>NW_004524658.1:3443532-3468619 GCF_000260255.1 Octodon degus
GCTCAGCCCACCAGGGGGCGAGGCTGGCTGGCATGTGGTGCTGGGGGATTGAACCGCGGTCCCCGATGCCTTGCCAAGCTTGTTCCAAGTAGGTGCTTTAGACCACTGAGCCATCTCTCCAGCCCAGATAATATTATTTAGACAGAATAACTATTTCCTCACCAGTGGAAGCTCTTAGATTAGTAGCAAGATTTAGAATTGACATTTCATTTCCAGAGCCTTTGTTATTTTTGTGGCACTTGTTAAATTGCTCACATAGGTTAGTGTTACTGGGAAGGAGCTTATGAAGGCTTTTTGTTGGTGTAATGAGAACTGTGGCTAGGTATACAGTAGATCCCTAGCTTCTTGGGAAAAGGTATTGCTATACTTAAATAAGGAGGTGTTCTCCTGGATGCTATTGACAGTGACTATCTGACATCTGCAATGTATATTATGATATCTTCAATATGACATGTCACTGGGTATGAATCAAAGAGATTTAAGACAAGTTAGGTATAAAAGGAGAAGTCAGTGGTCTGCAGAAGTGACGTAGTTCTATAGAAGGTATTTGTTCTAGCCAGAAAAGTATGACTGAGGAATGCTGCTGAGACGTATATAACTTGTTGTTTATGTTCAAGAGGAAAAAAGTCCAAGTGTAAGGAGATCAATATAAAAACGTGTGTGAGTGGGTAATACTTGAAGGGATACATGACTGCTTTTGCATTTGTAGAATGCTTGACCTTGACTTCAGTCCTAGCATTTGGTGCTGTAAATTATGGTTAGACCCACACCCTTCTGCACTGTGTACTTCTGGAGCCGTGGTCTGTGGTGAATCTGATGGTGACTGTGTTCATGGCTGAAATGCCTCTCTTTCCTGCTAAATGGTCTGTTGAAGGACAACACCTCCTAAGAACCGCATCCCTGCCTGCAGTTAAGGGAAGACACAGAACTAATTTGAAGGATTGTTTCCTAGACCTTTATATATTTCTGATTTATTTTTACCCAGCATGTTTTGTGAAAAGTTCTATAGCTAAAAACTACACATGAAAACAGAACAAATGATGGAGACAGATGACTAGACTCAGCTATTCCCTGAAAGCTGCAATAATGTCAGAGTGGTAACTGGATAATATGTTCTGTTATGGGCTGTATCTATTTTTCTTCTATCTGAATTGTCACTTGGTTGTCTTTTGTTTATACTACAGTGAATAGGTCATAATGTGTGTGTATGTGTATGTGTATGTGTGTAGACATATGTGAAAAGTGGCTGTGTTATAATATTTATCATTAAAGAGAAGCCTTTGTTTCATCTTACAAGCATCACACTGATGATTTGAATAATAAAGCTGACTGGCTTACTCACTGAAGGTGGCTTCCATAATGGAGCAAATTTATGTGCCGAGGTGCTCGTTTTCTTTATTAGATAATTGGGCAAAATGCTGAGAAACTGCTACTAATTGAGCACTCATTCCAGCTTTTGTCTATATTGAGGCTGGACAGGTTTTCTGATGTTTGCACAAGAATTAAATATCCACCAAACCTTAGCAGCAGCTTCCCTTATCCCAATATGTTTTCATTAAATTTAACAGAGTCCCTAGGCTTAAATGTGGTTTATTCTAGAATTTTAACACTCACCTTTTATAAGAATCACATATTGGAGGATGTTTTCATTTTGGGGAAAAAAAGCATGATCAAAGACAGGTCATACATTCCCTTCTTTGAGGCAGCTGGGGCAAATGGGCAGGGTTCAGATCAAATGTTTTTGCTAGCATGACATTCAATAGGTAACAGTTGCCCTGAAGCAGGGCATGAAAGAGTTAGGGGAAAGAATAATAGAAACTGAAAAACATTTGAAAAACCATATAATATTAGGTATTTTGAGAATCACAAGTTGAAGACATTTCATTTATAGGATCACGCACTGAGAAGTAAGGTATGCTATTCCAGTGTTCCTCCTTTTTCCCTCCCAGTGCTGCTGCTGTAGTGTAGGTCTCAATGGTAGCTTGGTCTTTGTCTCTAAGAATAGCATCCTGAAGGATTCTTTCCTTCTACAGAGTCTTGTACTTCAAGTCTATTTTTCAGATGACATTTACATTTATTTCCTTGAAGTATGTATCTGTTACCACTCTGATATGGCTTAAAAAAATCAGCAATTCCTAAACTCTGAAAGAACAAATCTGTAACTTGGTCAACATGACACTATTTAACCCAGACCTACTTCAAAGACTTATTTTCTAATATTCATCATGCATTCAAGTTTCCACCAATCTAAGCTAACATATTTCTCAGGCGTAGCCCTGCTTCCCAAAAGCTGTCTCATTTTGCATTTTCCAGGTGAAATTCTGCAGTCCCTTTAAGGCAAACTCTAGTATATGACCTCTAATATACCTCAGTGATCTCATTTCTCAGTAATGATGCTGTATTTGACTGCTTCTGAGTGTGGGTGGATATAAGACTCATTTGTAATGACCATAGGATACCAAAAGGGGTGTTCTATAGGTTATACTTAGAAATGCCCCCAGAAAAGTCAAGTGTTCAGAGGTGGGACTTCTAGAAAGTGATTGGCTCATGGTGCTATGCTCATTAGTGTAATATTCAATTGATGAATTCATAGCTGAATGCACTGTTAGATGTTAGTACCTGAGTGGGGACATAGCCCAGGATGTTGAATTAATAATGTTCCTGGCTTCTTGTTCTTTGTCTTCCTGGATGCTATGGGTTGAACAGATTTTCCTTTCCAGGTACTTCCACCATTCTATTTCTACCTTAAATCCAGGCAACCAGGAGCCAAACCGTTTACAACAATAAGCTAAAATAGACCAGTCCTCTTGAGGCTGCAGGTGTCAGGTACTTAGAGCCAACTAAGGAAAAGTGATTAATATAAGATGAATGCCACATATAGTATAAGTCTATAGAGACTGTGACTTAGACAGTATTCAATCTCACTTCTTTGCTTCTGATAGCCAAAGGTCCCCATGACCAGGAACTGAGGGAAACCTTAAGCCCGTGGTCAAAGGAGTGGAGGGTGTCAGAGAAGAGCTTGAGAAGAACTGATCTTGCCAATCACCATGTGAGTAACCCAGAAGCACAGCCTTCGAAAGACATCACCATCCAGATGTAACTTTCATGGCAAACTTGTGAAAAGCTTTGAACCAGAGGCATCCAGCCGAATGTTTCTGAATATGTTAACAGAAATCAATATTATGATGTGTTTGAACCCCCTAAAATTTTGGAGTTGTTATGATATATATATATATATATATATATATATATATATATATATATATATATTTGCCTCTAGTTAAACCTGAATTGCTCAAACATTCTATAATTTTTTATAGTTAGAACTAATAGCTCACATTAGTGCAGGTTATTTGCTGCTATAGTAGACGTGTACTGCGCTCTGGCATGTTTCAAACATCAATGTTTTTATTTGATGATGGAATTTTTCTTAATCTTTGAACCTCTTTCCCACAGGGTAGTTGAAAACAGATTTTGTAGTAAGTTTTCATAAATATTTGTTGTATTAAAGTCAATCAATATATTGAATCAAACTTCAATAGAACAGAGTTGGTATATGAGGACAATTAGTTTATACTTAAAGTTTTTACAGCTCTTCAGTTTGGGTGCGAAGTCTGGTGCATACCTGAGGGTTATGTTACCAAATGTAACATGGTACAGTACTTAAGATGGTACTATATTTTTTTCTTGGGAATACATGAATTATAGACAAAAATGATAACTTTCTTATAGATTAAAGTAATATTTTCTTAGGTTAAACTTAGAAAATTATGGATTGTTTTATATGTCATTTTTTTTTACTGGAATGTCAGAACTATGGTGATGTCCTAGACTTAAACATGATAGCTATTTGTATGATGTCATAATGTCACTTTTTGATTAGAGGTTCTGTTTTATTTCCTATATGGCTGACTTTAAGCATGCTCTTGTTACTATATGTAGTGGCTAAGAACTCACCAATTTCTATAGAAATTTAGTACTTCCACACAGTAGAAAAGGTGTGGGAATGAGTTTTGACAGATTTGGCCTGAACTTGGGTAAGCAGCTTATATACTGACTTACCATGAGCAAATTATCAATTTCTCTGAATAGTACAAATATATTTGATGGCATAATAGATACTTGACAACTTGTTTCATGCAATAAGATGTATAGGTTACTACAGTGTATAATAGGAATTATGAAGTAAAAGGTAACTAAGTACCAGGTTATTTGGTTAATTAATGCAACCAAATTCTCCATTTATAACTTTTATTCTCATGGATTTCCTTTTCCCTTTTTTCTTTTGAGATAATCCATAGATTGATGAAAATCTCTTTGGTATAGTTTTCTTTTTTTTTTAAATGTATTTAGTATAGGGTCTACAGGGTCTCACTACATAGACCAAACTCATAGTTATTCTCCTGGTTTCAGCCCAGGTGCTGAAACTACAGCACTCCCAAATGCTGAGATTACAAATGATTGCTACCATGCCCAGTGTCAATCCCTGTCTCAGCGCCCCCTGAGGGTGGGGCTGGCACGGCAGGCAGTGGATAGAAGCCCTGGCCCCGGAGTCTGCCTAAGCAGGCACTTTAGCACACTGAGCTATTTGGCCAGACCTTTGGTATAGTGTTGATTTTTCAGAGTTACTATTACTATGAATCACTTAATCCTTTCCTTCACTTGGTTATTAATACAACAAATACTAAGTCCCACAGACAAGTGACACCCTCAGTTCTCAAGTGTGAATTCCTTGAATATGAAATTTCTTGAATAAATCATTTCAAATGTATCAATTACTAGACTTTCCTGATGTATATCACTTAATTTGGAGGAATACTGGCTTCAAAACTTTCAACTTTTTAGTTATGAGGTATGATCAACAAATATGGTGAATGGTTAAATATAAATTTAAAAAATCATTACAGTAGAAGACATTGTTGTTACTCCCTACCAAAATAACTCCTTCCACAGGGAGACAGCTCAGTAGAATAAGCGCTTGCCTGGCAAGCTCAAACCCCTGAGTTCAACCCCCCAGTTCCGCCAAATAAACAAACAAAAAAGCCAAAAGTAACAACAACAGAAAAACTGTCCACAAAATAACTCCTTCTAAGGGCCAATAAGCGAGCTAAGGGCCTCCTTAGACAAGCACAGGGACAGTGGTTCGATCCCTGATACCATTTGCTGCCCTACCCCTGCCCATGGGCACAGAGCCAGTCACAGAAGCTGGACATGGTGGTGCATGCCTTCAATCACAGCGCTGAGGAGACTGAAAATAGGAAGATCGCTGAGTCTGAGCTACATAGTGAGACCCTGTACCAAATACATTAAATAATAACAATAATAAAGATATTCCTATTATAAAACACACTTAGAACATCTTTCTTACCACTTTTCTGAAGCAGCCCTGGATTTCTTTAGTAATTGTGCTTTCACGTCTGCCTCCAAATCTGTAATCAATTAAAAATGCTGCAGTGGGGGACTGGGGAGATGGCTCGGTGGAATAAGTGCTTCTCTGGTGAGTACAAGGGCTTGAGTTCAATCCCTGGTTCTGCCAAAAAAAAATAAAGTTTACCAATTAAACAGAAGACCCAATGCTATTATGGGCTTCTGTACTCTTTTAGAATATTTTGCTGTGTTTACACACCTATAATATTCAACAACGGAACTTAAAAAAAAAATTGGGGTATAACTATGAATGTCCATTTTGTATCTGTGTATTCAAAGTGGTTGGGATAGATATATAGTTGCATTCTCTTAATGAATAGAATGATTTTTTCTAATGGTGTTTGTAAGTAGGATCACAAGTCTGCATCTTGTACAGCAATTAACCACTAAGAAGAATATATGCAGTGTATTATTTGTTGAAACTGTACTTTCGATTTGATTTGAAACTGTCTCATTGCTATATGTTTATCAATAAAACTTTGAAAAGAAAAAAAATGCTGCAGTGGCAAAAAATCTGTGGCATGGGTGTTATTTGATTTTCTTGTAAAACAAAAGATGTTGATGTATGAGTTGTTTTTTCTTTTTCTAAACTAAAGCCTCAGTATTCAACTTTATTTGCAGTGTTAGCAGTCTGTGACAAGTAACTGGGTTCTGGGCTACCATTTAGGCATTTGCCTCTAAAAGGTTTGTCATCACTGGCTTAGGGAAATTTCTGTCATATAGAAAAGTGACAGTGTGTCCTCAGTTACCTTCTTCCCTGAATGTGGCACTACATGGTTCTTTCCTAAGGTCTAAATGACCATGAAAGTAAATGTTTTGAACTGATTCAAGACATTGAGGCAGCCACAACAGCACAAATAAAGACAGGAGTGAAAATTTCCAGAACTTCCTGAGAAAGTGGCAAGAAGAATGTGGTCAGGGAGTTGGAAGTGAGGGAAAGGGCTTGAGCTGGATTCACAGCAATGCATCCTTTACAACAAGCAGTGCTTTCCTTTTTAGCCTAAACACTCACTGGATGTTTTTATCATGCACTGTGGTCAGTCTTCAGGCATTTCTGGATTCCTTCTTTGGTAGCTCTATGACCTTGGTTGAGTCATTTAATTTGATTATCGGTTTCCTCAACTGTGAACGTGGAAGAATAATGGCCTTTCATAAAGCTGCTGTGTTGGTTATATATGATATTCACTGTAAAATTTCAGGCACATTATAAGACAAAGAGTGTTTAATAAAATTTATCATACAGGTATAATATGAATAAATCTTGTTGGACAAGTTCACATATTCAAAATGATGTACTAGAATATGTAGGATAATCTGCAAAACTCTACAAATGTGGGTGGTCATTTTTATGTATCTAGAATAAAAAATCTAATAATTCACTGAATTCACAAGTTTATGCAAAAATGCTCTGTAATCAATAGGAAATCAATGAAGCTTTGCTATTGCATAGAATAATGTGTAATAAGATACCAGAAAGACCTCATTTAGCACTGAATAAGGTGATTCCCTAAGGTACACATCAGACAATAAAATTCTCAATTACATAGACTCCTGGCCAGTGAGCATCAGCTTACTGTGGCATTTGTTTCCCGATGTTTAATCCTTTAATATCTAATTTTGCCATCAAGGGTGTTTTGATTTTCTTTTTTTTGGTGGAACCGGGAATTGAACTCAGGTCCTTGCACTTGCCAGGGAAGCGCTTATTCCACTGAGCCATCTCCCCGGCCCCTGTTTTGATTTTCATCAGAGTTTCCTTCTTTTTCTAAAGAACAAACTTGCTACTCTTTTCACAGCTAAAGTATATACTTTGGGGAATATGGCGGGTTAAGGAGGGCCTTTGATGACTAGATGGATCCTTTGTCACCCTACTTGTCACCTATTAGTGGACCTGTAAGCTACACCTAAGATAGTAAAAAGGCAGCTTTACATCTTAATTCTTTTTTTCTTACCCCTTTGTTCCACTCTCTTCTTACCCCCTCCATCCTTGGCCCCCTCACCTTTTTTAAAAAGTTCTATTTTCCTGTTTCCTATTATCTTTTATTTTACTCTATAATTTATTTATAGTTTGAGTTTCTTGTATAAGTCATGTGATGTTCCTAAGGAAAGTTGCCTACAGAGAAAAAATTCACTCAGGTTTTCACAGAGAGCACATTGGTCAAGCAATGGCTGTGACTTATCCACATTGCTGACACTGACAAAGGATCTACAAGGTGCTGTACATGGTTTCAGGGCAAATCCTGAGGAGATTCTACTGACCTTGTCAGATACAAAAGTTACATTTCTTGTTATATAGGTCTTGCTTTATCTTGGTCTTAACCATCCAGCAAAAAAGTATAAAACTGAAGTATAAAAAGTAAAGCCATATTAATATGCTGAACTGTAAAAGACTCAAGTCAGCAACTTCAAACAATTGCCAGTTCTTCTGATAACCCACTACTGTTATGCAATATTGGATTATATTGGTTTATTTTACTGAATTCAAATACCTACAACCTTTGGTCTGGCATGAAGTATGAAAAGGTCCTTTAAAGACTTCTCCAAATACAACTTCTCTAACAATAATGGAGCACCCATCTCTGACAAAATAAAACAAAAATGGGGGCTATAAATAAAGGACAATTTTGCAGTGGAAAAACTATTTTGCATATACAAAATAGGATAGATATACAGCTACCTTCTATTAGTTCAGTGAGAATCTTTGTACTAATATTGTTTAGATAAGAAATCATGTTTTTATCTTGTCCTCTGAATAACTACCAGGGAGTCAACAATATGCAATGTATTAATTATTGTAACTGTCCCACTAACCTGTTTTGAAACTGTTTAATTGCTATTTTTACTCATTAATATGGATAAAAATTTTTTTAAACAACAACAACAAAAAGGCAGCTTTCCATAGTGTCTTTTGCATGCTGGTTTTAGTTTGGCAGCTGTAGAAATGCACAGCTCCGATTTCCTTCCAGGGAATCTATTGCCTGGAGGAGAATTGGCTAACAATTCCAACTGGAGCCCCTGTGAACTTAGCCCTGCTTGCCTTGCTACTTCTTAAATGGCTGAACATGAGGCCAGCTTTGGTGACAACAACTTCCTTTGTCCTGGCTGATCATCTCAGAATTAAATTGTGATCTGAGGTCCTTCCTACGTACCCCTCCTTTCCCCTATCTTCACAGGTATCTGATCCAAATTGTGATCTGCTACCTCTTTCTGCCTACTCTTGTTCCCTTGTCTTTTATCCACAAAAGAAGTCTAACTGCTCCAATTCTTACATGTCAAATGTTTGCTTGGCATCTGTTCCTTGCAAAAGCTGTGCCAATACAGTTGGTAATATTTCAACACATTAGAAATGCAAGTGCATTCCATAGAGATGTTGTACTGACCTGAAAAGGAGTTGGCTTCTCCATGCCCCACTGTCCAGAAATCCACATTATTATGCCAAACAATATACACTGAATTATCTAGTATGGATGACCCTGAAAATTTACAAAGGAAGGACGATAAACTTCTCAAATTCCATAAAACATTCATGGACTTCTTTCTCCCTTTTGATTCAGACTTAAAATTTCTATATTTGTACATGTACATTTATTTAATATAATTAATTATATATTATTTACACACATATATATACTGTATTTTAGTTCTCATCAATCTGTTTTCCTGTAAAGCAGCAGATATATAAAATCTATCTATTTGTTGCTCTCACCTTGGACATAAATGTGAATATATAGTCCTATGCATAGGTAACTATCTATCTGTCTGTCTGTCTGTCTGCCTGTCTGTCTGTCTATGTATGTATGTATGTATGTATGTATGTATGTATGTATGTATCTATCTATCTATCTGTCTATCTATTTATCTATCTAGATATCTCTATATATCTTGATATCTCGTGAATGAATTTCATACAAAGTTAATGTTATCTATTTCGCTGTATTGTAAGTCCCCCCAATAAATACATTTAATAACTCATACTTTACTGAACACAAATTTATTTGCTGAATACTGATGATAACTCATATTTCCTGAATGCTAGAGATCACAGCACTGAGGAAATCTACCCTCCAGTTATTTAATTTATATTTGTTTTCTGGCTAAAGTAATATTTAAAAAATTACATACTTTTGAATTATTTTAGAATATAAGCAAGGTATAAGAAGCCATGTTCTCAGTTGAGTTTCAGTAATATAAAGGCTCATCTTTATTTTCATCATACAGTCTTTATAGGCTTGTGCTGTCCTGATTGAAAAGCTCACAGTAATTTACCCAAAGCTTATTCTAGGAACTGCTGTGAAGCAGGAGGGGAAGATTTTTTCCTTAGCTCACCTATCCTCTGTATCTTATCTCTTTAAGGTTAAACTTCTCTGGCTCCAAAGTCTGCAGCTGGATGATTGGAATAAGTTATCCATATTGCTATGGTGAAGGATAAGATTGAAGGCAGTTCTCCACTCTTATTTTTTTTCAAGGCAGCAGTCAGTTTAACAAGGACATCCAGAAGATGAGGATTTTACTTTTGCCTTTTAATGAAAATATCCTAGGTAGTAAGAACTTTAGTTTATACACAAGCAGACCACTGGGAAATGTGATTTAGGTACGTGACTATCTGTATTAGTACTGATTCATGGTGGAGGCAAACAGCATTCACAACAGGGTGACTGGCTAGCATCCACCCTGATGATATCAGAGCATTTAATATTGCTTAGAAACCTTTCTTAATTTCTTCAGAACTTTTTTTGATGACTTAATCAAAAGGCATGTGTGATTTCTAAAAGATCTCTAGTCTTCTAGCTTGCAATAGTGAGAACATGTTCTTTCTAAGTATATATAATCTACTTCTTACCATATATAATCCTCAAATATCAAAAAATCAATTAAGATGGCCATGAGTGATAAACCATAGTGAGAAAGATACTGATGTAGGGGGTATTAAGCTCAGCATGAAAACTTCTTGACAGCTGTGACAAACACCAAACAGAAGAAGATGGTTCAGTGCATTCTCTGCATGGACACAGAAAGAAACTTTAAATTTTAGCAAATGGAAATGATGACTTCTTTATTAATACATAGTTTTAAGCAATGGCTACTAACAAAGTTCTTTCAGTTAGCTAACTCAAATGCTTCACATTACAGTGGAAGAGTATTTTTCTTGTTTAATATATTTTAAAGTACTTTTGATTGATTGCAGAAAGCATTTTCATGATCTTTTCCCATCTGCTTTTCATTTGCTACTAGAATCGCTCTGCCTTCTACTGATAGAATTCCTCTCTTACCAAGCTGCTTTACTGTGTCTCACCACATAACCCTAGATTAACTTCTAGGTGTTTTTTTCTGAATTCATACAGAAATATTATATGAAAATATGGGATATTTCTAATAATAATTTTCAAATAGCCAGAAAACAATGATGATTTAATGTCCCAAATATTTAAAATTCTGTCCTTATTTTCCTACCAGTGAACTCACTGTATTAGAACACAACTTTGTCACTCTTACCCTGAAGAGTGTGGTCTTTGAGTTCCTATTTTCCCATTACTTTCTCTGCTACACAACTTTTGAGGCTTTTCTCTCAGTTTACCTCATTTATGAAAGAGTTATGACACTGACTTATGATGTATATTATAAAATGCATAACAAATATTTACAATTTTTGGAGAATGATATAAAATACTGATTAAATACAGTTTCAAATCCTTTGCTATGAAAATAAGTTGTACAGTAGGGAAAAATACATTCAATTTACTTTAGTTGGAAACCTTTGTCTTTAGAACTCTCTACAAAGCCCTCTCAAAGTTATTTTAACCAGTAGATATGACAAACATAAAGATTCATACAGCAAATAAAAGCTTAGTGTGAATGTCTCTTACCTCATATCTCCTTGCCTTTTACTTTGTTCCTTTACATGTATCTGCACTTAGCTCCTGGGGTGATCCATATGAACTGTGTACTTAATCCTGCCTTTTCTCTTTACCAAAATGATTAAAGAGTAGCCTCTCCAAGTTGGAGCCTGAGGCTACTCATCCAAAGCTTTCCACACCCCTGACCCTTGGTGTCTTTCTATATTAATTTCTTACAATGCCTTACTTCATACCTACTCTTTCAGGAAAAAAAAGTGAATTATTTAACTCTCCACAACCTACATTACTTCACTTGATACCTTTGCTTGTTCTATTCACTTTGCCTGAAGTACAAATCTTCTTGAGTCGCTGTTGATGAATAAACCTCAAAAGAGTAAAGCTAAGAATCCTGTCCAGGGTTATCTTAACCATTACATATTGTAGGCTTAGAGGAAAGACTCATAGAGTAATCTAAGGCCTAGGAGAAGCATTAGCAACTAGTGGGAAAAGTAAAAAGGTAGAACAAAGTGTGATAAATAAATGTTTTCTTAAATGCTTACAGAATGCAACAAATCACTGTGTCAATCAACTACAATTACAATTCAACTCAAGCATTACATGTTGTCATACACTGAAAGGCATTTCAGTTAACAGAGTGCCTACATAACCATGGCCCGATAAGGAACTGAAAGACAAATTCAGTTTATAATGGAGCTAAAAATAAATTCAATTGCCAGTATTTTTCTTGAAGCTTTTCTAGGTGTAGATACGTTTTGATGCATAAATACCATTGTGTTAAAATGGGCTAATACTCAGCACAGCAGCATACTGTTTACATTTATAGCACAGGATTACAAATGTTCACATTTATACCATATAGCACAAGAGTGTATCAGGACATACCATCTAATCTAGGTTTATAGAAATATAATTTACAATGTTCACAAAAGGATTTATTGACACATTTCTCAGTATTAGCCATCATTATGTACAAAGTAGGCAGTTGTGATATGTGGTAATATTTTAATGTGTACATGACATGGCTGGATTATCCAAATTAAGAGTGCAGCAAGCCTGTTAATGACGTAATATGTCCCCACCCTTCTGTTTCCAAATACCTCTGAGAAAAACTCAGGACACTCAGTATTTATAGTAAAACCACCTCATGTGTCTATCTTTCATTTTTCTCTATGGCGCAGCATTTATAATTTTAGAGTGAAATGAGTGGTACCACTACTTATTTTGGTCAATAATACTTTATGAAATAAAGTGTTCAACATATAATATTTGGAATTTTAAAAGATCACAACTATTTGATAAGCCTTATTTTTAAACTTATCCAACACATATAATTTCTAAATAAAATAATTTTATACACATATAAAGTACTATGTAAAATTAAATTTATAGAACATAAATGTTATATATGCATTTATAGTGTAATGTAGCAAATCAAGTTGATACAATAAAGTGTTATTTATAGATAAAATATATAAATGAAGGGAAATTTTTTAAAAAAATAGTTATTTTCCTTTAAAAAATAATCTTACAACCAAGTATGTCAGTCTTGGATTTACAAATGTGTTTTTTTTCCAAATTGTTTTCCTTGGTTGTAAGTTTTCCATGAATTTATAACAGTGAAACACTGAGGAGACTAAAGTAAAATATATTCCCTTCATTAATCATGTTCAAATACTATCATTTTTTGTTTGGCAATTGTAAGAGAGCATTGTAAACAGTCCCCACCCACAACTACAACTAAGTATTTCACTGTTACTCACAGGTAGTTTGCTTCAATAAAAACATGTCTAGTTTATCTCTGCTTTGTAGTCTCTGTTACCTATAGCTGTAGAATTCAATGCAAGTTTTCCTTTTCAATATCAATAGTGGAATGTCTAGAAATTGCCTTTGTAGCAGCCATTAAGCTTTGTTGACTCTCTTTTCCTGTCTCCTTGAGAATATCACACAATTTTCGGGGAATATCTTTAGGAGAGAACAACTTCACACGACTGCTAACTTTAAACTGCATGCATCCATCTCTGGATACGATATTCATTCAACAAGTGACTATGTCACAAAATGACAAATTGTCATTGATCTTTAGCTGAAGTCATTTTGTTCATCCATGCATTTCCTTCACCAGAAATTTCATCTTTTGTATGGCTTTTAGCTCCTTTCCAGCATCCTTTTATTTCATTTTGTAGGATTCCCTTTGGTACTTTTTATAGTGGTATTGATCTCCCTCAGATGTGGTTTGCTCTAGAAATGTCTTGATTTTTCTTTACTATTGAAGCCAGTTTTGCCAGATATAGGATTCTTAGCTGGCGTATATTTTTTCAGCACTGTAAATGCATCATCTAATTGCCTCTGACCTGCAGCTTTCTGCCTGAAAATTTATTACCAGTCTTACTGAGGCTCTTTTGTATGTTATGTGTCATTTTCTTGTTGCCTTTGCATTCTCTAGTCTTTTCCATGGAATCACATGTCTGTTTTTATCAGTGTAGCTTTGTAATGTAACTCAGAGTCTGGAATTTTGATGTTTTGTGCTTTGCTCTTGTTGCCCAGGATTGCTTATGCCATTCTGGGTGTCTTTTGCTTTTACATGAAAGTTAGAACCATTTTCTACAGCTTAATGAAAAATACTATTTGTATTTTCATTAGGCTGCATTAATTTTACTACCAGTTTTTATGCAGAGGCACTTTGACTATATTGATTCTGAGTATCAAATACCAGAGTGTATTTTTGAATTTTCTGATGTCTTCAAGACACTTATTCAGAGTACTGTAGTTTTTGTTGTGGAGATCTTTCACTTCCTTAGTTAGGTTACTTCTTAAATATTCACTTTACTTGATAAAATTGTAAGGGTAGTGTTTCCTAATTTCTTTCTTACTGAGTTCATTATTGATGTACAAAAATGCTAGTGACATTTTTCTGTTGATTTTTGTATCCTGCTACATTACTAAGTTTGGTACCAACTTTTGAAGTGTTTTGGTGAAAGTTTTTGGGACTTTTATATAGAGGAGCATGTCATTGGCACATATGGATAATATAATATGACTTTATACATATGTATTATATGATATTATGTAGAGATATTGGGTATAATATATACATATAAACTCTTATTCACTTATTTTATTATTTTTAATTCAATTTCATTGATCTATGCTCTTATCTTTATAATTTTCTCTCTAGAGCTGCTAAATCTCTGCTGCTCATGTTGTTGTCTGGGGTGCTTGCCCTGCCAAGAATCATGTGCCTTTTCTGTCTATGACAATGTAAAGCATAAAGAAGAACATACTCAGAGTTGTCTAATGGCCACGGCCAAGACACAGAATCTACCCAAGTGGAGTTGTCTGAGGGTAATCATAACTTCCATCTTTCTTTCATAGATAAGGTATTGGCCCATAGGCCTCATCACTCTTTGAATGTTGACTCACCTCAGTGACTCTCTAGAGATCTTCCTCACTTGGTATAGTACTAGATTTTTGATCTCTCTTGGTCTACAGCTTCCAACTCCTCGGACTGGATAGCTACTCTATTCCCTGCCTCTTTATCATGCAGATGGCAATTGCATAGTATATCCCTTGTAATCTTGCACATCTACTAATAAATCTATGTGCATGATTAAGTATATATATTCCTTTGTTACTCTAGAAAACCCTAATAAAAATGGTATAGTGAGCATATAATTGATGCTTAATGCATGTTGAACTAAAATAACAGTTTTATTGTCTTAAAAGAATAATTATCAATGTAGACTTATAATATATATTTTTATAAGAAATTTAGGTTTTTGTTCTCAAACTGTCACATGAATTGTCCAAAAACTATAGGTATATGACAACTATTAAACATTGAATCATATACTTTAGAATAAATATTTGCCCTTCATTTTATGAAGTCTTAAAAGAGATTTTGTGTATTGTATGTATCATTTTCTACATGATATGAAATTTTTGAATTCTCATTTTCTCTCTTTCTCTCCCTTTTTCTCTAAACAAAGTATACTTAAGATACATCATTTGTCTAAGATTTGCAAGGTATATAAAACATGGAAATTGTCATATTTCTGGCCATTAACAGATAGTACAATGTACCTCCTCTTCTCTTTCCACTTAACATCAAATTTGTTCTACCTGGGACTTTCTATTTTCTTCTTTTATGTCCAAATTTACTTAAGCTTTCAGTTAGGAACCTAATGAAGTTTTCGTTTGAGTAATAAGTTGTGTTTGGGAATATACCTTAGATTTGGCATCTGGGCTGGTAGGTTTAACTTACAAATGTTCTATCAGACTCTCAGAAAGCTGGTTAAATCCTGTAGCTGCTATACTGCCCAACTGATTAATATACATACACCCATGGCTGAACTTGTTGCCAGGAATTACTGTGCTGCAGAAGGTGCATCCCTGGGGCTGGTGAGAAGGCTCAGTGGAACTTAGAACAAGCTTAGCAAAGCACAGGGACCACGGTTCAATCCCCCAGCACCACATGCCAGCCAGCCCGGCCCCCTGGTGGGCTGAGCTGGACACACACACACACACACACACACACACACACACACACAAATAAATAAAAAAAATTAAAAAAAAGAAGGTGCATCCCTGGGGGATGACTTTGGAGACTATATCTTTTACTGTTGCCATTCACAACCTTTGCTCTTCTTTGTGGCTACCAAGAACTAAGCCTCTTTGCTTTGCCATGTCTTTCTAATGCAGTGATTCTGTCTTGGAGTTCACTGATCACAGACTGAAATCAAGAGCCAAATAAATATTAAGATGTGAGTTTCATGTACTTTGCCCAACAATAGAAAGGGTGACTAATGCACAAAATTAGTCATTGAAAAGTGATGTGACTGGGAACTGTATTCAAATATATGGTTCAGATGCTGAACCATGTTGAGGATGTGCTATGGTTTAGATGTAAAATTCTCCCCCAAGTCTCATGTGTTCAGAGATGAAGCTTATGGAAGGTGATTGGAAAATGGTGATGGTATACTCATCAGTGAATGAGACCATTGATGAGTGCCAGTGCTGTTAGGTGGTGAAGACTAGTTGAAGGAGGTGTATTGCTGGGGTTTGATGTGAAATGGTTGCTTTTTTCTTTGGTTCTCTCTCTCTTTCTCTCTGTCTCTCTGTGTCTCTGTCTCTCTCTCTCTGTCTCTCTCTGTCTCTCTCTGTCTGTCTCTCTCTCTCCCTCCCCCAGCTTCCTGATTGCCATGGGTTGAACAACTCTTCTCTGCCATTTTCTTCTTATATGTTATTTCTGCCTTGGAAATAACCAACTATGGATGGAATCCTCTGAAATTGTGAGCTGAAATAAGTTATAGATATTGCACATTTTGTTCCAGTAACACAAAAACCAACAAGTATAGAAAATTGGAGCTGAAAGTTGGGTTGTTGCTGTGAAAGTACCTGACCATTTCATTTAGAAGCCTTGAGAACTGGTTTTCAGGAGTTTGAAAAGATTTACAAATGTTGGATAGAGCAATCATAGAATGCTTTGAGCAGAACATAAGGGTTGGTTCAGTTTGGAGTTAATAAAGCCAGAATAGTGGATGAAATGAATTCAGAAAATTAATTTACATTCTGGAAGTTAACTTATCTACATTTTTCTCCATGTTCTCAGACTTTGTATGAGAATAAATTAAAATGTGATAGACCTTTGAGAATGTATGTTCAAGATATCCCAGTCATTCAGAGCCACCTAAAAAGCATATCCTTCATTTCAACCCTATGAATTCAAAGACTGCTGAAGCCATGGTCTAAAATGGCTCAAATTCAGATGCTCTGCATACTATCAGTACATTCTAATATCATTCACATGGTGTTGGTTTTATAACAATGTAGGTTGCAAGAGTTGTGGGGTCATGAGAGATTAAGAGGACACAGAAAGTAAAGCAATGTACTTCCAAGAGTACATTGCAATGCATAAATAGTAATGCAGAAAGACATCGAGAGTGATGTGGAAAATGCAACAGAGTCCCCAAGAGCATGGATTGTCTGCTAAAGAATAGGCAGTGAATAGAGCCAAATCAAGAAGAGACTGTGTGGCCTGCAACTGGCCATGCCACAGAGCTAGGGCTTGCTAAACCCTTTGATGCTCACCTCTCACCACCCCATGTCCTAGATAGAGCTATAGATTTAATGCTTGCCTTTCTGGTACTTATTTTGCTTTTGTCTGATTTCTATTCCTTGCTTCTTTGTTTTTGGAATAGTAATGTTTTTCCTGTGCCATTGTATGTTGGAAGTGTTTAACTTTCCTTTCTCTTGATGGGTTGACTTCCAGGGCAATATCTTGAATGAGTCCAGCTGAAGACCTAGAGCCCTGGACAATATCCTCCATGAGTCTACCTGAAGACCTAGAGACCCAATGTCTCATGCAAGTCTGCATCAAGGATCTGCACTGGGAAGGCCCAAAGATCCATGGTGTAAACCAGAAAGTTTGTGTCAGTGGGATGAAGGATCTGTGCCAACAGGCTGAGGGATCTGCACTGGAGCCAGGTAGTGATGCTCAAAGTAAAGACCGGTTCTTCCCCCACAGCCATCCCTGGCAACAAAGGGCTCCCACACTCTTCCTATGATGAGAACAGCCTGTGATTCAATGTTATTTTTCTTCTGCCTATCTTAGTCTTATGTATGCACGTTTTATATTTTTGTTCTCTGCTAGAATGTAAACTCCAGGAAAGCAGGAATACTGCCTATTGTGTTTCTAGCTCTCTCTTTAGTGACTCGTCCTCTGTGGATGTGTAATAAAAATTATTGGAAAAATAAATGACTCTGGATAAATGAATAAATATAAGTATATATTTCATAAAGTTTTAAATTTATTGCAAAGTCTACATTCTTAGAAAAATCTTATTCTTGTAGATTAAACACCTGATCACAATTAATAGGACTTAGTTTTTTTCCACTTTTTATAATAGCCTACTCCTTTGCTCTTACCTCAAAAGCCTAGATGGATTCTTTTAAGCTATTGCTTTGAAGGCATTTGTATATTTTTCTAAAGATGTTTAATGAGTTGGAGATAACCATGCATGAAACACTTTTACTGTAACCTTTACAAAGTTAGCCTTTGCAATTTAAAATTCTTGTTAGATAACTTGGTAAAATATAATGTGTTCATTTATATTAGATTGTTTCTATTTCAGTAAATTTTTGAAGCTACTTTTCAAGTACTTTAAAATACAAAGTTATAGCACAGTGATGGGGCACCAACCTCAAAAGACAAAAATTCTACCAACTGAGCTTACATGGAGCTGTATGGACAGCTTTGTGGGTGAGATTACTATGGAGGCACAGAAGGGCACATTTGCTTGAGGGACAGAGCCAGTGGATGGGCTGCTTATGTAACTACTTAGGTTGAGAGACATGAAATTAATTATAGCTAATGGTATTCCAGAATTTATTGTCTTGAACACTTGTGAGAGTGACTGCTCTATAAGCAGAGAAAAAAAAATGGAGAAAATAGGAAATTGTGAAGACCTTTTCACAGTTGTGCTGGCTCTGACTTTGTTGCCACAGCAGTGCTGCGTTTTGTGTGCCTGAAGTAAACTTCTGAGCTGGAGGATATGGCAAAGTGTGCCAGGCTACAGGGATGAGGGACAGAGGAGGAAAGTTTATAATTCTCTATCAGGTGGAGACTGAGTGTTCATAGAAAACATAGTTAAAAAGATGCAACTGCTTTCTTCCTTAGTTAAAAGTAAAACTATAGCTCTGGCACCTGGAGATTTTGCAAGAGATTGCATTAACTTCAAAGATTACATTTTGAGAAGCATGCAGAGTGAAAGAGGAGGTATCATGCAAGCATACTTCTCTGTAGTATATGTTACTATCTTCTTACAATGGAGATGTATAATTTATTCCCAGGTTTGCTTAGGAAAACATTTACTCTAATTTTCTTTGTTTGTTTCCTCCTTTTAAAAAGACAAACAACTTTGACAGGAATGTTTGCCTGACACGCCAGGATGGTCCTTGCTGAGCGTGGGTCTGATGATGGAGAGCTTGCTGAAAAGCCAGTCAGGTGCTGCCTGTGGAGATGTTTTGTTTGCAGCATTTTCACACATATTTATTCAATAAAGCTTTTGTTTTACTGACACTGGAAAACTGCATACAGCATTGTGTTGTGATTTGGGAGTGACAGTGCCAGTGTGACAGCAGTTAAAAAAAAAGGGAGAGAGAGAAAGGAGAAAAAAGATGAAGTGAATTCAGGCTGAGACTAACGCTTTGTTTTTGTGAAGTTATGAAGGCAAATTAGATGTAAGATGCTTTTTTCTAATCCAGCTCCCACCACTGGAAAAAAAAATAATGTCATGGAGAGTAGAGTAACAGCAGCCAAAATAACTTATTTTCTTCTTCCACTATTTTGATTGAAAGACTGACATTCCACATACATCTCTATATTTCTGAGGGGAAATAGAAATCCTCTCATAACTTCTTATGAGAGACAATGCATGTTAAATATTCATTAAGTAACACAACTAAGTGCAGGGAGAACTTCATCTTCGGAGGAAGTCTAAGTGGAATGAAATGATACATTCTTGCAAAAGCAGTATCCTTCTCAGGGTTCCCCAGAAAAAGCCAAATCACAAATTTCTCCCATCTGAATCTTGAAATTTAGAACTTAGATATTTAAAGAATAAGAACCAGGAGTAATGATAAAACTTGTACAGTTATAAATTATGGTCTATTTTTGTTTCTGATGTTCTGTTTGACTTTGCTGTGAAGATCCTTAGCTTCTCTCACTAGCAGGAGAGGATTTAGCCAGAAGGTCACAGGTCTTTCTGTTCTATCAATTTAGATCAGTTTGTTTCAGAAAGTATGTAATTTAGTCACTCTAGTGGGTCATTTAATAACATACTGGAGGAGTTTAGGTATCCATTTTTTATTTTTGTGAAAATAAAGTGTATCCTGAAAGATATTTAATAAATTTATGATAAAGTATGCCTGACCTTTGTATACAATGAGAGATGGGTAACAATGACACTCCCCCAAAATAGCTGTGGCTCCCTCCCACACCCTGTAATGGTCAAGTTATCTGGTGGTTATAATGTATACCTTTGTTCTCTACTAAATTCATGGTTTCTTTTAGTTAATATTTTGAAGTTTCTGCCATATTAAAAAGTAATTCATTCATACTAATCATCATAATATTCCAGAATAATATTTCATAGGGTTGCTTCATTTACCTTCTTTATTATTTCTAATTAATCAATCACTATTGCCTCCATTTTTCAATACTTCTTATAGTTACACCCCATCTTCTTGCAGCTTATCTCCAGTCACTTTTAATACTCTTTGCTGGGTCCCAAATTCCACTTAAAGTAAGAATTGAGTGTTTTCTGGTGGTTGAAGCTTCATCTCTACTCTCTCACAGGTTCAGGAATCACACAGTTGGATAGCACAAGTACCAGGTAAATTACTTTGCCCAAATCATGTTTGTGCTAGACTCATGCTTTTAAAGTCCATCTCCTCTGCTAACTCCACTCATATTCCCTACTGGCACTTCAGTTTCAACAAGTTCAAAACAGAACAAGGTTATCTCCCGACTTACTGAATCATATGTCTGTAAAATTCCCAGCTGGTTTCTCCGTATCATTCTTCCACCAGCCTTTCATGCAGTCTAAATCGTAGCATCTCTCTTTACTCTTCTCTAACCTATTCATGGTACTTTTATTTATTTATTTTTAACCATCAATTCCCTTTATTTTGTATGCACCCATGTTTCAGCATTTAGTGGTTCTGAATAGAAAGTGGAAAAATGCAGCAGGTGCCAAGAGGCCAGGCCACTAGCCTGGGATCCGTCGCACACCTACCACTCCTTCGACCCGGGGAGCTTGAGAAGCAGCAGCACCAAAGCCAAGCCAAAGACCAAGCCTGCCAGGTTCCTCTGTTCCAGTTGTCAGACCTGCACCTAACCCAAACAGAGGCAAGGACCAAACGAAAGCCAGTGTAAACCTTCTGCAGCTTCAAAGTGAGGTGGGTGGGGAAGCGGAACAATCCAGATGGACTGTGTGCACTTACAAGTATCTTCATGTGGACTTGCTCCCATCTGCTCACCAGGGACTCGGGCACTGGTAGGTCTGCAGGACCCTACCGCTGTTCTGTTCTTCTGTGACACTGGCTGAGGGGGACAGCAGTCTGTGGAGCCCAGGGCCCAATACTCCTCTTTTCCCAGGCTGGGAGAGAATGAACAACTGTGTATCCAAAGTTAAAGGAGGGAGCTCAGAGACTCTTTCCAACCTGACCTGATGGCTTCTGGCCAGAGGAAGGAAGGTTCATGGAAAGCCGTGGGGGTGACAGTGTGACAAAGGGGAGAGCAGCACCCCTTGGTCAAAGTAAGGGAAAGATGAGTGAAAATCCTAAATTACTCACTGAAGGCCAATTTCTGAGGGGGGCCAAAGGGAGCCTTTGGCAAAGGATGAAAGTGGAAGAGAGTTGGACAGGTTAAGGGCTTGGAAGGGGACATCACTTAAAATTTTAAAAAGAAACCAGGAAAAGCACCCCGATACCCAAGAAGAGCCCCACAGGTGGCAACCTCAAGCCTTCACATCTACTCAACCAGTCACCACAGGCTAGAGTCCTGAGGTCAGAGGAAGGGCATAAAGCAGGAAGGCAACACCCTAGGCCATGAAACTAACAGCAAGGTGACTGTGTGTTGTGTCTTTTCAAAGTTAAGTTAGATGTGCTCTATCACGTCCCAGTGGGAATCAATTTAGGTTTTTTTTTTTTTTCTTTTGGCAGAACTGGGAATTGAACTCAGGCCCTTGTGCTTACCAGGCAAGCACTTATTCTACTGAGCTATCTCCCCAGCCCTTAAATACACTTTCTTGATCCCAGAAGTTCGACTATGTAGAGAGTGGTTGCATCTGACAGGGTGATTTGTTATAGCATAATTTATATATTCAGATGGGCAAAACATCACTTACAGTATCTTAGGATAAAACTGCCTTTGAATGGGAACTTCTTTTCCAGTGTTTTGATGTCTACAAAATGTAACTAGAAAATTTATTACTGTGGAAAACGAAGACTGTTTAAATCAAATTGGAATGGGGGTTGGAGGGGAGGACTGTGAGGGTTTTAGTTAATTCCTGCAACATTGTTCTTCAGGTGGCTGAGGAGGTTTCATATTTCCTTTAGACATCATGAGGCACTGAAGCTCTTGCAGAACAACTTCAGTGCTGTATGAGTTTTGCCATGTTGCTCGCACTATTATGGCTCTTGGTCCATGGCTCCACTAGAACTATTAGCTCCATTCACATTAATTTTTATTAAAAATATTACAATGGAGGGTGGTGCTTCTGGGTATTTAGATTCACATTCTTTTTTAAGACTGTATAGTTGGTTTTCATAAATTGTTCCTGGAGGCCCAATTACCCTCCCTGTCCATCTTGTAAGTGCCACATTTGTGTCATCTCCTAGAGCCCTGCTAATTGTGCCATCTCCTACTCCTTTCTGGCTTTCTTGGAGTTCTTTGAACAGTTGGAAATTGTGAGGGACTTTTAATCCAAGACCATAGTGGCTGCTATCTTGCACCACTGTAGCTCCAAGGCCACCCCTATTCATGATACTTTATTTTGTATTTTTATCACATTTTGTGTGGCCTATTATACTGTTGTCTTCGCTGCTTTCTCAGCACATTATATTTCCTGCCATTAGTTACAGGGTAGGTGAATTTACTTAAAATTACAAATCTGATCTGTTTTTTCTGTACATAAAACCTTTTAAATTTTCTGCAGACTCCAATAGGATTTCAAATAACAGAGAAAAAATATTTTTTCCTAGGTATCAACCAACAAGGGAAAAAAATGAGGTAGTGTTTTTATTTTTTATTTTTATTTTATTTATTTATTTTTTGTGGCACCGGGCATTGAACTCAGGACCTTGCCCTTGCCAGTCAAGCACCTATTCTACTTGGCTATCTCCTCAGTCCCCTGCTTTTATATATTGGAGTGATACTCAGGTATAAAGAAAATAAACTCAAGTCTTTTCTAGGCAAATAGATGCAACTAGAGACCACACTCATAAATGAAATAAATCATTGTATTGTCTCCCTGGTGTAAGAAACAGAAAGAATAAATAAGATCTAAGAGGTACAATAGATATAGTGAAGGGGAAAGAAACTGCTCTAAGGTAAGGACAACTGGCATGGAGGAAAGAGAAAAGAAGGAAGAGAAAAGAAATAAAACTACACACACACACACACACACACCATAGCTAAAATAGTTATACTACTAATTTCTCTTAGCTCATTGGAAAAAATGGTTTGTGTTTATACTGTTTGATCAATCTTCTACACCTATATCTTATAATCTGTGTAACTACTTTGAACATAACAACATGCAATAGGCTGACCATTGTTAATTTTCTTTATTTTTAAAAATTTTTTTTGGTGGAACCAGGGATTGAATTCAGGCCCTTGCACTTGCCAGGCAAGCACTTATTCCACTGAGCTATCTCCACGGCTGCTTTTTTATTTAATTAATGAATTAATTTATTTATTTGGTGGCCATTGTCAATTTCCTATTATCTTGGGTTTTTTTTTGTCGCCTCCCATTATCTTGTTTTGAATTTTTATATATCATTGTTTTATTGTTATTTTCTCCTTAAAAATAAAAGGAATTTCACTGGAGATATAGCACAGTGGCATAAAAGCCTGCCTGACAAGCATAAAATCTCAACTTTCATCCCTGATACAGTAAGAAAGAAAGAAAGAAAGAAAGAAAGAAAGAAAGAAAGAAAGAAAGAAGAAAGAGAAACATGAAATATAAAAATAAAATAAAATAAAGAATTGTGGGTTGATTAAAATACATTTTTAACCATTGTTGAAATTCTATTATTTCTTTAGTGAAATTCTGTACTATTTCTAATGTCATTTAAAACTATTTTTATTATCTTTAAGAAGAAAATAGAGAGCTTCCAGCTACGCTGCACCGGCGGGACCTATTACTGGTCCCACACCAAGCGCAGCATGGGTGAGACTCTCTTCCACCCACTTGGAAAGCCCCCAACACTCCACAGCACCTCCCCCAAACTGCCCACAAAGTAGGAATTTCTGCTGCATTCCGGAAACCCCCACCCCCAGTCCTAGGCCAGGCTCTGTGAGTGTGTGGGAGAGCTGCCTCTCTCCCCTACTCCACCTTGTTGCCTCCAGGCTCAGCTCAGGCCTGGCAAACAGGCCTGGGGTGAAACCCTGCAGCTGCAATCCCTGCAGAGAGTGTAGAGAATAGAACAATCCAGCTAGTCCAAGAGCAGAAAATCTTGCTAGAGGCGCACAACAGGTCCCTAAGGCAGCAGCAGAAAGGAGCTGAGCACAGAAGCCAGACCCAAACCAAGCACAGCTGGATAAATCCAAACTTTGTAGATCTGAACCTGAACTTCAGTACGTGCTAAGGTTATAACTACAACGAAGATCTACAACAAAGGTCAGAAGACAGTGCTACACAAAATGATGAGAAGAAACAAAATGCCACCTCAGAACCCAAGCCCACCCATAACAAGTGCAGAGGACACTAACACAGAGCAAATAGGGAATCATACAGCTGAAAGCAACGGCTTCTGAAATAAAGAAACAGTTGCAGAAAGATACAGAGGAACTCAGATTGGAAATAAAAAAAGAAATCCCTGAATTAATAACATCTGCAGTAAAGAATTAAATGGAGAAACATATGGAAGAAACCCAGTGCCCACCCACAACAAATGCAGAGGACAATAGCTCAGCTCAAATGCATGAATTAATAGCGTTGATAGTAAATAAGCAACAGCAGAAAGATAGAGAGGAAATAAGAGCGCAATTCTTTTCTGAAATAAAAAAAGAACTCTCAGAACTC
>NW_004524658.1:3468959-3469696 GCF_000260255.1 Octodon degus
ATCAATGAGAAAGAAGGAGTCAATAGAAAGGACATTAAAAAAATATGGGCAGAAGTAATAGCAGAAAACTTCCCAAATACGAGGAAACAATCTGATATTCAGGTAATTGAAGCATACAGAATGCCAAGTAACCTAAACCCAATGAAAAACACACGGAGGCATATAATAGTCAAGATCCCAGAAATATAGCACAAGAATATTCTACTGAAAGCCACTAGAGAAAAGAAACAGATCAAATTCAAAAAAAAGCCCATGAGAATTACAGCCAATTCTCTTCCCAAACCATGAGGACAAGAAGAGCATGGAGCAGAGTACTTCAAGTCCTCTAAGAAAACAAATTCCAACCCAGACTACTATACCCTGTAAAACTTTCTTTCAAGTTTGATGGAGAAGTGAAACACTTCCATGACAAAGAACAGCTAAAAAATTTCATGAGGACAAAGCCAACCCTATAGAAGCTACTGAAAGATGTTCTAGAGAGAGACCAAAATGATCAGAAGTCGAGAAATGAGTTCAGAAGCAACCAACTAAATAGGCCAAGCAACTAAACACAGGAGAAAAGGGAATAAACGACAACAGGTAAATAACTTGTCAATCATAAGTCAATACATCTCAACTCTAACCATCAATATACGTGGACTAAATTCACCAATTAAGAGAAATAGACTGGGACAGTGGATTAGGAAACAAAATCCAACAATATGCTGTATACAAGAAACACATTTAACTCATAAAGA
>NW_004524658.1:3475171-3490333 GCF_000260255.1 Octodon degus
GCACTTGTTCTGGGTGGGCACTGGGTTGCTTCCATATGTTTCTGCATTTGATTCTTTAGTGCAGATGTTATTAATTCAGGGATTTCTTTTTTCATTTACAATCTGAGGTCTTCTATATCTTTCTGCATCTATTTTATTTCAGAAGCTGTTGATTCATTGCTTTCAGCTGTGTGATTTCCAATTTATTCTGTGTTAGTGTCCTCTGCACTTGTTATGGGTGGGCTAGGGTTGTGAGGTTGCATTTTGTTCCTTCTTGTCATTTTGTGTAGCACTGTATTCTGCCCTCTGGTGTAGATCTTTGCTGTAGTCATAACCTTCACACGTACTGAAGTTCAGGTGGAGCTCTACAGAGTTTGGACTTATCCAGCTGCGTCTGGCTTAGGTGTGGCTGCTGTGCTCAGCTCCTTCCCCGCTGCGGACCTGGGCTAGGACTGAGTCTGGGGATTCCTGGAAGTTGGCAGAAACTCCTACTTGGTGGGAGGTGTGGGGGCCTTAAGTTGGAGTGGTGGGGGGCAGCCTGAGGGGGTGGGAGAGGTTCCAGCCCATGCTGCGCCTAGGCTGGGACTGGTCCCGCCGGTGCAGGGTAGCTGGAAGCTCTGCACACACTCACCGGACCTGGGCTAGGACTGGGTCTGGGAGTTCTCGGAAGTCGGCAGAAATTCCTACTCGGCGGGAGGGGTTGGGGAGGTACCGCGGAGTGGTGGGGGGTGGCCCGAGGGGCTGCGAGAGGGTCCGGCCCACGCTGTGCCTGGGCTGGGACTGGTCCCGCCGGCTCAGGTTAGTAGGAAGCTCTCCACACACTCACTGGACCTGGGCTAGGACTGGGTCTCATAGAAAGCAAATCTTAATGGACATGAAAAATCTAATAACCAATAACACAATTTGAAGAGGAGACCTTAACACCTCCTTATCCCCCAAAAATAGGTCAACCAGAAAAAATTTATCAAAGAAATAACAGAACTGAACCAGAGCTTGAAACAAATGGACTTGGTGGACATATACAGAGTATTCCACCCAAACATAGCTGAGTACACATTATTCTCAGCTGCACATGGGTCATTTTCTAAAATAGACCACATACTGGTCCATAGGTCATGCTTAAGTATATGCAAGAAAACAGAAATTATCCCATGCACATTATCTGACCACAGTGCAATGAAACTGGAAATAAATGACAAAAGAAACCAGAAAAAAAACTTTCAATACATGGAAATTAAATGACACCCTGCTCAGCAACCAATGGGTCACAGATGAAATTAAACAAGAAATTCAACAATATCTACAATTCAATGAAAATTCAAGCACAACTTACCGGAATTTATGGGATATGATGAAAGCAGTTCTCAGAGGGAAATTCATAGCTGTGAACTCACACATTAGGAAAACAGAATGGGAACAAATAAACACCCTAATCCTGCACCTTCAACAACTAGAAAAGGAAGAGCAAACCAAACCCAGAGCCCAAAGACGCGAGGAAATCATAAAGATTAGAGCAGAAATTAATTCAATTTAATGACGAAAATAGTTCAAAGAATTAAATAAGCAAAAGCTGGTTATTTGAATGATTAAATAAAATCGACAAGCCCCTAGCTAACCTCATCAAAAAGAGGAAAGAAAAAATTCAAATACGAGCAATAAGGAACGAAAAGGGAGTATTTACCACAGACCCAGTGGAAATTCAGAAGATTATCAATAGCTACTTTGAGAATCTTTTCTCTCACAGAATAGAAGTCACGGAAGAAATGGACAGATTCCTAGAAAGGTACAAATTACTACAACTGAGTCAACAAGATATAACCACTCTCAATAGCCCAATAACAGCCAATGAAATATGAGATGTAATTAAAAACCTACCGACAAAGGAAAATCCAGGTCCTATTGGATTCACAGCTGAATTCTACTAGAAATTTACAGAAGATGTAGCCCCTATACATGATTCTTTACTGGGAAGACCCAAAAATCTCCATCAAGAAGGTGCTAGAATTAATACAGAAATTCAGTAGCATAGCAGTTTATGAAGTAAATATCCAAAAGTCAATGTAATTCCTTTACACAGACAACAAACACACTGAGATGGAAATTACAGAAGCAACACCTTTTATAATAGCGCTGAGGAAAATGAAATATCTTGGAATTAATATAACTAAAGAAGTCAAAGATCTTTTCAAGGAAAATTACAGTACTCTTAAAAAAGAAAACGTAGAGGATTTCAGAAAATGGAAAGTTATTCCATGCTCCTGGATAGGAAGAACCAACTCTGTGAAGATGGTCATCCTCCCGAAATGTTGTACAGATTTAATGCAATCTCTATCAGACTACCACCTACATACCTCACAGAGCTGGAGAAATCGTTCCTAAAATTTATTTGGAACCAGAAAAGACCTAGAATAGCAAAGGCAATTCTGGGCAATAAAGACAAAGCAGGAAGCATTACAATTCCAGACATGAAATTATACTACAAGTCTTCTGTGATAAAATTAGCATGGTCTTGGAAACAAAATAGACCTGAGGATCAATGGAATGGATTAGAAGACGCTGACTCCCCTACGAACACACTCAGCCACCTTATCTTTGACAAAGGTGCCAAGCATACTCACTGGAAGAAAGATAGCCTCTTTAACAATTGGTGCTGGAAAAAATGGCTCTTTACATACCGATTACAAAAACTTGACCCAGGTCTATCACCATGCACTATGCTAAAGTCAAAATGGATTAAAGATCTAAACATTAAAGCAGAGACAGTAAATCTCCTAGAAGAGAAAGAAGCAGGAACTCTTGAAGACGTAGGGATAGGCAAAGACTTCATGAAAAAAATGAAATCAAATGGGAAACAGTTGAAAGAATTAACACCTGGGACCTGCTCTTAGTGAGAAGTTTTTTTCACGTCCAAAGTACTTACCATCGAGGTGAAAAGACAACCCACAAATTTGGAAAGAATCATGACAAATAAGTACTGAGACAAAGGTCTGCTCTCTAGAATTTATAAAGAATTAAAAAATATTAGGTCCCCAAAATTTAAAGACCCATTCTCAAAGGATGAAATTAAACAGGCTAACAAATATATGAAAGAGTGCTCCACATCATTAACCATCCACAAAATGCAAATTAAAACAACATTGAGATATCATCTCACCCCACAAAGAATGGCTATCATAATGAAATCACCCAACAACAAATCCTGGAGAGGGTGTGGGGGAAAAGAAACTCTTCTCCACTGTTGGTGGGAATGTAGACTGGTTCAACCATTATGGAAATCAGTGTAGAGACTCCATAGAAAAATTGGACTGGAAATCCTATTTAAACCAACTATTCCTCTACTGAGAATTTTCCTGGAGCATTTGAGAACATCATATCATAGGGTATATGTGTGCCTATGTTAATAGCAACACAATTTGTGATAGCCAAATCTTGGAACAACCAAGATGCCCATCACCTGAGGAATGGTTCAAAAGATGTTGTATTTTTACACAATGGAGTATTACTCAGGTATAAAGAATGATAAACTTGAAGCCTTTATTTTGAAGTGGATGCCACTTGAACATATACTCATAAGTGAAATAAACCAGACACGCTTGTGTAAATGTCATATAGTTTCCCTAGTATAAGAACTCAAAAGAAGAAATACAAATAGAAAGGTATAATAGAGGGAAAAGGAACACATTAACTCAAGGACTAACTAATCAAGAGAGGGAAAGAAGAGCTAGTAAATATGACAGAGATAAGCCATACAGTTATATGTAGATGATGGGTATGGCAATGATCCTGAGAATTTCCTGAAGATTTTTGAATCTAGCGCTCAATTGGAAAGATTCTCACCCTGACTAACTATACTGATACATGTGAACTAAGCATCTGCACTGAGGATGGTAATATGTAATAGTAGGTTCATGCTTGGAGTGCCTGGCATTCTGGTCTTCTGAACACGGGCTGCTTCTCATGACATGCCAGTTGCTGTTGTGCTGTCTCTTGGGTAGATGATTGTTCAAAAAGAAGGGAGTGGTGAATGAAGGCAAGAGACAGGAAAATGAATGTTGTGGGTCTGTCCTGCTTCAAGGTTGTATATGGTTAGATTTTTGGACTCATGTGTAAACATAAGAAGTATATAATTCTTTATGCCTATTTTAAAAATATATTCTAATTTTTAAATATTTTTTCATCATATTTTGTAGCGACTTAAAGTTCAACATGTCAATACTTGTTGAAAAATACCTGTTCCATTTTATGCCTAAGATTTTTGATATTCAGATAGTGATGTTTAGCTTAACAGTCTAGGTTGTATGGTAATAGTAATAAGTTTGCCTTCTGGAGAGTTAGCAATCTAAGTTTGCAGACCAAAATTAGAGAAAAAGGAGGGCCGGAAGGAAAGCCAACATTTGGGCCCTAGCCTTCTAAGGTCAATTAATACACAGGATATATGAGAACATTTATTGTAACATCACATAACTCAGTAGTGTTCCAAATTTTCTGATCAAGGAGATTATGGGGCCAAAGAGGAAAGTGACTGATGATGTAGAGTGTGCCTAAGGGGAGTCACATGGAGAGAAAACATTCTCTCAGGCTTTCACAGAGAGCACATTGGCCAAGCAATGACTGTGACCCATCCACGTGGCTGACACTGACAAAGGTTCTACAATCTGAGGTACAGGATCTCAGGATAAATCCTGAGGGGATTTCACTGACCTTATCAGACCCAAAAGCTACAACTCTTGTTGCATAGGTCATGCTTTACCTTGGTCTTAACCATCCAGCAGATAAGTAGAAAAATGAAGTATAAGAAGTAATGCCATGCTGTTATGTTGAGCTGTCGGGGACTCAGGTCAACAATTTCTGACATTGCCAGTGAAGCAGAAGACCCAATACTATTATGGAGTACTGGACTCTTTTAGAATATTTTGCTGAGTTAACAGACCTATAATATTCAAATAACGGAACTAAACAAGAAAAGGGGATACTGTTGAATGTCCGTTTTTATCTGTGTATTCAAACTGGTTAGGATTGATATATAGTTACATTCTATCAATGAATAGAGTGACTAGTTCTCATAGTATTTGCAAATAGGATATCATGTTCGCATCTTGTACAATTATCCACTAGGAAGAGAGTATGCAATGTGTTAATTTCTTGTACTTTTTTTTTTTTTTTTTTGGTGGAAGTGGTGATTGAACTCAGGCCCTTGCGCTTGCCAGGGAAGCACTTATTCTACTGAGCCATCTCCCCAGGCCCGCAATGTGTTAATTTTTGAAACTGTCCTACCAATTTGATTTGAAACTTGCTCATTGCTATTTGTTTCTCAATACAATTATGGAAAAAACAAAACAAAACAAGGAAACATGATCTAAACCACTTTTTTTTTATGCTTGTCCCAGTGATTGAACTCAGGACCCTGCACTTGCCAGACAGGCACTTATTCTACAGAGCTATCTCAGTAGCTCCTGTAACCATTCTTCCAACATTAAGCATATGGGCTTATATCTGTCTATTTAAGCTATTTTTCTTACTAAGGTTTCCTTTACTCATAATCAATCTGATGAATTCCTATTCATATTGTAATACCTAAGTACATGGGTCTTTCTGTTATATTGGTTTACCAGTTACCCTCTACCATGTCTAGACCACATTTATCTTCTCTATTATCAAACATGCTCTATTTCTCTTTAAATTTGCTCTTTACCCAATAAACACTAGCTATTTAATTCATGCTGCATGATCAGTGGGTCAAAGCAGCCTTCTAGAAATTAATTGGAAATTAGTATTAGTTATGCAAGAATGTTTGCTAGGGATGCTATGCTCTTTTTTGGTGGCCATTTTTTCCCCATAAAAAGTCTGTGAAGAAAAGTACAAATGAGGAAAAGGTTGGTATTAAAATCCTGAGGGGATAATGTTGGTGTTGATGGGAAAAGATCAAGAGGAGGAAGTTGGAGTGTTTTGGACACTTGTGAAGGGGTGATGGAGACCATCTGGGGAAGAGGATGCTACAGGAGCGAGTGCCAGGATAGAGATAAAAGTGATAGCAAAGGAAAGGGTGGCTGCTGAACATCAAAGAGGCATGACTGAGCTAGTAACTGCACACTCACTCTGGCTGAGATACAATGGGGGGTTCAGATGGTTTGGGCTCAGGGTCACAAGTAAAAGGGGGTCATGCCTTGGTGTAAGGACACTTCCTGTAGAGTAATGGGGTGCTTGTGTGACTAGAACAAGGAAACACAAAACAACAGAGTGTTCTCCGATAGTTTAAATTGTCTGTATGCTTAAGTGTATTAACTGTGCTTCTGCTTTAATAATACTAACATATATTAGTGTAAGTCATCCTCCTTTATTGACATGTATCATCTTTTGCCTTTCTGAGAGCAATCTATTGAGTTATCCCAAGGACATTAAAGTACTATTTACGTGCTATCCCTCTTTTCTTAAGGCAATCACTTTGTGCTGTTGCATTATTTCAGCAGAGCTTCAGTAGACCTGTGTGCAAAGGAAATAAATGTTATTAAAATCCTATATCTTTGACTTATGCAGAAAAAAAACACTTAGACACAAATATCTTCTTCAGCCATTTGTTTATAATTAATTGTTAATGATAGATTGGAAACTTTGAGAGCAACAGGAAGTGTAAACAATATAGGAAAAATAGAAAAGAATAGTGTTAATAATAGCAGTTGCAGATGGTTAGCATTTTCCCTGGAAAGAATTGTTTTAAATTTCTGTTAAACCTTGCCAGATTTCAGGAGATTGTTTGATCTTAAGTAGAACATGTTGCCACTCTTGCAGTGACAGTAAATGCCGCTGAAACATTTGCAAAATAAAGATCAATATTCTCAAAACTTACACGTTTAAGTGATGAATCCCTAAGGGCCATGGAGAAGTTACTCTTATGTCATTACATTTCCAGAAAATTCCATTGCATTCTTCAAAGTATCCGTACAATAGCCATGATTTATAAAAATGATTTTGTGATGGAATAATGATCAAGAGAAATGTAAAACACAGAGATATAATTTTCAAAATGCATATATATATATATATATATATATATATATACCTTTTCTTTTACATGCCTGCAATTAGTTCCATTGCTTATTTGTTATACTTGAACACAGAAGCAAAAAACCTAAGTTAGTAATTAGTAATGGTAATAATCTATATACTGAGAAACTTCAAAAGTATAATTTTTAGAGAAATACTTGAGTATGTTTCATAGATGTTTGATTGATGTATAGTTAGCTCTTTGTATCATTGTGAACCATTTGCTACTATGAAAAGTCAGACTCATTAGATTATTTTTAGGAGAAATTTTAGACAATGATATGTTAACTCTGTTCAACACACAAACAAAGAGTAAAGAAGGTTAGGATAATAATACCAATTGATATTGAGATGACTAGAGTGAAACATGAAAAGACATAAGGTAAACATCAACAAAAAACTGGCTACCCAACAATATTTCCCTATTAATATAGAATTACTGTTGTGATGAGTATCAATTAGACATTTAAAGTCACTTTTATTAAAGATCCACTCTCTTTTGTTATATTTATGAGTCCAAAGGTAAACATATTAATACTGGATATAATTTTGGCCACTGATTTATTAAGAGGATGTATCTAAAGTGACTTTGGAAACTGTTATAGGCTAAGACTGGGGTAGTCTACAATATTCTCAGAAAGTTTGCCATGTGGATTTTACAGCCCCAAATTTATATTCCCCTTGTGATCTACATGGAGAGAATCCATCTTCTGTTCAAATTACTGGTCAATATGTCAGACAGATCAAATGCCACTAATAGCAGGCTAAAAAGGGCTGCTGAGGAACAGTGGGATTTCTTTAATAAGGCATAAAGTGCTTTTTAATCCATTTCTTACTTGTTAAAAGCCTATGATTCTTGCAGATTGTTCTATCATGATGTGATTTTGATCCTTTATGAGAGGGAAAACATGCAGTAAAGCTCTGAAGTGGAAGGTAAGAAATGTGTTCAGGTAGCTTCCTCAGTAGCAGGCCTATGCCAATCTTGGGTAATAACAGAACTCTTCTGAAAGTGTTGTAACTAAAGAAATTGAAAACATTTTAAAGGAAAGCTGGAAACATATTTGGGAAACTCTTTATGAATTATGTTTTTAAAACTTGCTTTTGACTTCTGAAGAATTAGATTGCTCATATTCAGAATCAAGTTGACCAATTCCAAAATACCAACCCAGTGACTAATCATGGGAACCCTATGAAGAAATGAAGATAATGTTTCTTTGTGAAAGAGAGCACTTTATTTTTCATGTGAAACTTATTTGCCTTTGGGATTAAGAACAAAATGACCAATTTATTCATGCTTCAAGTTACTTGATTAACCCGTTGTTTAAAAATGTTTCTTCTCATTTTGGTACAGGGATATACTGAATTAATTCCCACTCTTAACTCTATGAGAGTAGGGAAAAATCAAACCAGGGATCAAAAGCCTAAAGAACAATGAAAAAAGGAGTGCATGGATAAGAGATAGTCACAAAATCATATCAATCTGCCCTGCTGAATGGGAAGTGAATCAGAGAGCGAGACACAGCTGTATCAGATAACACGCTGTTGTTATCTTTCACATATGTATCATGGCAACTTGGATTATCACGGTAGAATTGTGACGAAATTGAGATTGAGGTTATTTGATGAGTAAAGTTGTAAATTGTATTTTTGGGTTGAATGTGAGATATAAACAATGTTTAGGATCATGAACCCTGCTTTACATTTCCTAATAAATGAAATATGATCTTGGAAGTTGGCCAGGTTGGATTAGAAAAATGTATTAAAATTATGTACTATTCTTAAAAAATCCTGAAAAAAAGATGTAAGGATAAGAATAGCAATTTGATTTTGAGCATTTGGGATTCACTGGATGGTTTTCACCTTTATATTCCAGGTTCTAGTTTTCCAGTTTCCTGGTTATATCTTTATCTTATCTTTATCTTTATCTTTATCTTTATCTTTATCTGTATCTGTATCTGTATCTGTATCTGTATCTGTATCTATCTATAATAATTTTATTTAAAGTTGCTGAAAAAAAAAGTAAAGTGGAAGAAATATTAAAATTTTGTCTTCCCTGTGTGTATGTGTATACATACACAATAAATATTCTTAAATATATATATAATCTAGTTTACATATGTCAAATATACATATATGATTAAAAAAATTCTGTACTTCTTAACATATATATACTTTTATTTTAAACCATGAAGAGATTTGGGCCTGGTTTTCTTCTCAATTAAAATTTGTATGCTTTCTCTTATGACTACCTTAACAAGGCTACAAGACAGTTATAAATGAATGCTTAGATGTCAAATCCCACAAGGAAAATCTTTGTCTTATTTTGTGTCATAATTTTTCTTGGTTATTTGTTATTTTTTAAAAATAACTTCTTGATTGTTATTTGCCTAATTAAATAACTAATTGTTATTTGACAACTCAGACGCTTGTTGATATTTTGCCCATAGACCGATAGGTCTGGATGACAATTAATTTTGGATATTTAAGTATAAGAAGTTTCATGAACTTTTTTTTACCATCTGTACCTTTTAGAATGTCCTGCCCTTCTGCATGCACTGTGAAGCAGACTCTTCCATTTTATCTTCAAGTGAAATAATAAATCCAAAGTTCAAAAAAATCTGGCAGATACTTCCCTCCTCATCTTCTATGGCTTCTTTTTCAAATGCCTATAAATTGTAGAACAATGCCAAGTGTATCTGAGCAAAGTTTGAGCAAAGGAAGTTAAATCTTCCATTTCATATATGCTGGGAAGTGATTAAAAATCTATGGCAATCATTTTAACAATGCTATTTTAAGAAACATGAGTTAAAGACTCAGCTTCTTAATTTTTATTGCAGGGTCCACGCTCAGCTGACAGGGAAAGCCTCTTGGAGTGCAGCACACCACTGCCCTAAATCTCCACCTCCACCTTTGTGTTCTCCTCTCACTGTAAGCCTTGGCTTAAGACCAGCCAATGTCCTGCCTTTCTCAACTTAGCCTAGTATTATCCCCCAGACCTGAAAGTTATTTCTTTCTTACTAAATCACTTCCTTTCTTATTTCTCATTTAAAACTCTCCCACTCAAAATTCTCAACATTTACATAACTTCTTTTAATATCTGTCTCAAGATCTCCTTTCATCATAGTAGTGCTTTGCTATTTTTAGGGCACTTTTCACCATTTGCATGTCTTTGACCTTATAAAACTTCTGCTCCTCCTTATATCTGTCATTGTAACTATTGTAGTAACTTGTGTATCATGTATTTAATAAATATTTTATGAATTAAGTAGAATTGTCCTTATTGACAGCTCCTAAGTACTTAAGACATTGGGAAACTATTCAAATCACGGAACCTTCTTGCTTGGCATAGACAAAGGTACTCTTCTAGGCTTTCCCCATTATGTTGCCTCATTAAGCCTCATTCACAAAACACGGGTTGAACACCTACTAATTGCAGTTTACTGTGTTACTCTTGTCCTGTAAACAGGACCAAATATAATTATATAATCATGTGAGAAAATACACAATTATGTATGTGTACCTCACATATTCAAAATAAATTTCTAAAATAAAATGATTAGGCTAAGTTGATATCAATTAAATCTTGTCCAAGAAAAGAGTAAACATTCAGTTTTGCTCCCTCTCATGTGAATATGGATAGAGTTAATCCTTCTACTTGAGAAAAATCATTAACATATATCTCATTCAGCCACTCAGATAGGCAACAACTTTCTCAACCCAATTCGTAACTGGAGAAAAATTTGTTTCTTCTCAGCATCTTGGTTGTTTTTCAAAGAGGCTTGGAAGGATTGTGTTCCAGAGTCTCTGATTTTAGGTAAGTCTCTCAGGACTGCTTATACACAGGAGCAGAACTATTGCTGAGGCCTCTGAGGCAGCAAACACGTGTGGAAAATCTGTGAAGTAATGCTGTCCTTGCAACACTTTCCGGCCTGTTTTTCAAGCCCCATGGGATGCAGATAAGCATTAGGTATGTGTCCAAAACAAACCGTTGAGGTTTTTAATCCACTGTCTATCTTTGGGACAGATTTTACAAATAACTGTCTTACTACAAATTACTCTTTTTCCATGGTTGAAAAGCTTTGGGAGTGGGGGTATTACCTTGGTATGTGTGATCTGACATCTCACTGTTTAGTTTAAGATTTCAAGACAGCACTGCATGCATAAAGTGACCAAGCTACGACATGGAAGCCAAAAAGCATAAGAGGTGCATTATGGGTAGGGAGTTTATTTTTGTTATTCTTTTGAAATCTTCCGCTGGTATTAAAAACAGGCCTTCTGAGCAAGAACAACAGTTGTACAGGTAGACTTCCTACTTTTGGAAAAGATCTGGTCTTTAGCTTATGGGAACTGAGCCGAGCAGATGTGAAAAGTTCAACTAAAGGAAGAACAGATTAAACGCACTTTTGTGGTTGAAAAACCAAAACAGATGTTATTATTAAACCACAGAAACCTGGGTGCATTTAAGTAACACTAGGTGTCTGAATTTTAAATTTGTATTTGAAATAATTAAAGCATTTAAAGCCACAGAGGCCATTGTGTGCCACTGAACTCTTAATCTTCAAATAAAAGAGTTTGCATAGTAAAAATCTCTCAGGAAAACAGAGTATATCACTGTGCTTGTCTTTGAAAATGAGAAAGAAATCAATGGACAATTAAAGCTGAAGTCTTCTGATGAACTGACTACTGTTTTGTAAAGTATTTTAAAAATATCATTCATTTACATATATGTTTTATACCTACAACCTTGAAATATGCACATTACAATTTTTATAATGTAAAACTAAAGAAGAGGGGTAAAGTCACAGAACAGAATGAAGATGATGTCAATATGTAAATATATAGGGCAACTTACTGACATACTTTTTTATGTGTCTACAGATTCTACAGGGTCTCACTACACACATCAGACTAGTGATCCTCCTGTTTTCAGCCTTCTAAGCACTGGGATTACAGGTGTGTCCCACCATGTGCCATCTCAGTTGCCATATCAGCATGCTCTGGGAGGGAGTGGGGCACTGAGTATGGAACCCCAGTAGGCACTTTAGTCCCCTGAGCTATCTGGATGGTCAGTGACTATCAATTTAAACTAAGCCAGGCAGTTAGAAATTCTTGAAGGACATGCAATGGTCAGCATAGCAGAACAAAGATCTTTCTGTTGGTTGGACTGATGTTGATAGAAAGGAGAGATGGTTTCTCAACAAAGGTGCATCAGAAGGGAAGCTCCTGCCTAGCCACAAGTTGTACCTGTGGGACAGTCATTCCTGGATTGAGTAAGCTAGAAGCTCCACATTTTATACACTTTAAAACAAATAATCTGATGTATGAAATTCTTCTGGAAAGGTTAAAAAGGAAAAACATGAACAGAGAAATAATAAGCATGGAAATTATTCTTCTAGGAATTGGAAATAATTTGTTAATTAACCATTTAACTCCATAAAAATCCATTGATCTTATACTGAGTTCTACTCAAGACTGGTGCAACAAAATCTCTATCACTATGATGGTTGCATTTAAGAAATATAGAAAAAGGGTAACAAGTAGACAAAGACTGTTTAGGTTACTTGGGGGAAAATATACTGTGCAGTGAGATGGTAAAAAGTGATGGTAGTAGATTTGAGAATAGCGTGCAAGTAATTCCTTCTGAAAAAGTGATTTTTAAGCATAGACTTGAGCAAAGTGAGAGGTAAGTGAGGGGTGTGCTTTGGGGGCCTGGTTAAATGACTACCTGGAAGGTATACTTTAAAAGGTTTCTAGTCCTTGTATTATTAATTTGTAAAATTTATTTCATTCTAAGTTACTTTGAACTATCAGAGGCATACTTCACTGAAAAAGTATTCAAACCAGATGGTTACTTCAGTCTTGCCAAATTTGCAGCTATTATAAGGTGAGTCTATGATCTTTCTGGAGAGTCATTTCATTTATCCACAATAATAGGTTTCTTTGTTTTGCTTCATCTAAATCATAAGAAACAACTATGAAATCAACTAGCATTTCAACTTCTTTCAAGGAGGTCCAAGTTTCTATCAGACTCATCCATTTACTTTGATAAATGCCATTGAGAAAATCATGACAAGATTTCCTAAAATATTATTTTAAAACTATTTGGACATTAATATATATATGTAAACTTTTATACATATTTATAGCTGAATAAATGGATTCATGTTTTTATCCTTACTTTTGATTATTACCTTATCAACAACTTTCCTTTAAATGGTACACCTTTAAAATATACCATTGCAAAAAATCTTAAAATTATTTTCCCTTTTTAAATTTGTTTTCAATTAGTATACAAGTTATTATTCTATTAAACTAATTCTTTTTACTACAGTTCTCAATATTTTTCACACTCAACAGGTGGTATTTTCAAAATATGAACTCAGGTATTTGTCACTTTGACCTAAACTAAGTGGCCAAAATCTACAATATTGTATTTTGGTTTCTTAAATATTATATTTATTCACATCTATAATTCTAGCTTGTTCAGATCTATTTGTACAAAATAGATTCAAAAATATTTATATTTATACAAAATACCTATATTCAAAAATATTTTCTTAACTCCTATAATTTTATTATCACAAAATGAATGCATTTTCTTCTGACTTTGAGCAGAATAAGGAGATGTCCAGATAGTAACATATGATATGTTTCTTCTCTGATGGATAATAAGCAAAAGATTATGGCTGCATTTTCATCACAGCATAATTTAACATACATAAGTCATGTGATAGCCTCTGCATAATATATTAAAATCTAGGAGAAGAGTTGAGAGATACAGTGATAAGGGGAGTTGTATATAACAGGTGCTATTCTTTGGTTCATTTGAATCAATTAATATATGTCTTTGGTCTTGGTTCACATGAGGTTACTAGTTTTTATTTTTGGCTAAGTATAACTCTACTTTTCAAGATTTTGGGGGATTATGTACAATGTTGTTCTTAAACATGAGCCAATTGGTTCATATAATGCTCACTCTTAGGAAAGCGATTAGTTCCATAGCTAGAAGAAAAACACTATTGTTATTACTGAGACAAATAAAATCATTTTAAGGGCAATTTTGACTGCAAATTACTGTTACCGTAAAAATAACATGTGAAAAACTTCAGCAAGCTATTACTCTTCTTTACTCTGCTGTGCTTTATTTTGAAGTTACCATCTTATCAATAAATAATTGATATATAATTCCATACGGAAATCAAGATACATTGTTATTCTGGTTTTTCTTGATCTCCAAACTAGAAACATGCCCATAAAACAAAGTAAGTAAATGCTATTTTTTACCTTTGGATGTTTGATAGCTTCTGGCTATACTTTTATTTGTGAACAGAAATTATACTTTTAAAGCCATTTAGACTTTAATATTTTCTAGAATTCTTTTAAAATTTAGTAGATGTCTGATCTAGTAGTGGGACCCTGAACACCCTGTGGACCTTTCCATAAAAATACAAAAAAATTGAAATAAAATAAAATAAAATTCTCCTCTCAAATACAGTAATCACTTAATATTCATGGTTATTTATTTATTTATTTATTATGTGGTTCAAGAGTTTGAACCCAGGATCTTCTCACTGAGGTATACCACAAAATGCTTTTTCACTTTTTATGTTAAAGTCTTTCAGTCATTAAATTGTCCAGGCTTGACTCAAAATTTATATCTTTCTGTCTCAGTCTCCAGGAGTGTTGGGATTACAGGTATGAACCACCGTCCCCATCCACATTCCTTGTTTCAAAATATGCTTTGTCTTTCTTCCTTTGCTATTCAGTAAATATGTGTTGGAAATGTCTCTGATTCTGGCATTTTATTGGGTACATTGGCATCACAGGGGCAAACTGAACTGAGCTATAGTCTTTTCTAGTTTTAAAGACCGAACACTTAAAATTTATTGACAGTCAATAAGATGCACTGTAAGATAGAGAAGTTGAAGATATGAGAGCTTGAGAATCATTTCATGTGGCTACACAATGGATCACCAAGGACCTTTGAAACCATACCAGCTCCTGTTCTCATGCTCATGGCCTGATTTACCTGCTGTAGAAGGGATTCAGTTCTGTATATTTTTATTCTGAAATTTAAATTGTGTGTGTGTGTGTGTGTGTGTGAGAGAGAGAGAGAGAGAGAGAGAGAGAGAGAGAGAGAGA
>NW_004524658.1:3490478-3550690 GCF_000260255.1 Octodon degus
CCTATTTACAAACACCATTAGAACAAATCCTTCTATTCATTAAGAGAATATAACTATATATCTATCCTAAACACTTTGAATACACAGATACAAAATGGACATTCATCTGTATCCCCTTTTTTTGTTAGCTCCGTTATTTGAATATTATACATATGTTAACTCAGCAAAATATTCTAAAAGAGTCCAGTAGTCCATAATAGTATTGGGTCTTCCACTTCACTGACAATGTATGACTTCTTTCTTGCCAGGCAAGTGCTGTGCCACTGAGCTACATCCCTGGATATTGTCATTTTCTAAGAGAATAAAAAGCATTTAAAAAAAAAAAAACAATTGTACAAATGACAGACAATTTCACTGAACAAAATAATAGGAGTTCTGTAAGTTCTTAAAGTCCCTGAGCTGATTCTCCATGGTCTCTATGGCTCTAATATGTGGCTAAGTTGAGGATGATGGGCCTCACCCGAGCTGAATTTTAGGTACTCTAAAACTGAATATGCATACAAGATCCTCTTTCTGACCGTCTGTACTTCTTCATATTTTTCACCAATAATAGAGATAGTTAACTATGTTTAAAAAAGATTAATTTTGCTTTTTCTTATATGATCTGTCATACAACCAATAAGTAAAAAAAATCAGGATTCATTGCTACACAGCACTTAAGATACACAATTCTGTAGAATTTTTACCTGTAACTCACAATAAACTAAAGATCAGGCATAATAATGTTCACTCTCATAGATAATTAATACATCCATTTTATTTCTCTCACCTGTTGTATTTTGTCCTTCAAGTTTCATCTCCATTTTCCTAGTTTCAAAGATAATTTTCTAGGGGCCGGGGAGATGGCTCAGTGGAATAAGTGCTTCCCTGGCAAGCGCAAGGGCCTGAGTTCAATCCCCGGTTCCGGGGGGGGAAAAAAAAACATAATTTTCTAGATATAGGGATTTTATTATCACAAGCAAAAACAAATTCTATGTTCTACTATGGATAAAAAAATAATCTTGATGGTCAACTAGGTCTACACTATGAAAGTAAAAATGAAAGACATTTATTCCCTTACCTCAGGCCAAAACAAATACTGACTAAGGCAAACAGGTAACTAAGGAGTTGCTTTTGCTGGTTTCTTACATTTATCCAGATAATTGACTTTTTTCCCACTGTTATTACCTTGTCTTTCTGATTTTGCTGCATAAAAAATACAGTATTCCTTTTCATAGTATTTGCTCTTCTTTAAATAAATAACTTCAAATATTTGTTAAAAAATTACTGCCCACTGTAATCACTGCTGAAAAGATGGAGCTATTATAAGATAACTATTCACTAGAGGGGACAATGCAATTCACAACACCAAAAAAGATAACAGTCTTAGTGAAATCGGCATATGTTAGTGATTATGCAATCACTCATTTCCCACAGATTTCTTTTTATAGGAAACTTTGGAAAATCCCAAAAGAACTGACCGAGTCATTTAAACCACAACAGGTTTCTTTCAACATCAAAACCATGGATAGGAGTGGGTGAGGAGTTATTTTGCCTTTTTTAAAAAGGAGAGACAGCCTGGTTCTGACTCTTTAAAGCTGTGGCTTCCCTGCTAGGGATGCCTTCTGAGCAGCAGATCTGACTTCCTCCTCAAACCGAGGCATCCTGAAAACATCCAAGGACAGGAAGCATTTTTTCACCATGACATGGGAAAGTGCCACGGAGATCCAAATGGAAACGGACATTTCATTTGAGTGACTGTTTTTACCCCACCTTGGCTTAATGCCTAATTCAACAGGCACTTAGGTGGTTGAGGAGGGAAATTTTTGTTAAAATGAATCCAGCTCTTAGCTGGACTCCGAGCCTTTTGACTAGCGGCCGAGTTCCTTGTGCTAGCTGGCAAAATTAGTAAATTTTTCTTTTAGTTGTTGTAGGGCTTTGAAAGTACCTCATTTCCTGGCAACAGTTTTCTTTCTCTAGGAGATAAAGAAAGAAACTCTTCCATCTACACTATGTAACACTTCGATCATCTCAGAAACTATTTTCTCAACCGGGCAGGATCCCCTGAAGACTCACTCCGGCTCACCATGGCCTCTTGACAGCTGGCTCATAACCAAATAGCCTCAGAAAAGTCCTCCCTTCCTTGATTGTGGATGTCAGTGGGAGTCTGCGGGCTGTCATCAGAAGGTTCATCTTACATGTTTGACCAGGGGAGCCGTGTGTGTATATGTGTGTGTGTGTGTGTGTGTATGTGTGTGTGAGTATGCATGTGCATGTGTGCATATGTGTGTGTAGGAGGTGGGCAGAGAGCCTAGGTTTAATCTTTCATGCATACTCAATGACTGTGATGGAAAAAAATGGATACTGAGGTAGCATTCCTTTCTTTGTCACTTCAGGAAATAACATGAAATCTCTTGCGACAGGCCACCCATCATCCTGATGTAATCTACACAACTTGTTAATCATAAATAGTCTTCTACTCTGGAGGCAGAGTGGATTGACGTGAATTTTCTGGTTGACATTGTAGCACTAGGAGGCGAGAGCATTAAAAATGGCATGCACATACTTAGGAATTGATCGTAAGGAAATGTTCACAGGTGTACATCAAGATTCACTAACAGAGCTTTTTGTTGGGAGACGGATGTGAAAACAACTTAAATGTTTGACAATAGGAAATGCTTAATCAACTATTTAATATCCATCTAATGGAAGATTTTGTGGTTGTGTTTTTAAAGACTGTCCAATATGAGGTAAGATTTTAACAAGGTAAGGGAAAAAGATGAAGAAAGACAAACAGTACAGATACAGCTTTGTGTAAATAGCATGCCTACTTGTTTAGAGTAAGTGAAAAAGGAAATACACCAAAGTTGTAAATGTGGTGATCATTTTAGTTTTGTATTCCAGATAGACAGAATATATAGATAAAACAGTTAAATAGGTAGACAAAATCTTTCTGTGAGGATGAAAATACCTTTTACTAAACATGGAAATAAAAAAATGCTTGCCCAAATCTATAAATATTAGAAGGCATGAAGACATTCATAGTTAAGATATGTGTAAGAAATCATCAGTTTTGCTTCATCAGTCTAATTTGCCACAAAATATAGCTTAAGTATTATAACTTAAAAATAAGAAATCCTGGATAGGTCAGAATGTTAATTCCTCCCTCTACCTTCCCAAGAAATGAGAAGTGCGGAGAGGGAATACACCTTCCATGAGTGTCATAGTTTTTGTAACATCACAAGTAGTCCCAGCCTAAGGTCCATTCTACTATAACAAATTGGATAATGTTATTAATTCCAGTCTTTCTTTGTTTACAATTGGGTAATTGATTTTGATATGAATTTGAATTATTTGGTTGGTATATTTATCTCACAAATGATCACCAGTCTCCTCATTTTTGAATTGCTTATATTTTTAAATGTAAGAATGTTGTTCCAAGCGTGTTTATAGTTTTAGGGACAATATTTAATCAGGATTGGTATTGTAGCAAGAGGTTTATGACCTTGAGCCTGTTACAAATGTAAACCTGACCTTAAAAATGGACAATTCTGAATTAGAGATTGCACAATTAAAAATGTAAAGAAAAAAGACCAATAAAATGATGTTTTTAAATCCAGTAATACAAAGTTCTTAAGCTATTTATTTCCCACACTCTGTAGAGAACCTTGTAAGAATTCAATAAATACTTGTTGACTGAATTAATAAATGCATACTGTTTTTGGAAACATTTTCCTGATGGGAGAGAATTATATATAGCTAGAATTGGCCATGATATTTAAATAATTCACGTGGGTCCTTCCTTAAATGGTATGATAAAATTAGATATTCTGAAGCACAAGAATAGATTTATTATGGTTTAAACTCTTCCTTTCACCAATGTGTAGATCTTAAGTTGCAAATATTAACTGTGGAGACATCATATAAAACCTATGTAGTATTACAAGATCTTATAGTTCACGCAGTGACTATTTGCCAGTTCTAAGTAGGAAATATTTAAAGTAATGAGCTTTGAATAATATTTATTAACTATATTTTAATGATCTATCCTTTTTATTGAAAACATTAAAATCTTTTAGAAATCACTTTATAAATGTGATTTTAATTCTTTTACCATATTCATGGACCACTGCTTTCTTAAGAAAATAGATTAAATGATTCAGGTTTAGAGAAACAAATTACTGCGCTAATCTTCAGGTATTTCTCTTCTTGATATGACCACTAATGTCTAATCAGAGCAGCACAGGCCCCATCACGGTAGTTTTTTCTTTAGTGCCTCAATGAATGATTTGTCAGGGATTTAACATTTGGTGAAGAAAAAAACCCACTAAGCTTCAGCACTCTTACAAGACTTCCAGGAATAGAATAACTCTTCTAAAATAATTCAGAGAATTGGCCAAATGTAAAGCTAGGTGATACCACCATGTAGAACAGCTCCTAATGCAATACATGAATTTTTTATAGCCTTACTGAACAGTATTTTTAGATTATTGGAGTTAAGGAACTGGGATCTCAATGACATGGGTTATTGGACAGGCAGAAATAGGATTCCGTGGTCTCTGTTATAACAGTAAGGTATATAGTTTTGTCTTATTCTTTTGTATTTTATATAATTAGGAAAATTGTTTAGCCAGGTTTCTAATTTCCTTTGATAAATTAGAGATGAAACAATACTGGATTCTCTTCCACTTGGGGCAATAATTGCTGGTATGTTTAGAGTTGCCTCTTCTCTTTGAGGCAAGTGGATTTCAATTTGCCGCATCCTGCCTCTGCTCCAGCCTGTTTTGTGTATGTATTAATCCATCTCATGCACCACCCATATGAATATTGGGCTTGTGAGCCATGGGAGAGGACTAAAATATTGCTGGTCTTTCTTTCTGCTGCACATATGGTTTGTAACCTTACTCCACAGCTGATCTCATGTTGTGTAGCAACACACAATGGAGTTTTGAGGGAATATATATATATATATATATATATATATATATATATATATTTCTAAGTTCAAATTTTTATCAGCTCAATGCATTTATTTTGTAGCTTCTATGTTTTAAGGGAATGGCTTGCCAACCAGCCTTTTGCATTATTGTGGTTCTTGTTGCTCCCCTTTTCTTTTTAACTTTTTAGTAGTATCGTTATCTCTAAAAATTTAGCTTGTAAATTTGATACCATGATATTGTTGTAAATTCTTTTGAATATATTGAACTGCTTTTCTCAGGAAGGGACAGATAGTAGTTTCTTAATATCTTAGACCCTAGAAGAGTGCTGATCTACACAGGAGATCTACAGTGTGCTCAATGAGCCAGTAGGCCTAGTTCTTAATATATAACTAAAAACATTAATTTTGTTTAGAACAAAATAAAAATGATTTATTGAACTATAGGATATCACTCATAATACATAGCAAGGCAAATAATACCAGTTCCTTTCTCATGTGTTTAGGAAGCAGTATTTCTAATAAATGCCTCCCATAAAAATATAAGTTCTTGCCCCATTTTCTATTGCCTTATACATTTCTCCTTACTACTATTGAGCCAATGTTTTCCTCTGTTAATTTCTCTATTAACTTTAATTAGGCTCATGAGTTTGCTGGCCAGGTGGGTTTTCCCCAAATACCCACAACTATGTTTGCTAGGCTGGCAGTAGAATTAAGTTAGGCTGCCGATTCGAGGCAGAATCTAACATTATAAGCTGCACAAGGTTTCAGTACTACCACAACTCATTTCATCCACTGAGAATTTCAGCAGGCAGCACTTTTAATAAGCCAGGCTTGGCATTTCTCAAGGAATACTTTGGGATCCATTTTTGAAAGCAATATTGGTTATGATTCCACAGCTGGAAGATTTCCGAGGAAATAACGTGTGTCCTCTTGAAAACACGCTTGGTCCATGTGGTGTAAAGAACACAATTCTGAGCAATTAGTTCTAAATTTTACCATGGCAGGTTCCTAATAGGCAATTTTCTAAGAGCTTTGTAATGGGTGCATGATGGAGGAATAGGAAGACTAATTCTAATTTAGTCTTATATTTTATTTTACTTTACTTTGTCTTTCAGGGAACATAAACTTGCCTATACTATTTACATCTTTTATTGTATTGACATAGAGCTCATTTATAATTTTCTTGCAAACCATCTTTAAAAAAAACAGTACAGAGCTGAAAATCTTTCTCGATTCTACAGAGCATTAGATTGTCTCAGGTACTGGCTGCTGGTTTAATAAAAGGGTAGGATTTCCATTTACTCCAGGCAGGCTTAATGTATTGTGCTCAGAGTGAGACAGTCAGAATGAGTCAGGAGCCAAAGAATACACTTTATAGACACAAATAATCGTAAATTCAGAATGTCACCTTTAGGCAGAGGCATTTTTATTATTGTTAGTGGAGCTGCTGAGTAGGTTTGATGTTTTATTCTCTTGAGGACTCAATGTTCCCAAGTCCTGGAGCCCTGTCTTTATCAGGCTCACAAGGAGGGAGCCCAGCCAAACTTGCTTCCTATACTTCTCTATGATTGATAGCAGATGGCATGCTTTAAAATAAACCTATCCATTAGCAGTCCTCGGTGTTTTTACTCAAGGCATTTACAACTGTCTCAAGCAGAAAACACATTCACTCCATGAGCTAGTCTCAGTCCACAACAGCTGTACAGGTGCAAATCTCTCATTAACTCTTAAACAGTGGTGAAATAAACAATGGCTTTTCTCTTACTTCATTCAAGGCAGCATACTTCAAAGCTGTTGTGGAATTGCTCTCTCCCACAGCAAAGGAGTTTTATTAAGGCTGAGATGTATTAGGTATGTACATGCTTATCCTAGGCATGCATGCATCATGTGGGTGTTAAAGCTTAAAGTGTCCATGTACACAGACTGAGTGGTAAATCTCCAGTCTCTCAGGAGTGTTTGAGCAGAGAAAAAGACAGAAAAACTTAGCAAGACACCCTGGAACCTCTCAGGTACCTGGTTCTATGCTCCTGTAGTCAACATGTTGTGAGAAGTAATGTTCATGCTGAGCTTGTACCAGGGCGATGAGCTAACGAAGGTTTGATTTTAAGCAGCTGACATTGCATACAGATAGTTAGACAACGGCAGCTGTTTTTAAAGTGAGTTTTTGTCTGAATTAAACAAAGGTAAGAGGGTTGGCTTAACATTTTTAAGTTATAAGTGGGGATGAGGATGAGGGTTGTAATGTAAAATAATATTGTCTTTATAACAAACAAAGATTAGTGGAATTTAATGTGCATCAAATGTTTTTCTAGAAATTTACAGAAGTTATTTAATCTTACCAACTCATAAAAAGACCATATACCTCCCCAAGTTTACAGATACGCAAACCATTATACTTTGTTATCTTTGTTATTAATAAAAAATGCAAACATAACTTTAATCTTGAGTTGTTCAAGGTAAGAACTGGGATTCAGTCTTGCGCTAGTGTTTTCTACCTGTGTGCCTGTGACTATGACATTCTGTGACCTCTGTCTTAGTTTCCTCATTTTGCTTTTTATAACCCTACTTTGGGCTAACATGGTTAATGCTTGTATGGCTGCTGTGAAAATTGGAGAAATCCTTGTACATATTATGCTTAAAATAGAACCTGGTACTTAGGAAGTCCATGTAAGTTTTAACTATGGTATTGTCACCACCATCATTATTAAAGATACTCAACTGTCATTGAATATGCACTAAATTGGTCTTCTCTGTTCATCTTTTATTTCTGGATCTGTATGTTTTGAAAAATTTTCATGCTCAAAAAATAATAAATAATTTATTTTAGTTCACATTTTATTAATTAATATAATAATTATTAATTAATTTTGTTAAGTATGTAGTGGTCAATCAGAGACTCTGATCAGCATGAGGTAATAAGAATTTTCATGTGAAATTGATAACATTTTGCCCAAAGCAAAGTAATTTGACACTATAGCTTGAGCAGCATTATTATGGGTGAGTGTGTTAGTCCCTTGGGCTTTCTGAAATAATGAAATTGGTTAATGGAGCTCCTCATTGCAACCTTCCATGGGTCCCCATGGGCCTATGCTGTCATGATAGGTGAAGCTCAGACAAAATATCTCTTCAGTGGGCAACTGGAAAGAAAAAGCAGTAAAAGCCATAAAAATATCCCATGACTACCATATTCCATGCTAGCTTTTAAAATGGTAGGCTGTGTTGAAGGAATTTAAGAAGAAGGCTTACATAATAGAAGCATGCCTCTGCTTTCCTAATAAACAACATAGATGGCTCTGGAAAACATAGTGTAAGGATATGCTAATAGTACTTCAATTACAACTCATCTTCATAGCCCTCACCATGAAAATATTTATTTTTTTAAAATGTATTTAGTACATGGTCTACAAGGTCTCATTACATAGATTGGACTCACAGTGATTCTCCTGTTTTAAGCCGCCCAAGTGCTGGGATAACAGGCTTGCACCACCACGCCCAGTCTCAGTTGCTCTTTTAGGGTACCCCATGGGCAGGCCCAGCATGGCTTGTGGTCCTAGGCATCGAACTCTGGTCCCTTTTCTCTGCCTAAGTGGAAAATATTTCTTAGAAGCAAGTATTTTCTTATCTTTGTGAGTACACTCAAGTTTTTGAATAGATCCACCTACAAAGTGGAAAACATAAATAAAATGTATGGAGAAATTTAAGTGAGGAATGACCCCTCATTTCAGAATGAGATGTCTTGTATTGGTATAGGTATGAGGTCTCAGTATTAATAACTAAAATTGCAACAACTGCATGTTTACTACCATTGTTATGGAAAGTACTTCTGTGGTTATAGAAGGTATATCCTGAGCCAATGAATGTTTCATATTTTTGCCATAGGCTTCAAGGGAGCATAGCTGGTAACTTGAGATTACTCATGGGCATTTTCGTTTGCAGTTTCAGAGAAAGTTGGTACTTTAATGGCTCCTGTATGCTTTACTATGAGCTTTAGTATCATATTGAATGGGATTTTGCAGGTTAGATTTATACACTCTGTAAATAGAAAAAAAAAAATGAAACCTAAAGGAGGGGTTTAGAAGAAAAGTATACTTGCAACTATAAGTGTCCTAGGGGGGAAAAAAAACACCTCTACACTTTAGTAAGAAAAGATTATTTTCAGAAATATAGATGTTAGAAACTTAAAAAGACAAGCATATTTAAACATCAAGATTCACCATGTAAAAGACTGATTTATCCCATCGAAGATGGTATCATTATTGATAAGTACATTTGCAAAGTATGAGTCATGCAAATCTCTTAGCCATACAGTCTACTTCAATTTGTAAATTTCAAGGTCATCACATTTGAAATGCTATAATAGAAAGAAAGAACGAGAGACTGAACATCAGCACACCTACGCTGCACCACAGGAAGCATTTGCCTACCCTTTAGCCATGCACTTTATCTCTCTGAATGTACATGTAATATACGTCTTGCAGGCCCCAATTTTTTAGTGTAGAACAGAGTGTTGGAAGGCATCAGAAAATCAAGACTGTAGCCTAGGGAAGGATCTCCCTCTGGCCATAGCAGACATCAGTGCCTCAGCTCATCTCAGGCTCTTCCTGCTGAGCCAGTGTGAGCTCTCTGAATGCTCAGTGCGGTAACCCAACATCTTCTTTATCATTGTCATCCCTCAAAGTGAACTTCCATTGGGATGTGGCTTGTCCTGTTAGGCCCTAGTCAGTCTCTAAAATCCAAATATTCTTTATCTTCCATGCTTTTCACTTCATGACAGTGTCTGTGTTCACCAGGCAGATGTGATATACAGAAAAATAAAGAATTTATATTCCATAAGTGTGGCATAAATGCTGGTGTGTTTATACTGTTCCTAATGATGGTGCTTATTTGAGAATGCTTGCTAGTAGGCAGATATGGTCATCCTTCCATACTCGTTCTTTCATTTACTGCTATGGTTTTAAATCTGCTGAACCCATTGTTTTCTTTTGGTTAATCACTTGGCTCCCTAACCAGTATAACCTTAAAATACTCTCTTCTAGTTTATATCCAGTGTAAAAATATTGTTGCCAGTGTTCTCTGGCATAGCCATTCATCCCTTGAATCTTTCCTTCCTTGAAGACATGCTCTTATTTTGCTAAAGAAATGGAACTATAAATTTCTAACTAGGGCATATCTGTCTCTAACCCTTTCTGGGTTCTGCTTCATTGGAAAGTTTTGGAAGTTGAGGTTTGCTCCAAACTGTGAGCTGCAATTGAATCCTGTGCATTATTAGTCCTGTGTCCAGAAGGCAACTTCTGCTCAAGAGTTTTATAATGTGAAATATGGCCTTTCTTAAAACCAGGAAATTATATTTGGTTTATGAAACTTTACTAATAATTATGTAACCAATGGAATTATCTGAATTACTAATAATTTCTTAAACTTGTATACAGTATATAAACAAAAAATGGGATACAAATGAATGACCATTTTGTATCTGTATATTCAAAATATGATAGATATACAGCTACTTTCTCTTAATTCAAGGAATAGAAAGAGTTGTTCTAATAGTGTTTGTGGACAGGATATCATGTCTACATCTTGTACTATGAATAATCACTAAGAAGACAACAATATACAATGTATTAATTATTGAAACTATCTTACTAATAAGTTTTGTAACTGTCTCATTGCTATTTGTTTTTCAATAAAATTATTTTAAAAAATAAAAATAAAAAATAAAAAAACAAACATATATACAGTTTAGCAACTCTGTACATATACAGAAATAAATAAATATTTATTTATTTATGTATTTTTAGGAAGGGTCTACAGGGTATTCAGGGTCTCACTACTAGATCAGACTATAGTGACTCTCCCAAGTGCTGGGATTACAAGCATGTGCCACCACGCCCAGTCTCAATTGCTGTCTCAACGCACCCCGTGGTTAGGGCCAGCACAGCAGGTCCGGGGATCGAACCCCCAGCCCCTGTGCCTGCTTGCAAGTGCTTTAATCTGCTGAGCTACTTGGCTAGCCCTAGCAACACTTTTTAAAAAATTATTTATTTCTTTTTTTATTTGGTACATGGTCTTGCTATGCTGCTCAGATTCACAGTGATCCTCCTCTTTCAGCCTCACCAGTGCTGGGATTACAGGCATGTGCCACCACGCCCAATTTTGGTGACCTGTTTGGCATAGCATGTGGTACTGGGGGTCGAACTTGACCCCTTGAGTTTGCCAGACAGGCATATAGACTGCCAAGCTATCTCCCTGGCCCTTTACCAACATTTGCAACAACTTTTTTTTTTAAATAGAGAAAAAGATCGAAAAGACAAAATGATCCAGTTTAGTTTTTATTACCATTATACCCTTTAATAGCACTATACATGTTGTAGGGTGCTTTCTGGTTCCATTTACAGTTGAGTCATTAAGAAAACATCATCTTGTCTCCATGACTGTGTGTTAATACTTAGTAGATAGATTCTGGCTCTTCCCTGGCAATATTTGTATGACTTAATTCAGAGGCCCTGTTTCTCCATAATAAAGTTTCTTCTCTGTAGCTGTTATTATTATTTTTTTTCTTTTGGCAGAACCAGGGATTGAACTCAGGCCCTTGTGCATGCCAGGCAAGTGCTGTAACTGCTAATTTTGTTCAGGTTTTAGTAAAAACAAATATTAGTCTAGGTTATTGGCTAAACTATTGAAGAGAAGAAAGCTATAAGTAGCACTTACAAAACCTTTAAGTGATCATCTGGAACTTCTTTTTCCTACCCTGAGGATTTTTTCATTGACAAAGAAATATGTGTAATGAAATTGTCCTCATGCCAGATGAGTGATTAACTCATAGTCAAATATTTGAATTTCTACTTGATGGTTTCACTTTTGTAGTATTCAGTTAGGTTTCTTGTTATCTGGAGTACAATTAAGTGACATTTTTATTGTTTAGTTTAATGAAACAAGGCCACAGATTTTTAAATTTTAAAATTTCAGCAAATTAATAGTTATACTTTCATATTCAAAGGCAATATAGCTTTGTTCTATGGTTAAAATAAAATTTTACGTTAACAATAAATACGTATTTAACCTTGTAGAGAATGTGAGTCAATGTGCTAGCAGAAAGTGACATGTAGTACACTAAATGCTAAGTAATATCTTCATAGTGTATAGAAGTATTTAACTATTGCACATTTATAGTAGAGCCACAAAGGTATTGCTCACCCATGTTTGAAATAGATATCAGTTTTGGTGAAAATTAATTTTCAATTTCCTTATTGAAAAGTCTTCTGACTATTCTTAGGAAGATTAAAAAATACTCTCATAATGAACAAAATAGCAATAAGATTTTATGTGAAATCTTTTATTTTTCACAGATCCCAGAATGCTTATAAACTGTTATTCAAACCACTTACAGGAACCACTGAAGCAGGGCCACACGTTTGGGAGGAGCTGAAATGTCAGTTGCAGAGGATGTTCCCGCTCTGGAAGGGTGTGGTGTGCATGACCTAACAGGGCCCTTCTGGCTCCGGAGTCCGCACCGCTGTGTGGGTGGAATGCCTGCGCTCTGGAGTTACACAAGGCAAGCGTGTTTGCTGTAGAAGGTGGGAAGAGCAGGAGTCTACGGTAATGGAAAGAGGCGGCATGAGCAATGGATGTGCTATGTTCTCATCACAAGGTGGTAGTGACTAGAACAGAGTCACCAGTGGTCAGCGCTTCTAGCACTTAGGGTGGCGTAACAATGTCCCAGGTGCTGTTTGAAAAAAAAGCCAGTCAGACTGCCAAGTGAATAACTTTTCTCTTATGGGATTTTTTTTTTCAAAAAAACACAATGACAGATTAGACTGAGTCACATATAGAATCATAGGATGTTGGTGTGGGGTTGAACTTAGTGATGAACCATTCAAAATCCTGCATTTCACTTTTGAGAAAACTAACACTGATGCAGGGAAGTGGTCAGAGGACTATCTTAGATCAACAACAGAGCTTTCTTCCTGGAAGATAGCCTAGTGATTCACCGCTTACATCCCTCAGACCATTTCAGAATGACTTCTAGAGTATTTCTAAGAGTTCTGTCAGCAGTTGTGTTAACAAAGAGGGCCTTGTGACCTCAGAGAGCTACTTTTCACGTTGGTGGTCATCTCTTCACAAGAATATTCTTTAGAATATACATTTTACATTGTTCTGTACTCATTTTTAATAGGAATTATGTACCAAGCATTAAGTAAGGTATTTGAATATAAAGAAGAATAAAAACACATTTGATACTATACATGCCAAAAGCTAGGTGCTTTTTATGTATTAATTCATTTGCTGTGATTTGGCCAAAATGTCCCCCAGTGGACTCCTGTGACAGGGTGGGCATCTGGAAGTAAATTCTCCAAGAAGGTTCTAACTTCGTCATCACACATTGATGAGCTCTGGGCTTGATGAATATTAAGAAATGGGGTACAATGCATGCTGTTGTGAAGGTGCAGCCTCCAGGGATCCCAGGCTCCCCCTTCACCCTGCCCCATGAAACTAGCTGTCACAAATGAAGAAAAGGTGAACACAACTTGTATTCAAATTAAAGGTAGATTTAAAGTAAAGGCAAGGAAGGGCGGGCCAAATAGCTCAGTGGACTAAAGCACCTGCTTAGGCAGAGGCAGGGGCTGGGAGTTCGATACCCTGGCCTGAAGAACCGGCCCCGTCCCGGGGGGCGGGGGTTGCTGAATTGGCAATTGAGACTCGGCATGGTGGCACGCAGCTGTAATCCCAACTCTTGGGAGACTGTAAACAGGAGTCCGACCCTGTAGACCCTGTCCTAAATACAGAATAAATAAGTAACTAAATAAATAAATAAATTCAAGGAAAGGAAAGGGTAAAGTAAAGTTAAGCAAGGAGAAGAAGAAATGAGAGAAGAAAGGAAGAGATATATCTGGGAAGGAGAACAGACCACTGTGGAAACGGGGAGAGTGGGACAGCACCATCATAGGCCTAGTGAGATCAGCAGCTGCTGTTCCTCTTCTAGCCCCCTAGCTCGGCCTGTGTGCCTCCATTCTAGCTCATGTTGCCTCCTACATCCAGCCTGCCAAGCCCTAATCTTCTGCCTTTGTGGGGGGCCCTTGGGGCGTGCCTGCAAAGGGTGCGATTTTCCGCTAGCTTTCTTGCTGTCTTTCCCTGCTTCCTGGCTGCCCTGAGGAGAGCAGCTCCCCTCCACCTCTCTGCTTCTGCTTTGACAACAGTAAACGAAGGACTACAGCCTTGGAACCCCTGGGCCAAAATAGACCTTTGTTCTTTCACGTAACAGAAAAGTATAAAAATGAAATATAAGAAGTAAGGCCATGCTGTTATGTTGAGCTGTAGAGGACTCAGGTCAACAATTTCTGACATTGCCAATCAAGCAGAAGACCCAATACTATTATGGACTACTGAACTCTTTTAGATTATTTTGCTGAGTTAACACACCTATAATATTCAAATAACGGAACTTAATAAAAAGGAGTATACAGATGAATGTCCATTTTGTATCTGTGTATTCAAAGTGGTTAGGTTAGATATATAGTTACATTCTCTTAATGAATAGATTGATTTGTTCTAATGGTGTTTGTAGATAGGATATCATGTCCGTATCTTGTACAGCAATTAACCCCTGGGAGGAATGTATGCAATGTGTTAATTATTGAAATTGTCCCACCAATTTGATTTGAAACTGTCTCGTTGCTATTTGTGTATCAATAAAATTATGGAAAAAAATAAAAGCCAATAATGAAAAAAAAATTATTACAATTTTTTAAGAAGAAAATGTCAGGTATTTTTCTTCTCCCCAGAAGCAGAAAATTGACTAGCATACTCTTCCAAACAAGCTTCTAAGCAGATGAGACGAGAACCCAAGAAATTTGTCAAAGTAAAGCAGCTAGTGAGTGGCAGAGTGCAGATTAAGCCAGGTGTGGCGAGTGCAGAGCCTGCGCCCTCACCATGCCGCTCCTTACGCCGGGCCAGGCGCAGTAAGTACCTCACACTGATTGATTTCTTAGTGCAGCCATGCAGTCAACAGGCAGGGGCTCTGCAAGGGGCTCAGTGGTGGCCTCCTACTCCCTGCACGGCGCAGGGAAATTGTCTCTGAAATAAGGAAATAATCCAAGGAGAATGCAGCCAGAAAAGCCCTTTTCAGAGGGAAGGAAAGGCCAAAGTACTCTGCAGTGAGGGGGTAAAAGACCGATGGGTTTTGAGCACCAACCTAACTCCCTGATATCAGTCAGTGTAATTCTGAGGTATAACTGCGGTGGCACTCGGCTCCTGAGTGCTTTTATTTCCAAACAGTATGATTTACAAACAGAAGCATTTGCCTAAAGCTTGTTTTTGTTTGCAGACTCTGCACTAGATGACAAAAGTGACCATGACCATCCTTCTTACACAAACAGAAATGTAGCTATCTTTTCCAAAATCATAGAACAAATTAAGTTCATGAACCAAGGTATCACTGTATATAGCATAATTCGAAACCTATTATATTCATTGATTCTCCTAGAGACCATCCTGGGCTTTGTCATTTTTCCCAGTTTTCTAGGTGAGTAAACAAATGTGTAAAGTCAAGTTGATAGGCTTTTAAGGTACCAATTAAAAAAATTTTATTTGTATCTATATCCATATTCATTTCTGACCTTATTTGTCTGATAATTGATAGTATCTCATGTCAATTACGACATAGTTTTCATTACCTATGTATGCATGTACTTATTCATAGATAATTACACTGTTTTACTTCAGTTGAATTATATGTGCATTGTTGGAACTACATATTTTAAGCATAATTACCATGTAAAATGTTTTCTTTCTGTCATTCAAAGATTTCTTTGTTTATTCCTTGAGAATAGATTTAAAATTATTCTTGAAGAATAGTTTAAGTGATTAGAGGCAGTGGTGTAGCGCTCGTAGCAAAATGAAGCAGCATCAGTGTTCTTACTGGAATAGAGAAAGAATGATATGTTAAAAATGTCTAAGTGACAAGCAAGCAACATGTTCTCATTAAGCAGCATTGCTTTTGCTTTCCTAAGAGGACATAAAATAATCTCCAGTGTTATCAACTACTTTTTTAAAATTTTGGCCAGCTCAGCCCTACCTGTAGGCGGGGCTGTCCAACTGCAGTCCCCTGTGCCTGCCTAAGCTTGCCTAAGCAGGTTCTTTAGACTGCTGAGCTATCTTGCCAGTCCCAAAACTCGATATTTTAGATCTGAATAATTTTAATCAATTTAACCAAATACCCATAAAAGGTCATTGGTAGTATTAACAATCACAAAGTTCGTGAAGACAACACTGATAATTTTAGCCTTCCTGATCTGTAACTCACATTTTCTTCTTATTATTTTAGGGAAAGGTCTACAGGGTGTTCAGGGTCTCACTAGATCAGACTCAGTGATCCACCTGTTTACAGTCTCCTAAGTGCCAGGATTACAGGCATCTTCCACTATACCCAGTCTCAATTGCATGGCAGGCCCAGGTATAACTCATATTTTTAACTCCTAAGCTACCTTGCTTCTTAGATGCACATTAAGATCTTATTTTTCTACACTTGTTGGGAATAAGCCAATTTATTAAAAATAAATATTCTACATTGCACCCAGGCAAACAAATATATAAGTGATAATATGACAAAATATCTGTTTCTATATCTCTGTCTCTATTTATCAGAGTTAATTATGATCTTTGCATGAGATGGCATACTCTACAATAGTAATTTTCATTTCATGCTATACAGTTTGATTTTGCGGATAATGATTTTAAGATTTGCATTCAAGATCCCAAAAGTGTATGTCTTCTATATAGTAAGTTCTCCTAACACTGTATTTCTTTTCTTAAAAGATAAACATAGTGGTCCACTAGTCCAGTATATAGGAATACCTGGACTTGGTACATAAGATGTAAGCAGAAATACCTTATTATAGTAAGATAAAAACAAAAAGGAAAAAATACTGAACTACTTAAACAAGACTTAAAGAATTTCATGATGGAGGAGTATTCTTGAAATTAAATATTTCCGTATGAAAGTTGACATTTAAAATGTGTGACTTACGAGAAATAAGAGGAAAATTGTGAGAAACATAACCTTAAATATTTTGGATCACATTTTTGTGAATTATGCAGCATTTGGCACAAATTTTAGGAAACAGAACCCTCTGGGATAATGATGAGTATATGTATCCACTTTATATGAACATGTATGCATACTCACACTGTTATATTTGTTATATAATACATTAACTATATAGGATGTGCCTATGTAAATTTGTTTGATATGTTACATTTCCATCCCTCGGATTAAATGTTGGCTCTTTAGAACTTATTTCTATGTGTACTTTTTATATGAACTTACTGAACATAACTGCAGGATAGCACAAATGTTATTTTAATTTTTCACAGGCAATAGAAAATGTTGTTGGAGATCACACCCTAAAAGATCCTCAGAATTAGTATGTTTTACACTGAATATAACAAAGTGGATGACAGAAAGTGAAGCTATAGTGTTGGCAATCATTTAATCATATTGATATTCTCCGAAGAGTCCACGTACTTTAGGGAAGAGCACTACATTCCCACAGAGTGGGCAGAATGATCTAATGAGCCTTTGCCATCTGTAACTTCTACGGTGCTACAGGGCTGAGAAATGGTGCATGTGACTGCTTACAGCACAAGGAGTTATAGATAACTCTGTGTGTGTGTGTGTGTGTGTGTGTAGATACATAGATAGATAGACGGATACTCTCTTTATATATCTATTTTTTTCCTCATTTCCCTGGAATTCAGCCAAGAATTTTTTAAAATAAACAAAAACTGTGAGAAAGTAAGAGATGTCAGAGTCTGGCCTACTTTTTAGAAACAGAATGTGGAAAGTATGAAGATGCTGATTTGATTATACGAGCTGAAAAACAGAGGGGCCGGAGCTGTGTGTACTATAGTTTAAGAGGGGAAAAAATCTTTGAAAAAAAAACCGGTCTCACCCTGGGCTTTGATACAACTGGCCTCTCAGCCCCCACTTGAGATTTGCACATCCCCAAGGGAAGCTGTGGTTTGGAATAAGATGGTGCATTTAATTTCACTCAAAGAACTTATTGGACTTGGCATCAAAAGAAAGAATTTGCAGTATATTTTTTGTCATGATTAGTGGCCCCCTCACCACAACATTTGATTATTTTGGAAAGGGAAAAGTTAAGTCCTTGTAAAGTTGTGATTTACAATTTGCAAGCATCCAGGTAGGGAGAGTGACTTCTGCCAGCTTGATCATGGGATCCACATTTTATTCTTGCTCACTGATGTGAAGAAACAAAACAGTCTGCAGGGGAAAATAAAGTTGGAATTATATCTGCTGGTTATCCTGAGAGAGTTTTCTACCCACATGGTATCTTCCTCAGTCATTATGATTTTGGTCTCCTCTGGAACACATAGCGAGAAGCTGGCAAGAAGCTGGTTTATTTTTCAGTTCTAATCTGTACTACCTGATATTTTCATCATGCGATTCTCTTGCCTCAAAGTTATGTAAATCTTGAGGGAAAGGAATTAAAAGAAGTTGCTAGTCTTGTGCCTCAAAATAATATTTATGGGATTATTTTCTTGAGCTTTGTGAGTAAAATTGGAGATCACGTGGGGATTTTAATACAGACCCAACTATGTCCAAATAGCCAGAGGGGAAGTGAATGACCCCTGGGGCAGCGGGTGAGTAGCTCTGGGTAGGTGCGCGACTTTCCCCACACTGTGATGCTTTCCCCTTGACACTAAGCAATGCTGTTTGCAGAAGTAGCTTTCCTTTCAAAGGCCGGCTTTCTGAAATGCTGCCTTACTACAGCACTGGACAAGGCCATGTGAGCTAAGCATAGGGGTGATAGCCAGGCAAATAATATTCTGCTCTAGTGTCCAACACTGAAGTACAGCCGGTCCGGCTTTGAAACAAATTATGCAGTCAACTTAAAGCATATATTCTGCCTCTTTTCTAAGTTTGAGTTATTTTTCTCTATTTTTAGTCAGATCTGTGATTGTTGGGAAATTGTCTTTAGTATTTAGGTAGAGTCCTTACCATACTTTACTAAGGCGAAAAATGTGTTTAATAACGTCCATATAACCATGTTGGTGGTGTTTCTAGCTGAGGAAAGACACTTCTTTTCCTTTATTATGGACTTGGACAGTAGATAAATAAATACAGGACTTCCACTGATATTTGTGAAGTACTCTACTGAGAGTAATTTCATCGTGGTAGTTAGGGCAGCAATAGTCACAGACAAAAGCTAGGTTTCCAATTCTGTCTAGCTTTGAGACTTAAGACACATTATTTATTTTCTCTAAGCCACAGTTTTCTCATCTGTACAAGGAAGTGAATCAACTACCGTAAGTGGCTGAGAAAGTAGGAAGGGTTAAAGTAAGCATACCAGTCATAGAGTATGATGTTGGTCACATAACAAGTTCAATAAGCGTTATCTCTTAGTGTTGGGTATTGACATCATTAGCAGAATATTTCTTGGTTTGGTTATTGTCACAAATTTAGATTTACGTTTTTCATAGTGAAGTATGAAATTTGCTTTCTTTTCAAGCATTGATTGAATGACAACAAATTAATGACAGTTTTCTTATTTGACTACCTTTTCAAAATTATTATGAAATTTTTTGCCATAATTTTATTGATAAACAGCAATGAGACAGTTTCAAATCAAATCGGTAGGACAGTTTCAATAATTAACACACTGCATACATTCTTCTTAGTGGTTAATTGCTGTACAAGATGCGGACATGATATCCTATTTACAAACACCATTAGAACAAATCATTCTATTCATTAAGAGAATGTAACTATATATCCATCCTAACCACTTTGAATACACAGATACAAAATGGACATTCATCTGTATACCCTTTTTTGTTAAGTTGTGTTATTTGAATATTATAGGTGTGTAAACTCAGCAAAATATTCTAAAAGAGTCCAGTAGTCCATAATAGTATTGGGTCTTCCGCTTGACTGGCAATGTCAGAAATTGTTGACCTGAGTCCCCTACAGCTCAACATAACAGCATGGCTTTATTTCTTATATTTCGTTTTTATTATGAAATTTGAATCAAAAGTCAATTCACTCTATATTAATGAGATCTCTTTCAATTGTCATTGAGAAAACATTGACTCAAACTTTATGCTATTTTTCTAGAAAACCTGTTCTTATACTCTTTTACTTGCTACCCACCTCCCCCCAATTCTATTGTTCTCTAATACTGACTTTTGCTGGGATGAATGCATTGTAGCTTAGGTATCTCCACACGATAGCACACATATCTTCCTACAGAGCACATCTCTCAGCTGGAAATCCCAAAGTAGTACAGAGTTCAGGCCCACCATGTTGCCAAATCTAAGATCCAGTATATGGATCTTTGAAGGATATATATTTTCCATTAGTTTAATTACAATGTGAAATTTTTATGGTCTGTTTACTGAGAGATAAGTGGTATTTTTTGCTCATCTTCTTCACAATGGAACATGAAAAAGGAGATAAATCTGTTAGGACAAAAAGGAAAAAGAGAGAATTTACAATAGTCAAGGATTCTAAGAATATCTTACATTCTTGTGGATTACAGTAACAGGAATTCTTACAGTACTGGAGAGTTTCTAGATCCCACATCTTATTGTCTTGATAACTGATTTCCGAAAGATCCTTCCTGTTGTCCATCATCACCTCCGCTCAAGACAGATAATGGTACACTTACAGTGACAAATTGGCTTTGGCAGCTCATGTCACCCTCACAATGAAGCTGCGTCCTCAGGACTGACTTAAGGATTGCCTCTCAATTCTTAGCTCTTTGCCAATATTTGACATTTGAATTTCTTTGATGAGGACTTGTAAAGCTTTAGAAGCCCACATGTGTTTAAAAACAAATAATCTCATTCTTATCAGTGATGTAGATAGAACAATCCTATTACATACAAATATATCTTTTTAAAAATTTTTATTTATTGCTATTATTGATATAGGGTCTTGCTATGCAGCTTGGACTAGCAGTGATCTTCCTGCCTCATCCTCCCCGGCTCTGGGATTACATGCTTGTGCCACCACACCGGGTTTCTGAGGTGGCACAATGTGTCTGAGGTTCTAGGGTTACTGGGACTTGAACCGGGGTCTTGTGCTTGCAAGGTAGGTGCTCACACAACTGAACTGCCTCCCTAGCCTCTACATATTCATCCTGTAACAGCTCTAAATTAGGAGATCAGTAGTGATTTACACTGGCTTAGATTAGCTGAAACAAGTTAGTTATGAAAGCCTTCGCAGGTGTGGAGTAAAAGGTGGATTCCTGATTCTAACTTGGAGGTTTCTTCTTTCAGAAACGGCCTTAGTGTGCTGGACAAATCTTTACCAGCTAAGCTCCCAGGAAATTCTATGGGAAAGACAGACAGCATTACTGTAAAATTCACATGCTAAAGTGTTTAGGAATTGGCCGGGGAGATAAATCAGCTGCATAAGTGCCTGCCTGGCGAGTACAAGGTCCTGAGTTTGATCTCTGGTATGAAAACAACAATAAAACAATGTTTAGGAAGATAGTAAGACACAGTATATAAGTCATAGCCACGCATTACCTTCAGGATGTTTAAAATGTGACTACTGTTACAAGTGCCTTTGACATTCATTAATAGTATTTTCATCATATTGGGTATGTACTATAGTCTCTTCTTAAATGTCTCTTGATATCACTAGTAGAGACATAATCAAGCTTGGATTTGATTTTACATGATGAATAATGAATGTTGCATTTAAAAGTACCCATGTGTTCATAAAATTATGAATTCTACCCCTTTATTGATGAAATACTCACATTCTGAAGTAGTGTCTCTTTTCGAGAGCTGGAGAGCAGTGTCATCTCAGTCCTTAGAGGGGTGACCGGGTGAATGTGGCTGTGTTTCGGTGTCCAACATTGAAACATAGTCATGTCTTAAAATGTGAAGCAAACTTACATCTGCTGAAGTATTAAGGGTTTTATGTCACTATTTACATGCAACTTTTGTGCTTCTGGAATGTGCTTTTGTTTTTTGTCTTGTCAGCAAAATCCACAGTCTTCGGCAGGCTCCGTAATAACTATTTGCTTTCATCATTTTTATGGGTTTTTTTATGTATTTAGTACAGTGTCTACAGTGTCTCACCACACAGTTCAGACCTGTAGTGATCCTTCTGCTTTCAACCTCCCAAGCACTGGGATTACAGGCCTGTATCACCATGCCCTGTCTCAATCTCTGTCCCAATGTGCCCCAGGGGATCAAACCCCCAGCCCCTGCTTCTGCCTAAGCAGGTGCTTTAATCTGCTGAGGTATCTTGCTGACTCAATTTCATCATTTCAAAGACAGAACTAAAGAGCTGAGAGTCATTCCTCACAGGTAGCATCAGTTTCTCCCCAAGCAACTCTCAGTTCTGTTTCTATTTACTGTACTCACTTCTCTTCCAGTTTGCACTGGAGTAACTCTCTACATTCCTATTCCCCAAAATATATGTTTGTCACAACTGTCATTGAGAAATACTTCTCATATTCATTAGCTTTGTTTTGGTCTGAATCACAGTCAGCTCTAGCTGTGTGTTCATTGTACAGTGATGCATGTAGAGAGTAGTTTTCACTAAGCAGGCTGCCAGTAGCCTTCATCTTTTCTCCCTGAAATGTCTCTAGTGAAAATAAATGCTGCTAACACCAATTAAAAGTGAAGCTGAGCTTAAAGAAGGGTTGGATGAAGATCTAGAACAGTGCTTACCTAACTTAATCATAAAAAATATTTGGAGCTTTTGTAAAATAACATAGTGGCCTGGGATCCATTCCAGATTTGTTGGGTCAGATTCTTTGGAATAAGGTCTTGAGAATGGTATTTTTCATGAGCTCCCCGGGCAGTTCTTGTGACCAGGAACAGCCAACTAAAATAAGCCAATGAAGAGAGCGGGCTTAGCTGTGACAGAGCACAGTGGATGTCGCAAGTGATGCTGATATGTACAAGGAAACATTTTGCTTTATCTTTTTCAAGTACATAAATAGCTGGTATAAACACTGGCATTTTATAGCTTCTCTTGGAATGTATCCTTCATATATTGTAAAACGTTAACATATCTAAGAGATAAAAGGTTGTAGGAAGACTGAAGCCAGAAAGAATAAGTAAAACTAAGTTCCCCCAATCTAGGAATATAAGAATTGTGAGGAAGGCAAATATACTACTGAATGCAAATATGTGAAAAATCCATAGGCCTTGTTTACTGTGCATCATAATGTTACTCTAAATTTAGCACATCAGTACTTGCATTTCTTTATTTATTATGGACTTGCTATTATTCACAAGCTTTTTTATCATATTAATAAAGGATATTTTATAAGTAAAAATGGTGACTAGTATACCTAATTTATAGTAATCTTGTGCTATTCAATATTTCTATAGCTAAAGTCCATGTAAGATAGTATTTTAAGATACTTTTGAATTAAGTCACCATCTACTTAGGCAATGTTGAGGTGATTAAAACATATTCTTTATATAATTTTAGAAATATTACATGGTAAATATCCTTAGCAAAGGAGTTGTACCAGGATGATCAATAATTTTATCCAGAGAGCTATGCTTAAGTATTATGGTCTCATTATCTAGAGTTTCTTATAACGTAGATGCAAACCACTTTTAATTCATGTAACATTTCTGATATTAATGATTTAATCCATGCCTGTTCATCTAATGATATGCAATAAACTGGTTTAGGTATGTGAAATTATATTTCCTTCTTGTAAGTCTATGGCTCTTGAACAGTAATATTTCTGTCAGCAGGAGAAGACAGAATGAAAGGCTCAGATCTTGAAGTTTTTGTCCTATGGTTTTCCAGAGCTCCTCATAGAAAGATTTGTGTGAACTCAACAAAGAGAAAGAGTTAAGCCTATTCTCCCAGTTGCCAGAAACTTTGTACTTTAAAATTACATACTGACTCTGGTGTAGAGACACAAGAAATTATAGAGCAGACACTGTCCAGGACAACGTATAATTTAAAATGTACTAAAGAATGTATACCGCATAGCAAAGTAAGTGAAGTGCTTCTTCAAATATAAGTGTTTTGCATAGAAAGGCAGTAATTATCCACTCCTAGGGAAATGTTTGCATTCATTCTAAATCAATATTTACTATTCATTTCTTGTGTTCAACAAAACAGGAATTTAACATTTTTTTAATTTTAATGAAGCACTAAGGCTACAATAATTCTACAATGTAATTGTCTAGATATAAAATACTGCTAAATGGTATTGCTATTTTGAGAAAAAGCAGTGTGAAATAGAAGGGTATCCCTATTTGTGAAACGTTACTTTGGGAACATTCAATTTAAACTCAGCCAAGCAGGGCGACTCACTAGGTTTCAGAGATAACTTAAGCTGTCTTCTTGGTAAGGCCCTTAAGTAGAATCATTCAGATGAGTTTTTGCCTTTATATTTTTTTCTCCTTTCTCCTAACAGATACTGCCTAATAAGGATTCAGTTTCAATTCAACTAATGCCTTCGGGCTGTGTGTAGGAAACTATATTATACAGTACAATTATTATTTTTCTTTTTTGCAGGAAGAAATGATCCTCTATCCTTCCCTTCTGAGTTCCTGCTCAATGTTTAGTTCAATAGAACCTCAAGGAAGATGCCAGAGGAAAAGATGAGAAAATAGGACACATAAATACTGTACTCTGACACCAGGCTGAAAGTCTTCAGCAGACTTTTACTTATGGAGTGTATGATCTGATCATTCTGTAACTTTTCCTCAGAAAATGACTACATTTTTTTTATCATAGAGCCTAAGAAGGAATTGAAAAATATAACACTATGTTACATTACATTACAACACGAGTACTCTTTTTTTCTCAGTAGTTGAAGCAATAATGGTTTTGCCCCTGACTTTCAGGTCAGGACAGAGTCTATAGTGCACTATTACATTTCCTAATGGTACATAAAAGTCCAAGTTTTCTAGTAGCTTGTGTTTCTACATCTCCCTTTGGTGTATGGCTTAGGATTCAATGTTCTTTTTTAAATTTTTTTTTTGTTTGCTATTATTTAGGGAGTAGGTGACAATTAAGGGGCATTTCAAAACAACACCACCTACGTGAGATTTTTCTTTTTAAAATTTATGTTAATTATCTTATTTGATACTAGTTACTTTTTTTTGAGGTAAAGTCTTCCAGTATAGTTCAGGATGAGCTGGAACTCTACGCAGCCCAGGCTGGCCTTGAGCTCCTGCTATCCTTCTGCGGTAGCCTCTAGAAAGCCAGCATTGCAGGTTGCGCTGCCTCACCTGGCATTGATACTAAAATGTAATCAATATTATACTTCAGATTCACAAATTCGCTAGGATCCTAACATCCTTACAATGAGACTGAGAACAGGGGAGAAACCAAAAGAAAATTGTACACTTTTCATTTTATCACATGCTTTGTGTGGCTTCTCTGGTTTCATTTATGAAGCAATCACGTGACTCGTCTGCACTGAAGTTTCCTCTTGCACCTTCCTGCCATTCATAATTCATTTGAGCTCTTTCAGTGGATCATATCAGTATGTACTCAGGGGACAAATAATATCATTTATGTATTAGGATTGCTTCTCTACTTTATCTCCCTTTTTATTGACAAGAAACAAGGGTGTTCCTTGTAGTTATGGAAGTAAATTAGGTGCAGAAATTGCCCTTCTCTTTCTGAGAGAGACACCTTCTCTCTGCAGGAAGTGCTATTATAAACTGTACTGTTACAAATGGTGTGTTAGTCCTCAAGATGGTCCTGTCTCAGTGTACAGAGAAGTGATGTGCTCCTTTAGCATTCAGCAGAGAGCCAATTGGAAAGCAGGCGCTTAAAGACGTGTTCCTAAGTCTAGAAAATCAATGGGACACTAAAAGGAGAACTGAAGTGGACCGGAAGGAACCTCTTGAGGGTCATTTGAAAAACCAGAAACTGATTATGAACAGAGTTTTTACCCCAGGAACTGGAGGGGGCCAGCAAGCCCATTCTACTGCACTCCAGTTAAAGGTCTAATAGCTGAGATGTTTTCTGCACAGCCCATAAAGGATAATGAGGAAGGCTTTGATAGCTTTAAAAAAGTCGCTCTGTGGCCTCTCACAAAAACATGATCGGAGTTTAAGTGGCAAGTGCTTGCAGGCCCCAAAACAAAAAGAGGCAATGCCAGTGAGTTGAGGTAGTTTCCCTGCTAATTGCACAGGGAAGGGGTCCCAGCGTAAGTTTGTACCTGAGGGAAAACATAAACGCAAGAGACATCAGTGTATAAAATCTGAGATATCATTTATTTAGATAAGGCCTTCTAGGGATATGGAAATTGCCTGTGATTATACACCTATATGATAACTGCAAAATGTAGGTCAAATTAAGGATTAACCTGCATTAATTTTACTGCATTACATTATTTTTGGATGAGAAATCATTCCTTATAGTAGTTGACATTAAAAGTATTATTTGTCCTTTTGCATTATAAACAGTTCTGCAATTATTACTGTATATCACTACTCACCTACCATTGAAGCAAAGAAAGACTTCATGAATATTTTAAGGAAAGAAAGATGGATGCTCATGTAAGAGTATTTATATTAAGTTTGGTAATGAAAAAACAAGTTTCGTTAACTGTTCTTTTTATGGTGCCTTTGCTACACTTAGCAAAAGCCTATTAAAAAGAAAAACCCTAAAATCCTCTCCCAAGGCACTGAGGACACTTGCAGTGACCTTGTATTTACTCTTCCAGAATATCAGTTTCTTTCATTGAATAAGAACACAGTTGAACACTTCTATTTATCGGAATGTTTTCTTACACAGTTACAAGGCCAGTTCACCAAGTCCGCAACAGTGTGTCTGCTGGGTTGTTGGCAGAATCAATCCATCAATTCCTTAACAAACATTGAGTGTAAACCCTCCTGACAAGACCCCCAAAGACTTTTAGGCTCAGCTGAAGTGCAGCATCTCACCACAGAATGGAGACAAATAAGTGCTCCACATTTGTTCCTATTTCCTTCAAATTTAACCGCTTATCACATTACAGACAAATATATCCAATAAAATGGTCTTGTATCAGAATGAAATAATGATGGTCTTTGAAAAAATGATCGGAGAAAATCAATGCTTGATAATGTGAGCCTTAACTATTCACTGAAAGCCAAATGCTCGCATTCACCTGATGTATCCCTGTCATTTTATTGCTGACCTATCGCTACTGTCCTAGATGGTAGAACGACACAATGGCATGAGGCTCTAAGCCAAGGTGCTCAGCACCCACACAGGGACATGTTTCGGTGTCCACGGTCCTATGTGTAGCATCATTCTTTAAGAGAAGGCATCAGTAAGGTGCCTTCTCTTAAAGTTACTTCTCTGTCTTCTTAGCATTTCTGAAATATTTCTGGTTTCAAGATCCTCTTACATTAAGAAATTATTGAGGACATATGATAATGACACATTAGAGCTATCAATATTATACTATCAGAAATTAAATTTGACATCTACAATATTTATTTTATATTTAAAAACAATACATCCATGACATATTAACTTTAATGCGTTTTTCATTAAAAATAACTATATTTTGGCAAACAAAAGAATGTCTAGCAAAAGGATGGTTTTGCCTCACAATTTTGCTAATCTCTTCAGTTGACTAGATTTTCATACTTGCTTACTCACCCAATTTGTTCCTTCAAATGCTACCTAGCCTCTGGAAAGCTCCATTGTACACCCAAGAGAAAATAAGTGACAAGAAAGCAAAACATCCTTAACATTATTATGCAAATAATTTTGATCTGTCAAAATTCCTTGAAGGATCTTAGAAAGTCTCAACTAGCCACATTTATTACAATGCTAATCTTACAAAACAGTGAATTATTTCTAAAGAGAATACAATGTAGTAATAAAAAATTAGAGGTGGTATAGTATTTCATTAAAGAAAATAATAAAGAAAGTATTTGTTGTACTGCATAGCTTTTCTATCCTCTCCTTTAAGATGACTTCAGGGTGACACGAAGCACATAGTAGCTACTTGGTACAGTTGATAGCTTCAGATCTTAGCGATCACACGCACTGGGTCTCACCCTGCACTGGCCTGTACTCTTCTCAGAACCATTTGTCTTTACCTTTGAAGAAGGTTAAAGAAGAAAGTGGGAAGAAAATCTAAAAGGGAAAAAAAAATCTCGGGCTAATTATAAAAAATACAATTATAATTCTGAGGTTATGGATTTCTGTGCTTTTTCTAAAGCAGCCAGTTCTTGGGCTTTCTTAAACAGTTTTATATTATTATTATTATTATTATTATTATTATTATTATTATTATTGTCAGAACTGGGGATTTAAACATTTTTATAAATACAGATTAAATTAAGTAGAGTATTTAGAAAGAAGGTTATGTGGTATAGCTAAGATATATTCTGTCATCCAATGATTGACATGATAAAGCACAGAGTACAAGTGCCATAATTTTCAAGTACATACACCTACTGGGGCCAGGGAGATGGCTCAGTGGAATAGGCACTTCCCTGGCGAGGGCAATGGTCTGAGTTTAATCCCCGGTTCCACCAAAAAAAGAAAAAAAAAAAAAAAAAAAAAAAAAGAAAAAGAGTCAGAGCCATCTCTATCCATAATTGTCAAGTTAATCTGTCTAGAGTGGCCAAGCTTTGAAAAAAAAAAAAAAGAACAGAAGATTTAATAATTTGAAATTGGAGGGGCCAGGGAGGTAGCTCAGTAGAATAAGTGCTCATCTGGCAAGCGCAAGAGCCTGAGTTCATTCAATCCTTGGTTCTGAAAAAATAAAAAGAAAAGAAAAGAAATTGGAGTTTTGATAATGCAAGTGCTTAAATTGACATTTCTTATTTATTTGTTTAATTCTTATTAGTCAGCTACTATTTGCTAAGAAAAAGCAATATACAAAGCTAATGGCTTAGGCTTCAAACATCTTGCAGTCTAATGCAGTCTTATAAAATATGACTTTTTTTTTCTGAGTAGAGGTCACTTTATTTTGTTATTTTTTTTTTTTTAATTTATTGTATCCTTAAAACATCTCACTGAGAACTGACAGAGCACAATAGTCAAATATTTCTTTTTTAAAAAAATTTATTTATTTATTTATTTATTTATTTATTGTGTGTGTGTGTGTGTGTGTGTGTGTGTGTGGCCAGGTCAGCCCACCAGGGGGCGGGGCGGGGTATCATGTGGTGCTGGGGGATTGAACCGCGGTCCCTGTGCTTTGCTGAGCTTGTTCTAAGTAGGTGCTTTATTTATTTATTTTTTTATGTTCCTTATGTTTATTTTATTTTTTTTTCTTTTCAAAGTTTTATTGATAAACATATAGCAAGACTAATAGGCATCAATGAGAAAGAAGGAGTCAACACAAATGACATTAAAAAAATATGGGCAGAAGTAATAGCAGAAAACTTCCCAAATATGAGGAAACAATCTGACATTCAGGTAACTGAAGCATACAGAACACCAAAGAACCTCAACACAATGAAAAACACACCGAGACATATAATAGTCAAGATCCCAGAAATCCAGCACAAGAATAATTTACTGAAAGCCGCTAGAGAAAAGAAGCAGATCACATTCAAACGGAAACCAATCAGAAATACGGCCGACTTCTCTTCACAGACCATGCAGGCAAGAAGAGCATGGAGCAGAGTACTTCAGGTTCTCTATGAAAACAAATTCCAGCCCAGACTACTATATCCTGCAAAACTCTCTTTCAAGTTTGATGGAGAAGTGAAATACTTCCATGACAAAGAACAGCTAAAAAATTTCGCGATGACAAAGCCAATCTTACACAGGCTACTGAAAGATGTTCTAGAGAGGAACCAAAATGATCAGAACTCCACCAATGGGATCGGAAGCGAACAACTAAATAGGGTAAGCAATTAAACACAAGAAAACAGGAGTAAACGACAACAGGTAAATAACGTGGCACCGTATGTCAATACATCTCAATTCTAACCATCAATGTAAATGGACTCAATTCACCAATTAAGAGAAATAGACTTGCACAATGGATTAGGGAACAAAATCCAACAATATGCTGTATACAAGAAACACATTTAACTCATAAAGACATTCATAGGTTGAAAGTCATGCTACATGCCCCAGCTCCTCAGAAAAAAGCAGGGGTAGCAATCCTATTCTCAGACAGTCTCAACTTCAAACCAACAATGATCAAGCGAAATAAAGAAGGCCACTATATACTGGTTAGGGAAAAAATTCAAGAGGAAGAGGTAACACTCATAAATATGTATGCACCAAACACGGGAGCACCCAACTATATAAAGCAAATCTTAATGGACATGAAAAATCTAATATCCAATACCACAATTTTAACAGGAGACCTTAACACACCCTTATCTCCAAAACATAGGTCAACCAGACAAAAACTTAGCAAGGAAATAACAGAACTGAACCAGAGTTTAAAATATGACTGTTAATAGTAGAGTAAAGAATGTTAGGAAGAACAAGATATTTTAGGAATGCATGAAAGACGATATAAGCAACTCTTATAGGAAGATGATGCTTTGTAGGTGTCTTAGTTACTCTTGTTGCTGGGACAAATAACCAACACCCAAAAAGAAGGAAGGAAAGGTTTATTTAGCTCACAGCTACTGGAGGTTTCAGTCCACACTCAGCTGGCTCCAAGGCAGAGCAGCACATGGCAGAGAGCAACTTTCCATAGCGGCAGCCAAGAGCAGAGAGCAAAATGGAGGAGTAGCACCAACAATGGCAACAGAGAAGTCTGTTTCTGTTATGTTGCATTCAGGCCCTGCCCCCCAGGCTGGGGAAGTACCTATACCCATAATTCCAGCAGTACTAAGACCCATGACCCCAATGGATCATGAGTTAATATCAAATTCTGGAAATCCCTGCCCCATGACTGCATGAGGCTTTGGGGAAACAACTAGACACAAACCATAACGCTAGGGAAAGTCAAAGTACATGAGGATCTACTAGGTGCTATACAAAGTTCCAAGGTAAATCCTGAGGGGATCTCACTGACCTCGTCAGATACAAAAGTTACATTTTTACTGAAATTTCAAGTACTATATTGAACAGGCATGCCAAGAGAGCCTTATATTGTTCCTGACTTTTAGACAAAATACACTCAGGTATTTTTCCATTCAGAATCACATTGGCTGTGGGTTTATCATGTATGTCCTTTACTATACTGAGGCATGATCTTTCATAACCTAGTTTCATCATGGCTGGTATCATGAAATGTTGATGAATTTTTCTGCATCAATTACAATGAGCATGAAACTTTTATTCTTGATTCTATTTATGTGTGTTTTTAAATTTATTGATTTGTATATATTTAGACATCCTTGATATCTGGAATGAAACTAACTCGATCATACTGTATGATCCTTTAAATGTGTGGTTGATTTAGGTTTGCAATTGTTTTATTAAAAGCTTTTTTCATTTAAAAAAATAGGGGGGCTTGCAGGTTAGCTCAGTTGTTTAAGCGCCTCCTGGGGCAAACCCAGTCAGGTACAGGGGACTGCAGTTCGATCCCCAGGTCCCAATTCCTTATCTGACAAGCCCTTTAGGCAGCCTGAGCCACCACCACCCCCCCAAAAAAGTTAGGATAGACATACAGCTACTAGTATTGTTTAGACAAGATATCATGTCTGCATCTTGTCCTCTGAATAACTACTATGAAGACAACAATATGCAATATATTATTTATTGTTAATGTCCTACTAACCTGTTTTGAAACTGTTCCATTGCTATTTTTTTCTCATTAAAATGAATAAGAAATTTTTTAAAAAGAAAATGAATAGAGTTGGCCTGATTAAAACTCACATGATACTGGGGAGATACGCCAAGTTGAAAGTGAGTTGAGCGAGCACATAGTTCACTTGCTAATATGAGAGGATTTCTGGCAGTTTAAGTAAGAGGCATGTGAGGGGAGGGGAGAGGAATTAGGAATGTGAGAAAGGGGATGGGAAAGGATTTGGAAGGAGTTTGCACTTAATTTTGTGACTACTATAGGACCTCCAAAGAGTATAAAGTAAAGTATAATTTAAAATGGGTTTTATCAAATGAACTCTGGCGTCAATTCAGATGTAGAAGCCAAAACTGTTATGTGCAGCTGTGTCCATTCTAGGGAGCCACCACAGAGGCTCCATGGGGCAGCAGCAGGAGTGATGGGGCAAGATCAGATAATTCTAGAGATTTCAAGAAATCCGAAGGAACCTGCTTTAACAATTGGTCAGAGGTGGACATGAAGTGAAGAGGAAAATTCAGCATTACACGTAGATTCCTTGCACCAGAAATTACTGAAATAGGGATTCTACTAGAGTGAATAGAGTGGTGCTGCTGTGAGAGAAACAGACAGAATTCAGTACTTTCGCTGTGCAAGGGGATGACATCTACAGCATCCATGAGTTTAGATTAAGTTTCAGTGGCATTATGGTGTTCACCAGATTAGGGAATAATCCATTGAACTAATTCATATTAAGGGAAATAAAAAATTAAAATAAATCAACAAATTTATGAATAAAAATATGGAGGTCCCAAGAGAGGATTAGAATGGTCATACAGATTTGGAAGTTATTAGAAAATTATTGATAGTCTAAAATCAAGAGAATAACTCAGATAGATAATATAAATGTTGAATGTATTTGGAGGAAATAATGTAACTCATTAATAAATTAAGAAATAGGAGAAACTTAAAAGTAATTTAAAAGGCAGACCAATGAAAACGAACACATAAAGTGATATTTATGTGTATTAAAAATGTACCGATAGACTTACCTTTAAATAAGCTTCAGAAAAAAGACAAAGAATTATAATTATATAAATCTACACCCTTTTAATAAGCAATAGAGGTAATCTTTTTTTGAAATATGAAAAATTAGTTTTTTTGTTTTTTTAAACACATGTGTGGTTTATTTCACTTATGAGTGTATGTTCAAGTGGCATCCACTTCAATATAAAGGCTTGCAGTTTATCATTCTTAATAGCTGAATAATACTCCATTGTGTAAAAATACCACATCTTTTTCAACGATTCCTCAGGTGATGGGCATCTTGGTTGTTTCCAAGATTTGGCTATCACAAATTGTGCTGCTATAAGCATAGGCACACATATAGCCTTATGATATAATGTTTTCAGATCTTCTGGGAAAATTTCCAGTAGAGGAATAGCTGGTTTAAATGGGATTTCCAGTCCAACTTTTCTAAGGAGTCTCCACACTGATTTCCATAATGGTTGCACCAGTCTACATTCCCACGAGCAGTGGAGAAGGGTTCCTTTTTCCCCACAGTCTCTCCAACATTTGTTGTTGGACAATTTCTTTATGATAGCCATTCTTTCTCGGGTGAGATGATATCTCAATGTGGTTTTAATTTGCATTTCGCAGATGGCTAGTGATGTGGAGCATTTTTTCATATACTTATTCCCTTCTTTAATTTCATCCTCTGAGAAGCATGTGTTCATCTCAAATGCCCATTTCTGGAATGGGTCTTTAAATTTTGGGGCCCTAGTGTTTTTTAGTTCTTTATAAATTCTAGAGAGCAGACCTTTGTCTGAGTACTTACTTGTTATGAGTTTTTCCAAATTTGTGGGTTGCCTTTTCACTTTGTTGGTAATTTCTTTTGACGTGAAAACACTTCTCAGTAAGAGCAGGTCCCAGTTGTTAATTCTTTCAACTGTTTTCCATGCAATTTGATTTCTGTTCATGAAGTCTTCGCCTACCCCTATATCTTCAAGAGTTCCTCCTACTTTCTCTTCCAGGAGATTTAGTGTCTCAATAGAGGTAATCTTAATCAGAAGATGAAATTACTAAAGATTAGGTGTAGGTAATAGTAATGAGAAGAAATGGGTAACCAAAATTGGAAAATGGATATGAAGAGAGATGTATACATCATGAAGAACGGCCAATGAGAGGACTACAGGGATCTGCTGTCATTGCTGGAATGAGCATGTCTCTGAACTGTCCTTATATCCTGAATCAACAAAGCTTTAAACTCAAAGGGAAACTGGTTGAAGCCCACTTGTAGCACTGTCTACTGTTCTGGAACAGAAGTCTCGATCTCTTTAGTTTTCATAGTAGAAGTACACATCACCTTCCACTAAGTGTTTCTCAAAAGGGAAGTTGAGAAGAAAAGAAAGGGAGTGGATGGCAGACCGAATAGCAAAAGCAAGAAGACAAAGTTCATTATACAACAAAAATGGAATATTGTGGAAACCTGCCAAATATGAGTAAATTTAGACAAAAGCTCTAAGGAAACGTTCATTCATTAGTACAGAAACAAAGAGGTAATTTGTAGTGGAGTCAAAAAGTCCGAGTAGGGCAGCTGAGCTCTAAACCAGAGTGCATGGAGTAAGGTGGTTTGGTGAGTAAGTGCAAACATCTGATGTAGACAACTATCTAAAGAAGCTCAGTTTATGTGAGAATTATTTTGCTTTATGATTTGGAAACATTCATAATGGTAGGGAAAGCAACTTGACCTTATGCAGACATTTTTAATTCTGATGGTGGTGTAAGAGATTTAAACTGAAAAGAGCATAAATGGGTACATTTCCATGAGGGATGATTGTCCATACACTAAAATCATTTCTATTTGCAAGACAGCGGTAAGTTGGACAGATTTGTAAGAGTTTTCCCTTTGCCTTTTAAAGCATTGGAAAATGATTTATCACTTTAATTCCTCAGGATGTAATGCGGTTATCTTTAACATTGCTGTCTTATAGTTAGCCCTCACTAATACTGGCTACTTAAGAAAAATGGTGCAGGTATGAAGTTACGTATATGTGGAGAATATATATATATATATATATATATATATATATATATATATATATGGAGAATATATATATATATACACACTGTGGACAGGGAGCTATTTCATTCTTCACAGTACCTACCATAATTGTAATACTGGGCATTAAATAGTGAATATGATCTGAAGTTCTGATTGATTTGTTGAGTGATTTTTAGGACATTGAGTAAAATAGCAATCACCTTCAAATCTTGTCCAAAAAAGGAATATTTTACTTCATTTCTTAATTTTCTTTGGTATTTCCTTTACTATTTTTTGTCATTTCAAGTACATAAAACTATTACAAATGTGCATGCAAAAAATGTGTTTAGTATTTTAAGATAGAATCTACTTTTATATTGAAAACAAACTGAAGCCAATGAAAAGTATATTTTACCATTTTATATCTAAAAATGGCACTGACCATTTAAGCTATTTTTAAAACCTGTATATTCATGCTGCTTGCATACCAAAATGAAAATTGGTAAGCAATAAACCCTTGAAAAACAGGGTTTATAATGGAAACAGTAATTGACCCTTAAGCACAACATCAAAAATACAATACTATATGATACAAAGCCAGGACTTGGGATCCAATCTCTGCTTTAACCTCAGAGTGGTACACTAACCCAACACCACAAAGCCAACTAATAGTTACATTTTGAGATGTTTTCTCCTGACATGGCAAGGAAAGGGGATATGTTGTGATCCAATAGCCGCATGAAACTAAGGTTCACAGACCTATACCTCAAGTGTCTTTAATAAACTTTAAATTTCAAAGTTAATGCTATGTGAAAGAACTGAACTTTGTTCAAAGACAATTTAACAAACTGAGGGGGATGGAGTGGAGAGAGAGAGAGAGAGAGAGAGAGAGAGAGAGAGAGAGAGAGAGAGAGAAGATAAATACCCTTTCCTCTAGAGTTTTGCTATGTTTCATCATGGGTACTTTGGAAATGTGCCTTTGCACCACAGGATTTATGAGGGTAGTGTAGCCAATTGGTAGGAAAGGTCATGTCATTATGGAAAACACTATTGACATATCTAGACTTATATTTAACTTTGCTCCGGTTTCACAGTCCAGTTTCCCATTTTCCAAACCACAGCCATTCTTTCTTTTTTTTTTTTTTAACCCAGGAACCATCCATTTTTATCTTGAGAAAATATGATCTAATTTAAGAATGAACAAGCAAGAATTAAACCTGAGTGATAAGACATGGAGGATAAATTCAGATTCCAGTTTTCTGCTTGTGTGGAGACAAAGAGGGGATGTTTGCATGAGTGTATATAAAGACTCATTATCTAGCTGTCTGTCTGTCTATCTTTCTATCTATCTACTTATCTCTATCTTCTGCCAATTATGGTGAGAAGGCAAAGTTTCTGGGATTAGTTTCTAAAGAAAGACATTTCAGAATCCTTTCATTTTAAAGTAGAAATATGTAAACTTTGCCAACTGACTTCTGGGTGCTTCCAAAGAAATTTGTTAGATAAGAATAGTCAGTATTCTTTTATTTACAATGTTTGGGTTGGACAGATAGCTCAGTGGACTAAAGCACCTGCTTAGGAAGGCACAGCGACCAGGGTTTGATCTGTCATGTGGTGCTGGTCCCACACCTGTGGCACACTGAGATGGCCATTGAGACTGGGCTTGGTAGCACGCGCCTGTAATCCCCGCGCTTGGGAGGCTGAAACTAGATGGATCACTACAAGTCCGATCTGTGGTGAGACCCTATGGACGCTATATTAAATAAATAAATGCTTGCACAGATTTTCATTGGGTTGTATTTATCAAGAGCCAGTCAGCAGGACTATTTATTGTTTCCTTGTTAGACATTCTGCTTTTCTTGCTGCCTTTATAATTATTTAATACAATGCAAAGAAAATGAATATTGATGACTGCTGCAATTGATGACTTTGGCTAAATTGCTACCAAAACACAAAATAAACTTTGGAGAGAGGACTTTGGGAGAAGCATGAATTTAGACACAGAAGGATGTTTTCTTTGTGCAAGTCTTAAGAACATTTTAGTAGTAACAATTGTTTTGGGATTCAGCAATTTTATTAATTGCAATTAAAATATTGTTTATATACAGGGCTATAAACAATTAATATATAACTTAAAATTTCAGTGCTTAAGTAAAATAAATTCAGATATCACAATAGAACATTTATCTGCCATTTTTATGTCTTTCTTTTTTTATTTTTATTTTTGATTTTTGGCAGAACTGGGGATTGAACTCAGGCCCTTGTACTTGCCAGGCAAGCACTTATTCCACTGAGCCATGACCTTTTATTATTTATTATAATCTATTTTATACAACTTTATTATGTACATATTTGTGTTTACTGAATGTCAGAAAAATAAAAGCTTGATAGCACAGCGGACTAAAGTGCAACTTAGACAAGCTTAGGCAAGTGCAGTGACTGTGGTTCTGTCCCTGGCACTACATGCCATGCCAGTGCCATCCCCAGAGCAGACTGAGCATACCCTAGAGTCAGAGTATGGTGGCACATGCTTATAATCCCAGTGCTGGGGAAGCTGAAAACAGGAGGATCACTATGAGCCTGAGCTACAGTGTGAGACCCTGTAACAACCAAATACATTAAAAAAAAAAAAAGAAAGAAAGAAAAAAGAAAAAGAGAAGGAAAGGTCCACCCACCTATTTAAGCAAGAATATATACTTTCTTCCTTTTTTATTTTTATTTTATTTATTTATTTATTTATTTATTTATTTATTTATTTATTTATTTATTTTTGGTGGAACTGGGGGTGGAACTGGGGATTGAACTCAGGTCCTTGTGCTTGCTAGGGTAGCACTTATTCTACTGAGCCATCTCCCTGGCCCCTCTTTTTTCTCTTTAGATTCCCTTTAATTCTTTCACATGCTTGATTTGCTTCATCCAATTTTACAATTTCTGATTATTTGACAAGTCTTTCAAGAATTATATTGTAAGTTAAGGACATGAAATACTGATTTATGCTATTTTCTTCCAACTTCCTCAAAAAGTCAGGGAAAGAATAATATGTTCAATAAAAGTATAAAAATGAAGAGTTTTAGCTTTTGATTTTCAAAAATGTATTCCTTTGAGGAAGTAGAAAGAACTCAGAGGATATACAACATGTTTGACAAACTAGCTATGTTAAAAAATAAAAAATAACTCATTTGCCACTTTGTCATTATGTAGAACCTTCCCAGGTGACATTGGCATACCCATCTCTGACAAAACTAAACAAAAAAAGGGGATACAAATGAAGGACCATTTTGTATCCATATATGAAAAATAGGCCAGATATACAAGTAATTTTTCTTAATTCAATGAGAAGATTTGTACTAATAGTGTTTGCACAGAGTATCACGTCTGCATCTTGTACTATGAATAACCACTACGAAGACAACAATGTGCAACGTATTAATTATTGAAACTGTCCTACTAATCGGTTTTGAAATTGTCTCATTGCTATTTGTTTCTCAATAAAATTATTAAAAAATAAATGAGAATTATTAAAATTAAAAAAATAAAAGGTAAACTGGAAGATAAACATCAACCATTTAGAATGGGTGGATGGCTGAGAAAAGGACCACACCCAGTGTTCCTCTCTGGCTAACTAAACATGGTTAAGAAGGATCCTGGAGGGCAGGAAAGTGAAGCAACTGTAGCCCTAGACAGGAGGATGGGTAGGCAAACACCAAGGGCACAATCAGAGTTGAGATGAGATCTGAGATACACAGGGTTCACTCCTCCTCTCCAGAACCACAGAGATAGCTTTTGAGTCCTGCCTGCTGCAATCATTTCCAACTGGTGCTGTTCTTTTTCTCTCTTCCTTCCTTGCCTGATCTCTTATTTCGGAGCAAGATTCTGCTAGGTTTGTGTCTCACCTTGGGCACAAGAGCCTGTGAGAAGCGCTTTGTCATACTTCTGGCTGCCACGAAGTATGCAAAGTTACACTGCTGTTACATGACGCCATAACAGTATCCCCTGCGCTAACTTGGACCCACTCATCCTGACACTACTGGCGGACTGTGGTCTTGGAGTCCAGTTAGTAGGCAGGAGAGAAGCACCAGTGTTCTTCACTTGTGGCAAAAGAGCACTGCTTTATCTGCAGCAAAAGAGGATGCAGAAAGCTGGAAATATTTCTTTTGGAATCCCTCATATCTTAACTTTCTAAGTGTATTGTCCCACCCTCTGGGAAATTTATGTCTCTTTGGTGTACGATATTTTAGTTGGAATTCATTAATACATTTTATATTACCTTCTGGTCTTTTTTGTTTGATTGTTTGTTTTGCTTCCTTCTGAGAACAAAGCTAAGAATAGACATGGTTGATTAAATTATTTTTATTTAAAATGCAGTGTCCCTTTCCTGATATAAAACTATAGAAAATATGAATTGAACAGATTAAGAATGTTCAAGAGCTCCAGGAAAAACATAGAATATACAGGAATTTATACCTAAAAATATCACCAAAAGCACAACTCTTGGTGCTGTCAGTTACTTAATACCTGTGTCTCATGATACATACACATGACACTTACAAGCCATTTGTGTGTCACCTGAGTCATGCTAAGTGCTACATAGACATGTTAAATAAAATTTAAATGAAAGGAGTAAATTAATTGCTTAAAATATTTTGCTATTATTTTGTGGCATGTCCAATCCTGTCCTCAAGAAAAGGTCTTAGATGGTTTATTTTATCCATTACTAACACTGAAAATGAGTGCTTGAACCATTGTAAGGTACCACCTGCTCTCCTTCCTAGTTTGAAAACTTTAATCCAACCTCAATGCAAAACTAGGTGAGATCCAGTAATTGCACTTAAAAAAATCTGAGTAAGATTTGAATAATCTATTAAGAGAAAAATAGTCATTTAGATTGGTGGTGAATTTCTGGAGAATTGATTAACCTATTGAAGTTCCTTTTTCTTTTCTTCTTTGAATATGAATACACAAGGTACACAAGGTTGTAATGAGAAGCAGAAGACTCACAGAAACTTTGTTCTTAGTTCTGAGTATCAGTTATGAAGTTTTTTAGAAAAAGATGTTTTAAAGTTTTTACTTTCTTCCTTGGCTCAAAGCAAAGATTTAAGGTAAGTTCACTTTTGATACTTCTTTGAGAGACTCTCAATAACTCTCTTCTTTAATAACAATTACCTACTAAAAATTCCTACTCCCCAGGCCATTGTACCTGAATGTGTTCTCACTGACCTAAATCAAGGGTGAATGTACACTGCTGAAAGGAAGGAGTATTTCTTCTGCATGTGACAAAAATGTGAGCCTGAAAGCTCTCTAAACTGTATTTTCCTTTTTACAAATAAATCATTTCAGGTCTGAGGGTTCAGCTCAATGGTACAGCACTTGCCCTATAACTGCAAGATCCTGAGTTCAGTTCCAAACAAGCAAACAAACAAATAAACAAAACCAATTCAATCTTGAAAACTAAAAAAGTAGAATTAGTATCTCCTTCTGAATGTAAGGAACATACAGATTAACAGAGGACAAAATTTCCATTCTGTCAATGATGCTGTACAAATAAACTGTAAGCTCCCTAAAGATGTATGTGTAGGTGTATATGTATGCATGTGTGTGTGCACATGTGTGTATGTGTGTGATAATATTTGAGCAATCTATATGGTTATAATGGATCAAAATAATATAGATAGTTGGAAAACAAGATAAATCTATTTTCAATAGATCATCTAGCATCAGTAGATGCTGTTTATTCTCTATTAATCTGGATCTAATTGGGACATTCATCCCAAGCTAAATGTCGATTTAGGTTCTCAAACATAGCTTCTTAAATCATGTAAAACACAACATTGAAGGAATACTAAACATATATTCAACAAGAATTTTACAAAACTATAGCTAGTTTATGTGTATTTTCACAAGTACTTATCATAATCTAGTTTTTCTTTATGATAATTTCTTGACGTCCCTGAAAATTGATGACCTAGAAAGAAAACCAAGTGGAATATTGGAAACTGGCTAGTGAATTTAGTTAACACAGAAAGTTAGTCAAGATTTTTTGGTATTTTTTTTTTAAAAAATGTAATGTGCACTTGTACTTTAGAAAAGTAACATGTTCTTAGGTATTTTTTACAAATACTTATATATTTTCCAGAAATGACATCTAACTTCTTTGCGTTTGTTCTAAATTCTGCATATCTTTTTCACATTAGTCACTCCAATGGGAAAAAAAACATACTAAATATTCATTCATTTTTAGAATTCTTTAAGCAGTTGTTGATTAAAAGAAACCAAAACATCAACGGATGTCACCAGTCTAGGGCAGTAGATCAAATTACGATAAAGTTTGAGTCCATTGCAGCACTGACATTTCTAAAGCAGTCACCATGAAGCATGACTCAAAATGCAAGTTTTAGCTAAGACCACAAAATACATATTTATATGATTGTTTTATAACTATTCCCCATAGTTATGAGTATTTGTCCTGTCTTTAAAATTCTGAAAGAGAAAAACTACAAAGAAAATTAGTTTTGAGGCATACATTTTAGGGCTATGCTAATTTTATTTAAAACATAAAGCATGCTCCTTTTCTTCCTATATTTTTTGTTTTGATTTTATGTCTATAAGAGTATTATCATTTTAGGTACATAACTGCAATGCTTCTTATGACACAAAAAACTTGTTCTGTGGGCTAACTCTATGAAAAATGGTAATAAAAGTACCATTAATGAGCCAAGACATGTACCCATTCTTCGCCTTCCTCAGGAGATGGGTCTTAATCTCTGGAGTGGAGGTTTGCCAAAAGTCATCAAGATCTGGCAACCTCAGCACTGCTAATGGATTGCAATCTCCACCAGGTTGTTCATTATCTTGTTCTCTTTTTCTTTTCAAAATTTTCCCTTCATTTGTCACTTCTCATTTGCAACTCCTGACTTCTCTTTGCAGTTGTATAAGTCTACCAGAAGCAAAACCATTATTATTTGATAATTGCAGCTCCAGAAATCTAGTGATTGTTCTACTATATATTTGAACATGTGGCTACTTATGGGGCATATTTGCTATGTTTATTTATTTATTTATTTTTGCTATTAAAAAGGTAAAACTGGTGAGATAGCTCAGGGGACTAAGCATCTGCTTAGTCAAGTGCAGGGACCGGGTTTGATCCCTGGCACCACCTGTCATGTGCCAGTCCTGCCCCCAGAAGCATTGAGTCCGCCACAGAGTCCAGGCATGGTGGAACACACCTTTAATCCCAGCACTTGGGAGGCTGAAAACAGGATGATCACTATGAGTCTGAGCTGAGTAGTGTAACCCTGTACCACAAACATGAAAAGAAAAAGAAGAGGAGAAGAAGAAGAAGAAGAAGAAGAAGAAGAAGAAGAAGAAGAAGAAGAAGAAGAAGAAGAAGAAGAAGAAGAAAATTGTAAAATCAAAGAAAGGAGAAGCTACTGACACCAAATTTGAAGGAAAAAAACAGTATACACAAAATTTGAATTTTTTTTCATGTATGTGTTTGATACAAGGTCTCACAGCTCAGACTTGTACCTCCCGTTTTCAGCATTTCCAGCACTGGAATAACAGACGTGTACCATCATGCTGGACTCAGTCACCAGCTCAGTGTGCCCAGGAGTGGGGCAGATGTGGCATCCACTAATCACAGATATTTGTGTTGTTATTTTTATTAGAAATTCTAAGATCCATGTGTTATGTATTCAGTGTGATGGAAATAGAGAGCACCTTTTTATTTGGAGCATAACAAAATACCAATAAATGAAGTAAAGAATATTGTTGCCCTTGTTGGCCAGACAAGTGAGGACCAACTGCCCAGTGGGAAAGTGTTTTCACTTTCCTTCTCACTGCAGTGAGAGCTACTGATATTTCACTCAGGAGAAGAAGGAGAGGGCATGAGTGATACATGCAGCCAGAATTTGCATTTTGGAAAGAATACTATGGCTGTGATGTGGAAAGTTAAATTGAATATGAATGGACATTTTTCATTAGTGGTTGCCACAATAGATCAAGAAAGTAGATGAGAATTTGATTTGGGATGGTGGTGAGGGAAAAGGAAAGAATATAAAATTGTTAATCAATGTTTATATACTGTGGAATGGAAATGAAGTATTTGAAAGTCATTTTTACAAAGTATCCCATGTTCACTAGTTGTATAGTCTATGATCCTCTTCTAGGAGGGACAGATACAGAGGAAGAAGGACAGAGTAGAAGGAAAACCATATTCCCTCTTGTCTTGACTTTGAAATATCCAAGTGAAAACATTCCAAGAACAGTAAGTGGTGTGGAGCTCAGAGGTCTTCAGGACACTGTGTGAATGAGCAGGCTTTGTGTGCAGTTGGTACAGCAAGCCACATGGAATTGATGGGGCTGGCTGAAGAGACAATAGGAGAAGAAAAAAAGGACACAACCTGCTCAGAAAGCTGTGACACTGAAGCCATTGCTGTGCAGCAGGAAAAGACTGAACTGTCAAACCAGTGTTTGAGGAGACAGCACCAAGGGTCTCAGGGCATGGAAATGGGGGGAAAAGAACGTTTTGAGATGCATCAAAATAAAAATAAAATAGATTGCATACTCTCTTTTGCAGGACAACTTCATATGAATTCATTTGTTTATTACCGTTATTGTTGTTACTTTTATATGATTTTTTGTTTGTTTGTTTTTGGCAGAACTGGGGATTGAACTCAGGCCCTTGCGCTTGCCAAGCAAGCGCTTATTCTCTGAGCTATCTCCCCAGCCCCTATATGCTTTAAAAATACCCCAATTGACATCCTTCTGTGTTGAGAGATAAACAGAAACTGGCATAAATGTGGACTCCAATAAGTGAGGCTTTTTCAGGGAACATATTGTCATGTTCACTCACTGTGTCGCATATTAGCACCACAAGTTTTTTTTCTTTCAAATAATTTAACATAGCCTATGACTAGAAATCTGTTTTCTTTCTTTGTATTTCTTCCTCCTTGGCCCATCCCTCCTTTCCTTGCATTGCAGAGAACAGGTCTGATTTCTGAGCACTGCATCCCCGTTGCTCTGGAGTGCAGCTGAGCTTGTGAACCTGACAGAACCTGACGGTCTCTGTTACACTATATTCCTCTTGCTTTCTTCTGTGCACTATTCTGAAGCTACAGGGTGAAAGTGTAGACATGAGCATCCCTGAAAGAATAAGGAATCCACATGTGTGGTAGACCTTTGATCCATGGACAGTAGAAATGAAGATAAAATTATCACTTGCAAGCAGGTCTTGGGTGATCAACTCTGGGGTGAATGCTACATGATTTCTCAGTCCTCAATAGCAATAAGCTTCAATTTCCACTGATCTAATGATACTTGGCCTTGTTTTGTGTTTCAATTTCTAAACACTCCTGGAATTGCTCCTTGGGGACTATCTCTAAATACAAGTGATTTCAAACTCTTTCCTGAGGCTATATTTTGAAAGAACTCAAGTGAAGAAAGCTTTCTATTGGATCAATGCATGTGCATGGAGTTCACTTTACTAAAAGGGATAATTCCCATATTTTGACTAAAGTGTAAAATTTTTGAAGCAACATGGACACTAGTCAATGCCTTTCCTCTAAGCCATAGACCTGCCCTATTCTAAATCTTAATGTAAGAAGTACAACACATATCTTTATTTTGTTGTAAAACTTCATGTGGAAGAGACTTCTAACTCTTTTACTGTCCTATGTCAGATACATTCCAGTTTTTAAATCAAAAATTTGAAAATCTTAAATAGACATTTAAATATACTATAAATTTAGTTACTTAAATAATTTGTAAGGCAATAATCCACACCAAAAGCAAACTCACTTACTTGTTAATGTGCATGTTTTCATGCATTTTCACTGTGACTACTTTTAACACAACAGTGTATAGATTTTGAACCTTATTGCTCTTACCCTTGCTTGGACCTGGAAACTTTCCCATTTGTGTAGTAATGATAATATTTCTCTCTGATATAAAAATGTGTAAAAGTGAACAGGGTATATCCGTATTTATCTTTTTGTTGGGAAAAGAAGGCACTTTACTTCTGCTATTCCCTTATCTCATTCATCATATGCCCACATATGCTATTAGTTATGCTTAAATGTGATTTGCTTATATAATTTGTGACTCTTCTGTAACTCAAGAATTTTAAAGCATTTGCCTTCCAAGTAGACAGTTTGATTACTAAAATCTACCTAAACCTAGAAGAAAACATAATAATACACCACTAAGACAGTGATTCACCTTTTGATTAAAGATCAGTAGTTTTTGTTGCTAAATCTCTCCAGGAGTAAGTCTATATCTCATTAGAACTTATACATGATAATTTCATATAGATCACCGTAACCCAGCAGGGCAATGCATATTTGCTTAGAGTAGATTTTGAAATTTAAGGAGATATTGGTACCTTATGATAGCAGCAGCATCATCTAATTGTGCAGTTCCAATAGACAAACCGAAGGGGACAAATTGTCGGTATTAGATGTTCAGTGTCATTTGGTGACAATCTGCTTTCAATACTGAATGTAAAACATGTGTTAAGTGCACATGGTCCTTCAAGTCCAGCTCCTGTGGAGTTACCCACAACTCTGCTCATAAGAAGAGAAAGGAAGGCCTGGGGATTCTGGTTCTGGCCCACTGATGGTCCTGGCTGCTGAATGTGCCCTTCTGTGGTCATATGTTTCACTAGGCATTGTTTTATTAACCTGTACTGGGAGCTACTTTAGACCAGCTGTATTCTTTGACTTTTTACATAGTGAGAACCTTACATGTAATCTTTCTTGGATGGCTAATTTTATATATTAATTATGCTTTCCAATTATTCCATACATTTTGATTAACATCTATAAGCAGTCATATTGAAATAAAAGAGATGGCTTTCCATAAATAAATTGGGTCTCATTTAATCAGTTGAAGGAGTTAAGACAAAATCTGAAATGTACAAAAGTACTTTGCCGCAAGACTTTACTATCAACTTCTGCCTCTGAGTTTCCAACCTGGCCAGCCTGCACAGTCATGTGAACCATTTATTAAAAATAAATTTTGCTAAGGGCTGGCGAGATAGCTCAGTGGACTAAGCACCTACTTTTGTAAGCACAGGGACCAGGGGTCCGATACCCAGTCCTGCCTGGAATGTCGACTCTGCCTTTGGGACATACTGAGATGGCAAACGAGTCTAGGCCTGGTGGCACGTGCCTGTAATCCCACTGCTGGGGAGGCTGAAAACAGGAGGATCACTATGAGTCTGAGCTGTGTAGTGAGATCCTGTACCAAATATATAGAATGAAAAAGTAAATAAATAAAAAAAATAAATTTTTCTATAAAATAATATATTGTGGTTCATAATTACATTTTGAATACTTTTATTTTTATTGACATTATATGGTAATTGTTAAGTGAGTTGGCACTTTTTGTTTGGGGGGCAGTACTCACAAGAGAACCAAGGGTCTTCATATAGGGCTACACTGACAACCAATCTTTTTGTTTGTTTGTTTGCTTTTAGATTTTGAATTTTCTAATTTTTCAAGGCTGAGCTTGAACTTACGGTTCTGCCTTAGTATTCCAGGGTACTGGGATTACAGGAATGTTTCCCAATACCTAGCTAGTGGACATTTGTAAATGCTTTTGGGAATTTACCCAAATATTTTACATAGGACTTAAATTAGACTTGTTTTATTTTATTTTTTGGGGCAGTCTCAGCCCACTCTGGGAGTGGGGTTGGCATAGCATGTGGTGCCGGGGATCAAACCACGGTCCCTAGGCTTGCCCAAGCTTGCCTAAGCAGGTGCTTTAGACCACAGAGCTATCCCTCTGGCCATATATGACTTAAATTAAACACAGTCAAAATTTAACTTTTACGTTTCCCCACATGTTCTCTTTCTCCTTGTATGTGTTCCTTATTTCATAATTGACAATATTATTCCCCATTTTCATTGACTACCAACTCCAATTTTTCCTTCACTACATATTTCCAATTGGATTCCAAATTCTGCCAGGCCCTTTCTGTTATTAAATGTGCCATGCCTATTTAGCTTCAGTTACACTTCACACAGATTATTTATTTAGTAAATATTTATTGATTATGTGATCTTTGCCAAGCATAATTGGAGGTGCTCAGGATATAATAAAGACTGAAAGAAAAATATATAACTTCGTAAATTCAATCTGTTATACCTAAGTAAGTTATGATGTTGGGGGTGCTATTTTCTCTTTTAGAAAAAAATGAAGCAGGGCAAGTACCCTGGTAATCGGCTATCTTAATACAGACGTACTATATACACCAGTGAAACGAGTGATTAAATGAACAGTGCTTTTAACTTTAGTGCTAAAGTTTAGTCTTCTTTGCAGTGCTATAGAATAAGCTGTGCTTAAATAAGAACTTTAAATCATATATTTAGTTTGGAGAAGTGACACTTTTGTTTTGTTGTGTTTTTGTTTTCTTTGTGTTTGTTAGAGTAAATGGGTAAGATCTCAGAAGATGTTGACAGTCTAAAATAGCTACTGATCTGTTTTAAAAATACCATGCACTGTTTTAAATTTCTGCCTCTCTCTCTCTTTCTCCCTCCCTTCTTCTCTCCCTTCCTTCCTTCCTTCCTTCCTTCCTTCCTTCCTTCCTTCCTTCCTTCCTTCCTTCCTTCCTTCCTTGTTTCTTTCCTTCCTTCCTTCCCTCCTCTTTTCTCCTTCTCTCCTTCCCTTCCATTTCTTTACCTTTCTCTCCCTTTTTCTCTTTTCTCCTTTCTTTACCTTCTCATTTCTTACCTTCCATTTAATTTCACAAGCAATTGTGTAATTCTACTATGCTCTAAGAACTGCCTGGCATTGAAGACAAATGCCTTATTATTAAAGAACCACTGGACCTTTCATTCAGAGTTCAAGGGGAATATACATAAAGAAATAAGGGAAATGAAGCTAAGGACTGTGACTCAGTGGTACAGCACCAGTGTAGCATGCATGAGGCCCTGGGTTGAATCCCTAGCACAGAAGGGAGAGGAAGAGCAAGAAGGAGGAGGGGGAGAGGGAGAGGGGAAATACGGTGGATTGATAACTGGTGGTCAACTTGTAACACCAAGCTGCACTGAATTACTGTGGTGTGGGTTGTGGGAGACTGACCTGAAGATCGTTGCCAACAACATAAGAAGGAGATCCAGCGAGGAAGAGGTGGTACTGCTGGTTCTCCTGAAGAAGCTTGTCATGCTGGCTTTCATGATATGAACTTGGCTTTCCTCATTGTAAGAGGAAATAGGGACCTTGTTGGCACTGAGGTTGGCTGTGGTTCTTTTTGAGGGAGCTCTTGTTCTTACTTTGCGCATCACTTCCTGACTCTGGTGGGGAAGATGGCACACTGTACGGTGTCCTGGAGACACTTGTCACTCTGGTTTCCTGATTTCATCTTGGATGTTCTCATTGTCAGAGGAACTCAGGACCTCACTACCACTGAGGACAGCTCTGGTACCATTTGAGGGAGCTCTGGTCCTTACCTAAGCATCTCTCCCTGGCTCCAGTCCAGATCCCTCAGTCTGCTGTCACAGATCCTTCAGCACTCTGGCATAGACTTTCTGGCTTCCACCACTGAAGCCAGGGCCTTCCCAGTGTAGGTCTGTGAAATCGATCTGCATGAGACATTGTTGTGGGCTTTAGTTCTCCATTTGGACTTGTGAGAGGCATTGTCACGGGCTCTAGGTCTTTAGCTGGACTCATGCCAGGCATTGCCAGCGGATCCAGCTGGATTCTTTCAGTGTCTAGTGTGCAGACAGTTTTTCAGTACTCTTGAATTTAACTCTTTGGGTGACTATTATATAAGTTATGTGTCCTGTATTAAATTGTTTCCCTTGCAAAAACTGAACACAGTGGAGAAGGAAGAGGAGAAGGAGGAGGAGGAGGAGGAGGAGGAGGAGGAGGAGGAGGAGGAGGAGGAGGAGAAGGGAAAGGTGAAGCAGAAGGAAAAGCAGAAGCTAAAGAAGGCACCCTGGGCACCAGTGGGTGAAAGCTAGGGATATGGATCCACACTCTCATGTAGAAATTTTGGTGGTCTCTTGGAGCTTCTCTGTTCTTCTGTGAAAAATAAGTAAGCTAATTTGACATACACTGGGTTTTTATTAAGAATGAATTAGTTACAATTTACAAACTGCACAGAAAATACCTAGCCCATAACAGTTACTTTATAAAATTTTACCTTCTTAGCTTCGGTATACTACAGTATGAGAAGTATACCTGGAGATTATAGATGCCTATTAGAACTAAAAATTAAAAGGCACTTCTTTCTTATCAATAAATTAGGAAGTAAAAATGTGTTTCTGGAGTTGAGATGGGATTGGATTACCTTTGGACTCAAAGAGACAGTAATTTTGGAATAGACCTTGATAATGAATGAAGGCCTTTCATGCTGAAGGGCACAGAATATATTTGAAATTTCAGGATCAAATACATTAGAAAACAAACACACATTAGAACTATGTGGAAAATATACCTGGTAGGGAAACTAGCTGTCTGAAAAGTCAAGAAAAGAATAGTGGAATTTTAATTCGGTGTTTAACCTCTAACTCTATCATTAATGGATTACTGTAAATCATTACTACTTTAAAGTATAGCCATCAATTTTGAAGTGCTAATTGTTTTCTGGGACTCGATAGACATATAATCTTATAATTTAAAAATTACAACATGTTTGTGTTTTTTAATAGATATGTGAGCTTATTCTACCTACCAGATGCTATTAAATCAGGTATATTCACATTATCAGAATTTTAATATGATTATGATTATAATATTAATATTATATTATTGATATTATACTTTCTAACTATGATTCTTGATTGGTAGATTTTCCCAGGGGACATAGATAATTCACAAAAACTTTTATATAATGTATAGATATTAATGCTACCTTCAGTAAGTTCAATGTTCAATACAATACATTGACTCGAATTGTTAATATAACTAACAAATATATTTTTTTCTTAAAATGAAAAGAATAGTCACTTCCTAACATTAAAGTATCTTAATACAACCACGTATTTCAGCCCATGAAAGCAGGTACCAGTCTTGAAAAGAGGAAAAGATTTAGAAAAAGAAAAGGGAGAGTTGCTCATCTTTTAGGTCAGTATTATTAGACATATTGTCTACTGCCTGGAAGAAATAAAAGTACATTAAATTTTTCATTAAAAGTAAGTTAAAGTCACCAACGACATTCCCAACACGTTGTACAGATTTGTCTGAGACAACAGCCGAGGCTTCCCATGGCCGCTGCTCTGACCCTGAGCAGATTCTCATGGCGAGTGCAGCCCAGCAGGGTTTTTCCTCCTGAAGCAGCTCGCGGAGAATCCCCAAATCACTCTGCCTCTTCGGGGCCTATAGAAAGGCAGCATGCGAGCGTGAGCTACTAAAACTGGCAGGAGTGACATGAAGAAGGAGCCTGAACAAGGGCTAGGGTGAAACACGGTTTTCCTAGAGTCCTCCAGCTGCCCAATCTGGCCCTCAAAGTCCACCCTTTTCTGGCTCCAAAAGAGTAGCTGGGCAAGGATGACCCTAGAATGAGTAGATTACATTTCCACAGTCTACAGAGTGGTGTATCAGTATTCACTATTTCATCCATACAACAAGGCTCTCATGTCCAGTGCTGTGCCTGGTAGCGGTACACAATAGTGACCAAAATGTAATCTCTGACTTTGATCTAGCTCAGAACACAGGTAAGAAATTAATAAAATCTGAAATTCCAGGTGGTGATAAATAACACAGTAAAAATTAAAATAGGGCCTGGGGAGATAGCTTGGCAGTCCAAACCCTGCCTGTCAAGTGCAAGGACCTGGGTTCAATCCCCAGTACCATATACCGTTCTGGCCCCACAACCCTGGGCATGTCCTACTGGCCACTGATACTGTATGTGGTGGTGCGCGCCTGTAATCCTAGCACTGAAGAGGCTGAGACAAGAGGATATCTATGAGTCCAAGCTGTGTAGCAAGATCCTGTACCAAATAAATAAATAAAAAGATTTTTTAAAAAAAAAGAAAGATAAGAAAATTAAAATAGAGGGACATAAATATGTCAGATAAAATATAGGATGAACAACTAAACTTGGATTTCAAACAAATTCCCAGTACATTTTAGTTAAATTACGTCCCATGAAATATTTGATATTTTAGTATAGATATGTCAGAACAAATATTGTAAATGAATTTATAAATAAAAATGATATATTAATTATCAGATACTCAAATACAAATGTCTTTTTGTTTCTTTTTAACATTTTTTAAATTTGATACAGGGTCTCACTATGCAGTTTGGACTCATAGCGATCCTCCTGTCTCAGCCTTCCAGTGCTGGGATTACAGGCATGCACCACCCCATCCAGTTTCGTTGGCCAGTATAACACGTCCAGTGTTCTGGAGCCAGCAAGGCCCATGGTACTGGGAATTGAACCTGGGTCCTTCCACTTTCCAAGCAGGTGCTTAGACTGCCAAGCTATTGCTCAAGCTCATCTATTTGTTTCTTTTTCTTTTTTATTTTGTCTTTCAGGGAAGGGTCTACAGGGTGCTCAGGGTCTCACTACTAGATCAGACTCTAGTGATCTGCCCATTTACAGCCTCCCAAGAGCTGGGATTACAGGTGCTCACCACCATGCCCAGTCTCAATTGCCGGCTCAGCACACCCTGGGGGGTAGAGCTGGCTCAGCAGGCCTGGGGATCGAACCCCCAGACCCTGTGCCTGTTTGCAGGTGCTTTAATCTGCTGAAGTATTTGGCTGTCCCTCTATTTGTTTCTTAATTCCCCAATCTATTGACCTTCTTTAGGTTAGAAGGGAGGGATTTTCTCTCTGTATTGAGGAATCAAGGAGATCTTCTAATGATACCACCAAATGCAGGAACTAAGAGAAGTAGGGAGTAAGCCATCAGACCTTTGGAGGAGGAATATTCACTTGTCGGAATAGCATGTGAGGGAAAAGGTCCCGATGTTTTGCCAGCTGCAGGGCAAAGTTGCATATGCATAGTAGTGAGAACAAATCACGCCAAACTACGGTGGGATTGTCAAACATCTGGTATGGAGTATAGATGTGACCAGAGAATCTTTTATAAGATCTAGCAAGCCACCAGGAAATCCTCTTCTGGTTCTGTGGCTGGCTGTCCCCAGCCCTGGGAAGTTATGATGCCTGCAAATCCATCCCTGACCAGTCATTTGAGTCCAACCAGCAAGACTGTGCCAACTGTAAAAATGTCATCTTTGTTGAACCAAAGAATGGTAGGGCCTGAGTTTTGTACAAATACAATCTGATACTGAGTTACTTGCCTATTCCTCTCTAAATATTCAGAAATTCACAAGCTAGTGGCAAAACTGATGTAAAAATTTGGTTATAATTACAGAGCACTGACTCCTGGTAAAAGCCAAAAGTATCAAAGGAACCATCTCTACTGTAGCACTTGGGATGTTTTAAATTCATGACCAATAATATACTGGCCACTTTTCTTTGCCTTTATGGAAGACAAAGTAGGGTATGAAAACATTACAAAGAAAAGACTTAAAAATTAATCTTTCCATAGTTTCTGATCTATCATCAGAAACAAGCTAAATAAATGAGTGTAAACTTTTTTAAGTGAAAAGAACAGCTTAGAAAACAATAACAACAACAACAACAACAACAACAACAACAACAACAACAAAAACCCAGAGCCTATTGGTGTACTATGATGAAGGGTAATTTTCTGTCCTTGCTGTTCATGTTGGGAGTTGCTTTTCTGCAACTGTTTTCACTGAAATTACTTAAACTTCCCAGAGCTCTACACTGATTGGTCCCCACATAATCTAATAATGAGCCAAGGCTCCTCCTTTATACTGTTCTCTTAGATGATCATTTTGGAGGAGATTTAACTTTGTCATAATCCTAGAAGACAATATACGGAAAAAAAACAGGAGTAATGCAGCAACCTAAAATAATTAACGTTGCTTACAGACTTAGCAAGGTACAAAAAGGACTGAGTCAACAATAGTAGAGAGACAAAAGAGAGTAGGTAGATTTCTCTTTTGTTTCTTCAGTTGTTAAGAGTTTTGGAAACTGTGATTAAATAACCAGTGTTTTGGGGGGACCATTACTTAAGAAAAGACTTTCTACATAGTTTGTGATCAGTAAGAAATCTCCATACTGTATATAATTAAGTTATGTATTTTAATAATTCAATACTAACAGGAAATTTCACTTTGCTACCTAATGGCCCCAGAATATTATGCTTTTTCAGGTTGAGAAAGTTGTAAGATACATAAAATGATACGAAGGTAGACTTTTCCTCTTTAAACAGGCTTCTGCAAAAACATCTAAAATAACTGATGCTCCAGAAATCTAGACAATAAACTATGGCTTAAGAAGTTTACATCATATAATTTTCTGGGAATATGAATTGTGAGTTTTACTTCTGACTTCTGACACTTCAGCCATCACCTCTTCTGAAATTTAGGCTTTCATTTCTTTCTTACATATTTGGTACAGGGTCTCACTGTACAGCTCAGACTCATGATTCGCCTGATTTCAGCCTCCCTAGCACTGGGATTACAGGCGTACGCCAACACATCAGGTCTTGGTGGCTGGCTAAGCACGCCAGGGGGACAGGACTGGTGTGGCATGTAGTTCTGTTAGATGAACCCCAGTCCCTGTGCTTGCCTAAGCAAGTGCACTGAATTATCTGACTGGCCCTTCTACAGCATATTTGTGAACACTGCAGAACTTCTCTTTGTGGAAGACGAAAGATCTTTAGTTTAATTAAATGTTAATTTGTTTATGTATTTTAAACAATAATTTATGATTTTACTATAATGAATGAAAATATGAGAGGGCACTATAAAGTATAGATAATAAAGGAAAATTTTATTCTTGTTAAATATAAAGTTGGAACAGTCTGATATATGATGCTTTATTTTCCATTTTTACTAAAATTGTACCTATATATTAATTTGTGTATATTACTCCCCTTAAATGATATAATATCTGTATGCAGTTTTGTCTTCTGCACAGTTGCACTTAGCACTAAGTTTTAAGTGCATTCCAGACCGTAAGGATCCTTAAATGATTTTCAGTGGTTGATTACTTTCCTGTTATATGTTAGACCAAAATTTATTGAATCATTTAACATTTTGGGGAGTAAAATGACATCGATTTATACTTTTACAAATTATTTCTCAGTAAATACTTTATACATAAAGCTTATAAATATTTCTCATGATTTTTTTCTGGGAGAAAATCTTCTGTAGATTAAATTGAAATATATAGCCAATGTCAAGATTTGTGATGTTTATTGACAAAATGCTGTTTAGAAATCTTTACACATTGCACTGTACCATAGTGTCTATGTGCATATTTTAATCTTTTTGTCATTTGTTTTATTTCTTTTCTTCTAGAAATTTTGATGTTTTGCAAGGCTTGCATTGTGTGGCAGTGGTTATCTTCAGAACAGTATCTCATTATAAAACCCTTTATCATTTAAGAACAATATATTTTGTTTCACCTTTTACTATGGATGCCTTCTTTTGTTGTCAGAAAACAATCTTATAACTTAATTCTAAAAAGTAACAATATTATACTATATCTTATGATTTAGAGGGAAAGAAATTCAAGCGGTGCTTAGCTGGGTAATTGTAGTCTTTTTTTTTAATCACTTATTGGTATTCAACAGTGAACTTGGCTAATCTGAAGATCTGAAGGTTGTTTAACTTCGCTGTTGTTGGCTGGGTGGAGACAGATGGAGGTTGGGCTCAGCTGAGCCCAACCATCTCTTCTAAGGTCCCAAATTTCCACATGGTATTCTTGCATGGCAGTCAGACCTGTATGTGGAAGCTCCTAACTCCAATAATGAGTGTTACAGGGAGCTGGGTGAAAGTTAAACTACTTCTTTTGATTCAGTCTTAGCCTCAGAAGTGATTGAAGGATTGCTCCATTGCCTTCTGTGGAGTAACCAAGTCATTAGGATTAGGCTTTACAAGGGAAAGAGTAGAAAATAATTTGTAGCCATCTTTAATCTCCCTCATCCATCTAAGGGTAGTAATAAATTATTTACACTTTCAAAGATGTAAAATATATCAAACTCTTCCTAATGTTTGTGAAAATCTTGTTCTCTTAAGGCATCATCCTACTGCCCACAATTTGGGATCAAAATGATACTACATGCTCTCTTTCTGCCTCTTTCCAGGCCATAATACAGTAGATAATGTCATGGCCAAGGTAGAATCATTCCATAGGCTAACCCAAATAAGAAATGACACATAGCACATGTGTCGTCTAAGATTGCTTGGAGCCTTTTCCAAGACTCTGAAAATGATTCTCTGTGACTCTACTGGTTCTTGATCCTTATAGAGACAACCTTCGTTTTCATTAGAAATTACCAATATTTTCACTTATGTAGCTTTGTAAAGTATGCTTGCATCTATGAGATGTTTGAGGTACAAAGTTCTCTTTTTATTTTGTTCATTTTCTGTTTAAATCACTCCAACCTAGTATAATTGCTTGAGAAAACATTTTGGCTTGGTAATTATCAATGAATAATAATTCACTACATTATTTAAAAGCCACCCCTGTGAATCTCTTGAAAATTAGACTTCCTTCATCTTAGACTCCCTGTGAAATGTCTGTGGGAAGACATCCTTAAAAAGTTTTTAAAACATTTTTTGTTGATGAAAATTTTCTTAGTATTATTTTCTATTGTCTGTGTGTTCTTTTACTTCTTAGAACCAAACCCACACTATCACATTCTTAGTAATTTCCAAGACTTTTTAGTAATTTCAAGACCCCTATAACCAATGGTTATAGAGTACTTCGAAAGAAGTCTCTACTTTTGTCATTTCCAAAGATCTACTGTCACCAGGTAATCCCCTCCAGTGCTGCATCATTTTTTATATTTTATAGCTACTTGGAGGCCTCTTTCTTCAAGGACTTCACAAATGCTTAGCAAGTCTCTGCTGCTTTAATTATCTCTTACATACTTTGAAATTTGTTTCTTGATTTGCCTGGAAAGTGAGTTATGGTTTATATTATTGTTCTTTTTCTTGTTGTATAGTTTGCAAGAAAGCAGGGGAAAAATCTGATTTAATCTGTTATCATGTTACTACTAAAAATATGATTGAATTATTTTTAATATTCACTTATATTTTTAAAATGATCATGCTTCTGAGGGATATATCAATCTGATACAGGGTAAAATGGAACATTTTTTAAAAATTTATTTATTTATTCATCTATTTATTTGGTACTGGGTCTTGCTATGCAGCTCTGATTCATAGTGATCCTCTTGTCTCAGCCTCCCTGGCACTGGGATTCCAGGTGTGCACCACCACGCCTGGTTTCACTGGCCAGCAAGGAGCACCAGTTCTCTTTGGGCCCATGCAGCATGCAGTACTGGGAATCAAACCCAGGTCCTTGTGTTTGCCACCCAGGTGTTTAGACTGCTGACCTATCTCCCCAGCCCAAAAATGGAACATTCAAAATTAGCCAATTTAATGTTACCTTAATTTGCATGGATACAATTTATTAAGACCATTTAGGCATCACAATTTTTATTAACAAATAATGTGTCAAATGAGGTACCCCATTGTTCATTTCAGTAATAATAACAAGTTTAGATGGGGGTGACAATCAGAAATAAGATGAGAAAAATGTTGTGAATATTAATGAGTAAAGGAGAGAAAAGGACAGAGAGATTGAGCACGAGAAAGAGAAGGGCTTATGTAGAGTCCCTTTATAAAAATTAAGTGAAAAGAAAGTATTAAATGAAGAAGGTTAAATCCTAACACACATCTCTGTAAATATGACATTAATATTGGAGGGGGAGACACAATAATATGGTATTGAAAGAACTATGTGGCTGGAAGTGATGTTGTATGTCATGCTTTGTATCTGGCTGTCCTCCGAAAGTCTCATGCGGTCATGGGGCAGCTTCTGGAGTTTATGGTTGATAGTTGTGGGTGTGGATGCTGCACCTGACCTGGGACAGGTAATCTGCATTAGAATGTAAGAAGGGGAAAGAGGCTGGCTAGCTCTCTAAGCTGCTGCTACTCCCGTTGCTCTCTGCTCTTTGCCACCACCAGGAAAGGCTGCTCTCTACTATGTGCCACTCTGCCATGGAGCCAGCTGAGTATGGACTGAAACCTCCAGTGTCTGTGAGCTAAACACACCTTTCCTTCCTTCATTTTGGGTGTTGGGTATTTGTCCCAGCAAGAGAAGAGTAACTGAGACAGAATTTGGTGCCAGAGAAGTGGGTATGATTGCAACATGTATATTTTATCAGAAAATTTCACAGTTCACCCATTTGATCAAATTATGAAGTCTGCATTTTACTTTTTAAGACCATCTTGTCTAGTGTTTTTTTTTTTTTTTTTTTTTTTTTTTTTTTTTTTTTTTTTTTTTTTTTTTTTTTTTTTTTAAGAAATAGAGCAGTTTTTAGGAGCACATGTTTTGGAGTGTGGGTAAAGGCTAGTAAGTTGAAAGTCTATATCAGATGCATAAGGAACTGGTCATAATAAGTGACCATATTTGCAAAAAAAAAGTCATAAACACTTCAGAATCCTGTTTTAAAGAACAAAATATGTGAAACTTTACATATAGCATCTGCTACAGAGAAAAAACACAGTACACTGGAGGCATTTATCACTGTGACTGATGAGCATTTTCCTCTTGATTTTATTTGCAGAAAATTTTTGGTTTTTTGTATTTCTTGAATTTAATTAATATTACTATTATGTTTTTTTCTGTTATAATAAATTATTATCAGTTTCATCTTCCATTTCTCCTAGTTATCTTAAGTCTGTTTTATTTCTCTAACTAGTGCTCACCTTTTTGTTCTGTAATAAAATTTCCAGGGTTGTGATTGTTGTCTCTGAATATTGCCTTGGCTGCAGCTCACAAGAATTAAAGTGCAATATGTTAATTTTCATTATTTCCTAAAGTATTTATAATATTTAATTTTTATCTCCCTTTGGTAAAAATATATTTTTAGAGAAACTTTTATGAATTTCATAATAAATACTGTTTGTGCTCATTTTGTGTATTTCTTAGCTTTTATTAATATTATTTCATAATGGTCAATGTGACCTGCATAGGGCCTGCTACGCAAAACACAGTGAAATATTTTATGACACGAACATGACTAACTTTTTACATTTCATAATGATGATACAGTCCACATTCTCTAGAATTTATAATTAAAATATATTTATTCATTCAATCATAGTATTCTTTTTTCAGTTTCTGTATCCTGTTGACCCACTAGAAACTTCAAAGACACAAAATAATGTTAAAATCCTGTACAGAAATTATTTTTCTACCCATTCCTAACATTATGTTCTTTTCTGTTCTTTATAAGCATAGAATGATATGTAGCTCTTCCTTACTTCATTGGAAAAGCACTTTTTCTGAAAATGGCATTTTGTCATTGATTATTTTGCTCTTCAAATATATTTTTGCTCTAAATTAATATTTTCATCTCTATAATTGAATTTATAGACTTTTCTAGGTGAAAAGTGAGAGTTATTTGAGGATAATGTAAGGAACAAAAGTCTTCATATATTTAGTGCAGATGAATTTATTGCCTTTCTTGTCGCTGTCACAAAATCTCAGACCCCCACCGTTTAAAGACGAGTGCAGGTTTGCAGTATGCAGTGCTTGTGTTTCTCGAGCAGACTTGGCACGTGAATGGGACGCGTTCCAGTTCCCACTTTCTTCCTCCTTTCCCTCCCCTCCCTCACCCCCTCTGCCTCTTGACCCTTCTCCTGGTTGAGGATGTCCTAAATTCCTCCCTCCTATTGTCTCTCAGTTTGCTCAATATTTTTACTCTGAGTTTCTCATATCAGAAATAATTAAGTTTGTATGTCTGATTTATTTAAGTTAACATTATGCTCTCAATGTGCATCCATTTTCCTACAAAAACAAACAAACAAACAAAAATCCAACGAAATAAACAAAAATAAATACAGGAAGAAGATTAAGAGATAGGTGGACTGGGAAGTGAGGGAAGGGCAATGGGACAGAAAATAAAATATCTTTTGTACAAGTACTAACTTCATACAAAAAATAAACATGCACTATACACACATAAATAAATGAATAACAAACTTTAACAGCTTTTAAGTTTGAAAGAAAACAAGAGAGGAGGATTGGTTGAATTCAGCTCACTGTTTCAGAGGGTTCTGTCAGTGGGCAGCTGGCTTCCAGGCCAGAGCTTCTTGGTGTCAGCGCGTCCTGGGGCCCATCTGCTCAGTTTCCAGCAGCCCGGAGGCAGAGCACAAAGGAAGGGCATCAGAGAGGAAGCGGCAGGGTCAGATGTGATGCTTAAGGTCTTCCTTCTGGGACCCATTCAGAAGAGCCCAGAAGTGGGCTTTCCTAACCAGCTATGTGCTCACAAGCCAATTGAGTTGACCATCCAACTTAGCCATCACAGCACAGAGGTGCTGTGTTCCTTCTGTAAGGAGCATTTGTACCTGAAGTCTTTCTCCTGAGGTGCAGAAGATAGCGTTTGACATTGGCACATAAAGTTGCCAGTAAAAAGGCTTTGCTCTTCATTAGTTAAGAAATAGGCTTAACAATAAAAATATTACTAAGAGGGTACATTTTAATATCTAACAATCATCTCTGTCAAGGAAAATGGACTTGAAGTTGTGAGACATGACTGCAATTTATGGAAATGTTCTGAAACAAAGGAAGACAACAAAATGCTGTCAGTGAATGACAGCATGAAATGCAGCAGGGGGCAGCATCGTGACCAGCACGTCCCAAGTCAATCCTCCTCTCAGGTAGGATTGCACACCTGAGAGCCCTTCCCTGCTTTGCTTCCCCAAACTCATCATCAGCATGATCAAGATTCCTTCACACAGCACCTTAACAGTGAAATCCATTCCACAGGTACATTTTCCCTTAATATCTCAATTCACACAGTATGTATGCAAATCCTTCATTTTCACTTTCACATACCATTTTGTTACAGTCATAGGTCATAAGCTTCTAAAGATAGGACTCTTCAAGTTTACTCTATATGGGTTTGTCACCCAAACATGCCCTAAAATCTATCCAATTGTAGGTGCTCTTCTTTTACAATAGTGTCTGTTCTCTCTCTCTCTTTTTTTTTCTTCAAACTGACAAATCTCAGTGGTAGGTAGAGAATGGAGACAAAGGTGAAACAAGTCTTTATTTTGTCCATTTTGCTTTCGAATTTACAAATCTGGACCAAAATTGTTTTAAAATCATATTTGATCATGCCTACAATATAGGTATAACTCTAACCTCTTTCAGCAAATTTGCAATTGTGAGGTTAGTATAGTGAGGGGAAGTAGCAGACGGGTTGGATACAAGGTGCTGCATCATCTCATTAGAGAAATTTAACTTCTCATTCTCAAATTCTCCATTAATTTCCATCTACATTTTAAGCATTTCATAATCACCTGATTACTGAATGAGCTATTGTGTAACAATCTAAAATTTGGAGACCTTAAAACGAAAATAATTTTGAACATGTAGTACCTAGTAGAGGTCTGAATAGACCTCTATGATAAAATATACAGGCTCTACCTCAGGACATCTAGGACCCCTAAATACTCTGTAATTTAGGAGGAGTTGGGGAGGAGTGCTACTTGCAGTATGTAAAGGAGGA
>NW_004524658.1:3550790-3551694 GCF_000260255.1 Octodon degus
TATTCTTGAATTGTATAGTGGACGTGGTGGAAGAAAGCAAAGATCAAAGCTTGTATAAGGACAAATCCTGTTTTTAGCAATTATGAAATGATTCCTTTGTCATTTTGCATAATGCACCACCTCCTTAAAGTGAACACACCATCGCAAACTTTGGTATTTGTGCAAAGACCCTGACTTTTGGAATATTAAAGTGAAGCTTTCCTGGTTTTAGCTTTAGAAGACTTAAAAATCTCCTAATGCTTCCTATGTGAAACTCTATGTTGGAGCATGAAAGCAGCTGACAATGTTAAGAAAAAGAAAACCCTCAAGAATGAACACAGTTATTGGTGTCAGACACATAAACTGTACAATTGGGAATTGCCTCAAGGGGCTATTTCCAGGGAAAGCCTTACCTGGCGAGGTGAGAATCTCTGGGTTTTAAAAGCAAGGGGCATGCTTCACTGCAGTGTGGGCTGGAGCTGAGCACATACCACTGCTCTTCAGAGGGTGGGTTTCAAGTCTCACCTAGTGCACAGACCCAAATGCCCAAGCAAGAGCTGCTGGAGTGGGGTTCAGGCGAGTTACAGGACTACCTGAATGGGAGCCATGCCAAACTGCTAGAGCCTGAATTAAAAGGAAGCAGTTTATAGGCTGTGGGCTGCTCAGCAATCTGTCTTTCTCACTGGGGAGGAAAAAAATATCCCTTTTGCAGAGTTGATGAAAACCTGTATTAAAGGGTGACACAGCAGAAAAAAGAGGGCTAAACTAAGTGACGGATTATTTTTTTAAAAAAGGTAGAAAATTTTAAAAAGCCAATTTTGAGTATTTAAGTGAAGAGAGAAGGATAGAATACTTTTGACGTATTTCATCATTAATAATTTTAGGCCAAATGATATTGATGGAAGATTCCAAAAGTAAATCTCTG
>NW_004524658.1:3551794-3576431 GCF_000260255.1 Octodon degus
ATATTATGTATAATATATGAATATGTTGATGAACATTCTCCAATAAACTCTGGGTTGTATAAAATTGAAACAAAGCTGATTAAAGAAACCCAGAGATAAAACAAATAGTTTTGATAGGTCTAAATGAATTTGGTAATTCTCTTTCATTTATGGATATTAGTTTGTGACTTTTGTCACACTTTAAGCTATCTTACACACATAATCTCATAGCCCCTTGCAAAATGCTTACTGTAATGTAGTCTAGACACATTTATTGGAATTGTCCAATATAGGTTGAAGGTAGAGTACTCTGTATTATAGGGCGATGTTAGTGTTCTCTGGGAAAATGCTCCTGCTCTTTTTGTGCTAATTTAAGAGATGTAGCAGGATTTGCTACATCTTTCTCTTACTAAACAAAAACACGTTTTTTGCTTAGCTACTACCAAAAGATAAGACAAAACTTATCTTTAACTTTAAGACAAAAACACCCCAACTGCTGCTGCTGGTAGTTTCTAACAGCTCTTTCAAAGTTGACTAGAAATTCCTAGAACTTCATCCTCTTATCCTCTGTCCCACTCTATTTCATTATGAACGAAGCAGATGTAAATATCCAGACTTTCTGGATAAAGCAGAACAACTCTAAGAACACTAATGCTCCAGCGAGCTCCTGAGCTTTCAGGTCAAGATTTCTTAGGCCTACACAGGTTCCTTTTTGCCAAATCTGTTCCTTGTGCTTGTTTCCAAAGAAAGTAGCCTAGGGATAGGAACATGTGAAGGAGCTTTACTAAGTGTACTGCACATCAATTTTTTTTTATATAAGCAGGGCAATCAAGTATCAAAGGAGAAAATTTGCATACTTTGAATAGTGAACAGTGTATTATGTATCAGAGCTGTGATTTTCTGATCTGATTAGCCACTCCTTATGATTGTAAAGCTTGTCAGGGACGTTGAATGAGAGTGCCTAACTTTCTAAGATATAATTTCATTGGTAAAGGAAAACCTAGGTTATCAAGTACTTCAGTTGCATTTATAGGTTAATAAATGAAAATGAAGGAAGATATTAAGTAGCTGAAATCACCATTGAGCCTCCATTTTTCTTCATTCTCAATAGAATTATGTAACTAGAGGGGGACATGGTGGTTATTAAATATGCTGTGGGTTGACTATTCTAGTGAAAATTGATGTTGAAATTTAATCTCTACTGTGATGCTGTAAAAGGTTAAAAACAACCTGACTCTAGTAATCGAAAGTAGGACTTTTGAGGTAATTAAGGGTAAATGAGGTCCTAAAGGTGAAGCCTGGGACTGTGACTTTATAAAAAGAGGAAATCTCATTTGGGGTGCTCAGAACTTTGGCCCTGTGACTGCCTGTGCTGTTTCAGGACCCTGCAGAGTCCCCTTTATATGATCCATGAATTAAACATAAAAAGTGAACAACATACTTTGACCAAATCATCAACATCTGAACACAAACACAGTGGGTACATTACATGGTACAGAGAGTAATTACACATGAGGAACGATGTGACCAACACAAGGTGTTATAATATTCAGCTACTATGGGTATCCCTTAGACCAGCAGTTGTTAGTTAAGTAATTATTAATGCAGATTTGCTTCTTTTAACACAGAAAAGATAGTAGATGGAACCAAATGACTATTAACTTTCTGAATTTCATGCATTTCAAAATTTTAAGTTGAATCAAATATGCTGTTAAGTCATAAATATTTATTTAGCATCTTCTGTGTACTAGGAATGTTCTTGGTGCTAGAGCCATAGAAATAAGCAAGTATACAAAGTCTGTGATTGCTGGAAGCCTGCATTTCCAGTGTAGGATATGACAATAATTAAGTATGTAAATAAATAAATAAATGTAACCCAGAGATATACACGTCAGGAACATTTAAAAGCAAACACGAATTATGATTAAAGGAAAGAATACATGTTTTCAGGAGGAACAGAACTAATAAGATACATACACAGAGAAATAAATAGAAACTTATTACAAAGAACTATCTCACAAGATTTCAGAGGTTGAGAAATCCAATGATCAGCTTCCTGCAAGCTGGAGGTCCAGTAAGGTCAGTGATGTAGTTCTACTTCAAGGGCTAGTAAGATAGCGCAGTGGGTTAAGTGCCTACTTAGGCAAGCTCAGGCAAGCTCAGGGACTGCAGTTCAATTTCCAGCACCACATACCCCACCCCCAGGGTAGGCAGATAAGGCCACACACACAAAAAAAAAATCTACTACACTCCTAAGGAGCTCAGGGGGTTGAGAACCAAGAAAGGCAATGGTGGAGCTTTCAGTTCAAGAGTTTGAGAACTGGTAATAGTGTAAGTCCTGGTGTTGGGCCTTCAGCCTAAGAAGGAGGAAAAATGGCTTTTGAGGGCATGAGAAAATAGATGTCTCCGTTATGGCAGAAACAGTAAACTTGCTTCCTTCTCCTTTTTGCCCAATTTTGGCTTCCTCAGATTATCTGAGGGAAGGAAGGTAACATGCTGAGCATGCATCCACGTCATGGCTTCCACAGTTTGAGTGCCACCCATTCTATTATTGAGGAGGGGCTTCCATACTTTTCTTGATTAAATTAATGTTCATCTTGTCAGGAAATATCATAACAGACATACTGAGAAACAATGATTTGTTTGCTACATGGGTGTCACTTAGTCTAATCAGCATAACAAGCAAAACTTAACCTCTAGGAGATGCTGATTGCAGGATTCTTTAGGTAGAGATATAAAAGTTAAACACCAGAAAGTTAATTTAGAACAAAGAGTGACTGAAGAAACAGCATTGTGCCAGTGCCTACGAAATAAGTAGTTCAGCGCAGAGTCAACCCTGTGAGAGGAAGGGCCTTGGAATACAAAGAAACACGAAGGCTATGTGGAGGGCAGCTGTGGTTGGAGGGCAGCAGGGAGATGACATAAGATGGAAGACTGAGAAAAGTGGTTGTCATAATCTGCACTTTGCATGGGATTAGAAGTTGCTTTAAATTTTATACTAAGAGGGCCTGAGAGATAGCTCAGTGGACAAAGCATCCATTTAAGCAAGTGCGGGGGCTGGCTGGGGTTTGATCCCCAGAACCACATGCCATGCTGGCCCTGCCCTGGCCCACAGCCAAGCCCACTGACATGGCCACCAAGACCTGGCGTGGTAGCTCAGGCCTGTAATCCCAGCGCTGACGAGGCTGAAAACAGGAGCACCACTGAGTCTGAGCCGTGTAGACAGGCCCTGTACCAAGTACATAACAAGTAAAAATTGCAAAAAAAAAAAAAAAAATTTATGCTAAGTATAATGAGAAGAGACTGAAGGACTGAGTGTCAGGATATGGTGCAATCTAATTTACCTTTGAAACATGTAAGTGACAACTGTTTTGAGAACAATCAGTAGCAAGCAAGACCTAGACACAAGTAATACAAGCAAAGCTGAGGGTGTTATTCCAGAAATATGCATAAGTGATGATTTTTTTTTGGTGATTGCTGTGCAGATGATGAGAAATTGTGGGACTTTAGTATGCACTGAGCATGAACTGGAGGTTTTGATAAGGATTGATTCTGAAGTGCGAAAGACAGCAGAGAGCAGGGACTCTTCGGCTTTATTGTGAGTAACTGGGCATATGATGGTCCATCTAGCTGAATGAAGGCCACTAGGAATAGAGGTAAAGTGGTGCCCTAAGTAAATGTGGAACCGCTGTCCGTGGCTCATGAATGGTGTAGTGGGATTTCAAAGGCCCTTCTTCCCTGGTTATGCCCCTGCTTTTGGTTTTAGTTGGGGTCAAAACAAGCATAGAATGATTATGTGACATTCTAGTGGAGGAGGCTCCTGCCACCATTTTTTTCTTTCCTAGAATATATAACAACAAAGAGACAAAGCAGAGCCTCTTTTACACAGAAAAAAATATAAAAAAACAATGCAAATGCTATTTCATATTTTATGATGTTCCTCTTTTTTATGTGTGTGTTTCAGGGAAGGGTCTACAGGGTGTTCAGGGTCTCACTACTAGAGTGGACTCCTAGTGATCTGCCTGTTTACAGCCTCCCAAGATCTGGGATTACAGGTGTGCACTCCATGCCCAGTCTCAATCACCGTTTTAGCATGCCCCTGGGGTGGGGCCGGCACAGCAGGCCGTGGGACAGAACCCTCGGCCCCTGTACCTGCTTGCAGGTGCTTTAATCCACTGAACTATTTGGCTGGTCTTTGATGTTCTTAATTTTTATTAAGATTTTATTTTAAAATAAGATAGGAAAGAATTATACAAATGATCGTTCTGATTGCAATTTTCATTTTGGTTACCTAAAGTACAGTTTTCATGATAGCTGTTATATTCATTGACAAGACAATTGCCAGTCAATTTTCTGGTAAGCCTCTTTTCCTCTGACCTTTGGTGGAGGATTGTTTGAACTACAGATTCATGTATGTTTGTGGAAAGGGATATTGGTTGTAGAGATTTGTAAGTTTGTAGATTTACATTTCAATTTTCTTTCAAATTTTCATCACAATTCTTAGGTTTAATTTGTTCAAGAAGTACTCCTGAGGCTGGGGAGATGGCTCAGTGGAATAAGCACTTCCCTGGCAAGCATAAGGGCCTGAGTTCAATCCCAGGTTCCGCCAAAAAAAAAAAAAAAAAAAAAAAAATACTCCTAATGTCACAGATATAGTACCAGCTGGATTTTCCTGAAGATATGGAGCTATACTGAGTTTTAATGTCAAGCAAGTAATTTCTGAAGATTTGGTATTGTCTGATCTGATTACCTTTGACACCAATCTTTATCTGACTAACATCAAATGAAAACAAACAAACACACACACACAAAACTCAACAAACCAAAACAAACAAACAAAAAACTCCCTAAAACAAAAAAAAACAACCTGTTAGATCTACCAAAATAAAATGCATTTGCTCATCTTAAGAAGATTTTGCTAAAAGTAGGATATGCTGGTGAGGAGCCCTTATCAAAATCCTTGTCCCATTAGTAGTATGATTGTCATCATTCTTATTATCTTTGTGTGAGAGGCAAGAAAGACTTGTAATAAGGTGATCTATTTCATGGATACAAAGAATATTTTTAATCTTTTTTTTCAACAAACCTCAGACTCTTGGGCCTTGAAACCTTTTCGTATGCATGTTCAAAGAGTTGTTACAACAACAAAGCTAGGCTTAACTGATGAGCAGTGGTAATGCATAGCTCCAACTCTTACAAAGTGACAACCAACCTACAGCAGAATATTCCAAGGTTTAATTATTATGAATATAGCTATCCACATGATTTATCTTTAAAGTCATTTCCATTGGCACTGAATTTTCAATATAGGTCATTTAATGTCATATTAATTGGTGCTATTATGTGGCCCCAACTGACCTACTTCATATTTGCAAGGCTGATATGAAAAGGAGGAAAAGACAACAGAACAAATCTTTCCTTTTAAGTTCTGTAATGTCACATCTTCCTGGAATTGCATTCAGAGCAAGACTTTGCTTGCAAGGACTTCAGGAAGTTACAAAACTCCTTTACATGGTCTGTTGGATCTGTGTACAATTTCCAGCATTACCCTGAATAAATACCAGGAGACTGGTGTGGTTTATACAAGATTTTATAGAGAAAAAAAAAATCCACCCACTAGCTCCCATGCTGAGGATTACAACCAGGTCCCTGCTGCCAAGTTCTGTGTTTAGGTAAAGCAGGAGAAAATTGGCCGTTTTTTAAAGTCACAAAAGGGTTCCTATAGTAAGGAGCAGTGAGAAGCTGACAGCTTTTTTTTGCATAAAAGGCAGCTGTTCCTTCTCAGGTAATATTATTAATAAACCCGAAGGTAATGTTTTCTCTGAAATATGTCTAATTGAAATAATTTACTCTGACCCTCAGAGAATTATGAAACTGTTTTCATCATGTTCACACACAGCAAAATAATTATGAGATGCCATATGGAAAAGCCATCACGTGGTAGATGTCTTTCTGAATTTATATTTTTGAAATGTTTCCCACAGATAAATCATATACCTAATTTACAAAGTAGAGGTGAACAGTCCCTATTTTATGCGGAGATGTGATGTGAAATATTTTCAGCTCTAGAATATTAACAAGGGTGTTGACATCAGTAGTAATCACTGATGTATAGTTATGAGACTCTTTTTCACTAAGTATTTTGAGAGCAATATGTAGTTACACGGTGAGAAGGAAATGTAAGTAACTCTGTACAGAGCATACAAAAGATGCAGGTACATACTGTCAGTCTCACAGAGCAGTTCAGGGTATTAGTGATTGAGGTACTTTTTGTTTTTAGCGTAAAAGGTCTGGAAAGTTCCAGCAGTTTCCAGCGAGATAGCACATTTGGCAAGACGAGGCTGAGTGTGGTATGTAAAGACTTTCGGGAAAACTTGTTGGCTTTCACAGGAAAAGGTCCAAGTGTTTATGGGAACTATGAAATGCTGTTGGGTGCCTCTCAGAGACATCTACGGGGTCATCGAGGATATGAATTTGAAAGCTTTTTGATTGAAGCGCTTCTGAACTTATCAAAATGCTTAAAAGTCTGGCTATGAGTCTCCTGAGAGTAGATTTTCTTGTGAAATTTCTGGTATGGTACTTTCCTGCTTGGGTGAGAAAATCTTAGTAGGGCAGACTTTCTCATCATATTTTAGTGCTTGAGATCCATGGCCTTGCTAAACCCAGGAAATGGAGAATCACAGGAAACCGAGCTTTGCTTCTCTACCTCTGGGAAATTATGGTCAGATTTCCCTAGAGCTTCAATTGCTAAACTCAATCAACTTGCCTAATTTCCTGACCATTCGCCTCTTTCCTGATACATTCACCTCGACAACAACAACAATAACAATAATAGACTAAAACAAACAAATAAATTAATTAATAAATGGAGTGCAGGTGATAAAAAGAAGGCAAACAGGAAAAAAAATCCCCTAAGATTTATTAAAAAATGTAAGGGTTTTTTTCCCACAGGTTTGGGTTTCTTCAGAATTCATTTAGCTGAAACAGCAACAAGTGGATTATGGCTTGCTAATCCCATGATACTTAAAACTTCTCCTCTGCTTCACCCTGCCTCTCCCAAAGGGCTGTCTGAGGTCTTGTTGACCCTTAGGTTGTCACCGGTGTTAGAGATCTCCACATCCAACTGTCCATTTAAGATTTCAGAGATCTTGTTCACTGTTGCAAGAAAAAAAGCATTTTCTTCTTTCAGAAACTCTTTTCAGGCAGATGGTGAGTCATGTATTGTGGGTCCGACAGTCAGTGGCGGCCTCTGAGTTATCTAATGGTTGCCACATTGACACCCCAGGTCTAGACCCCCTGGTTTTCTGACGGAGCTGCCTATTTGTTTAAAGATTCATATTTGATAGTTCAGCTCTCAATTATCCTTAAACCTTCAAAGAAAAACAAATTTATCTAGGAAGTCCCATATGTATGTCTGATTGACCCACCAATATCTACATGGCTCATTTAGAAATGCATCACACAATTTTTCCCCCAAAATTGCAGTTCTGCCTTCTAAAATGGAACATGAGATTTTAAAAACGAAATAGTGAAATGAAAAACTGGCAACCTGACAAAACCATAAAACTGCTTCTCGTTTCTAATATATCTCGGGTTAGACCCATGTAGTTCCCATTTTAAGACAACTTCCAAACATTTGTTTTTATATCCACCAGACATCTGTGCTATTGGTAAGCACCTAGTTCTAGCTATTGACTGTCTTAAAACAAAGGTAACATTTGTGTATGATTTATAGTCTATCATTCTTATAGTGCAGCCTCTGAATGCATGAACTAGAGATTTATTGCACACTTGTGTCCTACACAATACTCATGGAATACTGAAAAGGTAAAACGTCTTGGCTTGTCAAACACTCCCCTCTTTATCCAGTTGTCGTTTTTGCTGTGGTGCTTGCAACTTGATTAAACTACTTCAAGAAGGTCACTGACCCAACCTTCCTTGTCTTCAACAGCTTCCCATAACATGTCTTCCTCACAGGAAGTTTTTCTCAGATCAGTTTATTTCCATCAATGTTTTCAGACTGAAATAGTGGACTTAGCAGTAAATCAGCAAATGGTTACAGTTTACCTGTTACCTACACCTGGGCAGTGACAGCACTTACAGTATATTTCCTCTGCTGACAGGGATAAGAATTTGAACTTATAAGGCTGTTTCTTTTTTATGAGTGTATTATAGTCTTCATTTGACCTTTTAAACAAGGGTATCTTCAGTTTTTAGACTTCTTTTTAAAGGAGAGGAATTCATTAACCCATGCCTTTCTTGTTTTCATCAGTTTTCCCTGAAAATGGCCAGCAGTTAGTGGGAATGATGGAATCAGTAATCTCCTTTTCCCTCTCTGTTTCTGTATGTCTCTGTCTTTCTTTCTCTGTGTCTCTGTCTCCAACTCTACCTACCTTCATCTCTCTCTCCCTTCCCCTCCTCCTCTCACTCCTTCCTACCTTCTCCAACCCAGACAAACAACGGGAAGTTAAAGTGAACAGTAGAGGTATAAAAAGAAGATTTTCTATTAATTGCATTCCCATTTATGTCATAGTCCACAAAATTTTCCAGAAGACCCTATCAGGTTAGATACGCCACATAGGTGTTTCAAGAAAATAGAGCAGCTAGCATCAGATATGAGCAGTTTAGGTGAGACGATCTGGATTCTGATTTCCCTTTTGGAAATAGATTTGTGATATTTCATGTTTTCTCATCTTCTCTTGTTTATTAAGAGTTCTTAATTTCTGGTTACCATTTTATTTTGTTTTGTTTTATTCTACTGGGAAGAAATAACAATGAAACAGTTTTAAAACAGGTTGGTGGGACAATTACAATAATTAATACATTACATGTTGTCTTTGTAGTTGTTATTCAGAGTACAAGATGCAGACAAGATACCTTATCGAAACACTGCTAGTATATGGTTACCTTTTTATACGTGAGTGACTGCTAACTATTTCGAAAGAGAAGCATGACAGTGCAGTTAAATTTCCAAAGCAAAACAAATAACAATTCTTTCATATTCCTCACTGAAGTACCAGGGTGGTTTTATTTATTTATTTTTGTCACAATTCATTTTATTTTATGTATTTATTTGTTTTTTATTCTTTTTTTGAGAAACAAATAGCAACGAGACAGTTTCAAAACCAATTAATAGGACAGTTTCAATAATTAATACATTGCATATTGTTGTCTTCTTAGTGCTTATTCATAGTACAAGATGCAGACATGATATTCTGTCCACAAACACTATTAGTACAAGTCTTTCTTCTCATTGAATTAAGAGAAAGTAGCTGTGTATTTATAATAACTATATTTTTATATACACAAACAAAATGGTCCTTCATTTGTATCCCCTTTACTTGTTTAGTTTTGTCAGAGAAGGGTATTCCATTGTCATTTAAATATAGTAGGTGCGTGAATTCAGCAAAATAATCTAATATAGTCCAGTAGTCCATAATAGTAGTGGGTTTTCCATAGTACTGGCAATGTTAGAGTTTGTTGACTTGAGCCCTTTACAGCTCAGCATATTAATATGGCTTTACTTTTAATACCTCATTAGTATAATTTTCTGCTGGATGATTAAGACCAAGATAATACAAGAACTATATAACAAGAAATGTAACTTTTGTATCTGCCAAGGTCAGTCAACTCTCCTCAGTATTTACCCTGAAACCCTGTACCATAGTTTGTAGATCCTTTGTCAGTGTCAGCCATGTGGAGGAGTCACAGTCATTGCTTGGTTTTAAATTTATTTATTTATTTATTTATTTATTTATTTATTTAATGTATTTAGGACAGGGTGTATGGGGTCTATAGGGTCTCACTATACAGATTGGACTTGTAGTGATTCTCCTGTTTTCAGCCTGCCAAGTGTCGGGATTACTGGTGTACATCATCACAACAGTCTCAATTGCCATCTCAGTGCACCCCAGGGGTCCGGGGTGGGCTGGCAGGGCACACCAGGGGTTGAACCCCCGCCACTGCGCTCTATCTAAGAAGGTGCTTTAGTCCACTAAATATTTATTTTAAATGCTTGAATTTCTAAGATCAGTAGTTACTTTCCCCATACTTTTGATCTGGTGAGATTTAGTTGAGACTAAGTGTATACTGTGTATCCAAAACAGAAAATCAGCTGGGCAGTTTCTCTAGAGGGTGCATAGGGCAAAGAATCAATGAACAGGGAAGCTTTCTGCCACATTCTGAGTATCACAGTAAGTGGCCTTGAGACGTCCCTGGTAACATTATCATGACGTTTTGCTATTTTTGAAGCATTTAAATGGTTAAATCATTCATAGTAAACTTATAGATTTAGCCAAATTCCTTATTCTGTTGGAATTTGTTCTAAATGAAAATACTCTCGGAAATTCCAATTTCCCCTTGTGGGAAAGGAATAGCCAAAGGGTTTGGTGTCTCACCTGCTCTGTGTTATATGGGAATGAAAGAGAGACTTTGAAATTAGAGCAGGAAGAAGGAACATGGGCATTATCACCAGCCTCTAGGTTTTACTAAGCATCTGTCACCAGGGAAGTCCATTTGTCCCCTGAAGGAATTGCACAACGAACACATCCAAAGTAGAATTTTGACTTTTTGTAAAATTTAAAGTTATTTTACAGCCCAGCCAGATAACTGAGAGGACTAAAGCATCTGCTTAGTCAGAGCGCAGGAGCTGGAGTTCCATCTCCAGCGGGCGGTGCATGATCTATCCCATGGCAAGCTGAGAAGATGGTGAGACTGGGCGTGGTGGCGTGCCTGTAATCCCAGCGCTCCTGAAGTTGAAAACAGGAGGATCACTGAGTTCAATCTGTGTAGTGAGACCCTGGAGACCCTGCAGATCCTGTATCAAAAACATAAATAAAAATAATAAATTAAATTATCTTTAATTTGACACATGAATGATGAAAATCTTATGTATTACTTAAGTATCATGTGATTTTTATTCATGTATATGTTGTGTAATGTTTAAATCAAGTTAAATGATTTTTATTCATGACTTTCATGGGGAAAACATTCAAAACACTTCCTTTTGCCTTGTTATGTGGACGATACATTATTGCTGTGTGCCACAGGCACACTGCCTTGGGATGTCACACCAGAGCTTCGCTTTGTGTTTTTAGTGGTAATTAAGTAGGTGTTCATTTTTAGTTATTAAAGTTTGTTTTGGGTACTGGAGATAAACCTCAGAGCTTTGTTCATGTTATACAAGTATTTGCCCACTGAGCTGCGTGACCCTGATTTTTTTTTTCATGTTTTGGGAGAAGGTCTTCTTACATGGCTCATGGTACTCTTGAACTCACTACCTACCCTAGGTAGATCTCAAACTCATGATCCTTCTGCCTCAGCCTCCCAGAATGCTGGTGTTATGTACCCATGCTCTCTCACCCAGGCTATGGTAGTTTTGAAGTCTTCTGATAGATAATGCAAAATTGTAATTTTGAGTTATCTTAAAAGAAGAAGTGCATGACTGAGGTCTTTTTATTTTCTTTTAATTGGTGTGGAAAACTGAATAAAGTGTTTTTTATTCTTTTATTCTCATTCTGTTACTGTACAGAGATTCAGTTGTCTTCATTCAGGTGTTATTTTTGACCTTCCTCTATTTTTATAAGGTTTTTAAGAAGATTAAATTAAATAATGAATAGGATTTCTACTCACTATAATTTACACAAACTAAGAACTTCTTAAAGGTTAGTTGTTGCTTTGTTATTATTTATTATTATTTGTTATTATTCTCTATTTTCACCCATTTCTGTCATTGTTCAAATTTATTTACTCCAATGTTATTTCTTCATTGTTTTCCAAAGATTCCTGATAGTTATAGTATGTGCAGAGAAATTTATATTTTGAAAATATGGAGCTATAAATTCACAATGATATGTTTGAAATGAAATCATTATAGTTGTAAAAAGAAATTTTTCTCTATTTGATTTTATATTATCCTTACAGTGTTTCCAGAAAGTAATAAAATGAGCTTTGATAAATTGGAAAATATTTTTACTGATATTCTTAGGGCTAGTTAGGATAAAGATGTATTTTAAATTCATGTTGACAGAAATAATTTGCCACAATTACATCACCAACACATATATATTACATATATGTCACCCTGACTTATAGTAACCTGAAGAGGAAATTCGTAGGTTTAACAAATCCCTTCCAGTAACACCCACAGAACTGAAAACCTATCCCATTTCTAGGTGGTCTCCTACCCATCCAAAGCTCCTGAGAACAATAAAAACTATTGGTTCCTCTGCCAAACTGATGTAAAATATGTAGTGTGAGACCCAGGGGAAAGTCTTTGTGAGGCTGAGAATTCCACAGAGGCTAATAGTACATATGTTGAAGTATAGCTAGAAGTGGAAATGGATGACTTCTCTGAAATATATATATATATATATATATATATATATGTTCAAAAAGAAAAAGCTTAATTTTGCATGTGAAATTTCTTTACCAGATGAGTAACTTTGAATAACCTAATATAGTACTTTCAATATCAATATTTAAGCTGTGAAATACAAAACTTCTGAAGCCCATGAGCTGGTTCCAAGAAAGGTTATATTTTAATACATTTACACATTTATTAATATGTTAATTATATAAAGCATAAAAATTTTCACATATTAATGAAATACAGCAATCATTAATTATAGTAGGGATGTTCATGACAAAGCAGGATATTAATGTCTGCTGTTTTATGTCAGTGCACTTGACATTCTCTAATTCTTAAAAAAATGAATCCTTGTGTGTTAAAAGAAAAGGGTTTTACCAACTGCATATGTTGTAGGGCAGTAATAAGCTTCTCTTCTTGAGGGTTAACAACCTAAGTTTGCAGACCAAAAATTAAAGAAAAAGAAGGGCTGCAAGGACAGTGAACATTTTGGCCCTAGGCTTTCAGTGAGGACTCAGGATATAGGAGAACCTGTACTGTAACATCCTGTAACTCAGGTGTGTCCCAATTTTTCTGATCAAGGGGATTATGGGACCACAAAGGAATGTTATCGATGATGTAGAGTATACTTAAGGAGAGTCACATGGAGAGAAAACATTCTCTCAGGCTTTCACAGACAGCAAATTGTTCAAGCAATGCCTGTGACAAATCCACATGGCTGACACTGACAAAGGATCTACAAAGTGCAGTACAGGGTTTTAGGATAAATCCTGAAGGGACTTGACTGACTTTATCAGATATAAAAGTTACATTTCTTGTTGTATAGGTCTTGCTTTATCTTGGTCTTAACTGTCCCGCAGAAATTTTTAAAAATGAGATGTAAAGAGTGAAGCCACATTGGTATGCTGGACTGTAACGACTCAGTTCCACAACTTCTGACATTGCCAATCCTGAGGATGACCTGCTACTATTATGGACTACTGGACTATATTGAAATATTTTCCTTAATTTACACACCTACAATTTTTAAATGACGATGAAATATGGTTCTCTGACAAAGCTAAATGAATAAAGGGGACACAAATGAAAGGCTATTTTGTATCTGTATATACAAATAGTTAGGATAGACATATAGCTACTTTCAGTAATTCAATGAGAAGAAATATTTGTACTAATAGTGTTTGGACAACATATCATGTCTGCATCTTGTACTGTGAATAACCACGAGGAAGATAACAATATGCAATGTATTAATTATTGAAACTCTTCTACTAATCAGTTTTGAAACTATCTCATTGCTATTTGTTTTTCAATAAAATTATAAAAAAATAAAAAGTTTTAGTATTTATTCAATATTAGTTATTCATTTACATGCAATCTATTTTGTTGAAAGAAACTATTTTTGACTTACATGTGTTATTGTTTACCTAGAGTTATCTTGTAATTTGCATATTGCTTTACCAGTATTTTTTATTTTCTCTGTTTTAATTGTCTAAGTGGCTATGATCTCTCTCTCTCTCTCTCTCTCTCTCTCTCTCTCTCTCTCTCTCTCTCTCTCTCTGTCTCTCTTTGTATTTGGTACAGCTTCTTGCTAAACAGCTTGAACTCATAGTGATCCTCCTGTCTTCAGCTTTCCTAGTGCTGGGATTATGGGTGTACACCACCACACTTGGTCTCTCTGTGGCCGGCTCAGCATGCTCAGCTGAAGGTCTGGCACAGCATGTGGCATCAGGGATTGAACCACGGTCCCTGCACTTGCCTAAACAGGCATTTAGTCTGCTGAGCTACCTCACTGTCCCTGGTTTATTTCTTTTACTTCCTTAACACCATCAGATATAAAGCACATTATCTTTTATGGTCAATTCAATACCTCTGTGGAATTCACAATGTTTGAATATGTTTAGCTTGGGTTTAGGTCACACTGACATCGACTTTGTGATCATGTTAATGCTGACTTAATTTAACCTTTCTCCCTTTCAGCAATGAAAACCTATCTTTTTTATGGACTCAGTACATTTCATTCTCCATTTTGAAGATGAGTGAAAATAGATGTGATGATACATAATAAAGCTAGGATTTAAATCCAACTTTGTATTCATTCATTCTAACAGCAAACATTAGTTTCTCTTGTTTTATTATAACATCAGTTTTACTATTTTAATCTCCATGGAACAAGAGTTGTTGGAAGTTGTGGAAGTGTTCTGGTGGTCGAAGATACTGCTAAGTTGTTTTGGGGGGCAGTGTGATAGGTGACATATTTTATGTACGTCTTTCCTGGCATTTCCCAAAGCCTTAACGATGTAAGGCAAATTTATTTAGAGTTCAATGATTTACACACTAATGAACAGCAGGCAGTAATGTACTGTATCTGCTCTGGAACAGCTAGTAATAGCAACTGGTTTCCAAGTGGTACAGTTCAGACTCACAACCATAGGTTCTGAGTAGTTAGTGTGGTCTCCACTAGATGTTCCACTGACCATAGTCAGAAGTGGATTTTCATGAAACTGGCAATGTTTTAATTTCTAAGATCTAGGTTGAGGGCCCTGCCTGTGAGTTCCCTTTGACTTTTCTATATTTACAAAGCCAAGGCAAATCATATTTATTTTTTTAAGAATATATTATAAATTATATATTTCAAACCAGACAAATCACTGATCCAGCTCTAATTGTAGTAGTTTTAAAATATTGATCCACTCACATAAGTAGTCTGCTACTAGCCACTACCCAAGTTCTTGGTTGTCCCCTACCATCATAGCTCCTGTGGCTTCCCCTTGTAATCCCCTTTATCTCTTCATGATTCAGCAGCTAGGAAACTAGTGGGCCCTGCTCTAAGGCAGAGAAAGATCTGTTTGATCAGTTGTTTTCTCTGCTATATCAGTGGCAAAGTATTTTGAGAATTGTTGCATAGAAAGCTAAAGATTGAACTGAATTTCTAATCCCTAATAGCTTTTGAAGGATGAATTTAAAGAAAGCTCATCCAGTGTGGTCAGGATGCTGCTTCTGTGGCTTTATGAATGAATAGGGTCTGAACCCTTCTGAAGGTCTTGAGCTTCCTAAAAGGTTTAGCTAAACTCAGTCAGGGATATAACTCAAATAATCATTTGATTCAGGGAGTTTTGTATATTGTGAGTCTTGACTTTCAGGCTCTTGGGGGAGAAACACAATAGTAGCTCTTCTCCCTTAAATTTGCTTGCTTAAATTAGAGGATAGCTTAGGAATTGTTGTTCTTGTTCATCATTCTTAATTTGAAAAGGATTAATTTTAAGGCCTGCATCACTAAATAATTAATATTTCTAATTTGACAAAGAATCACGTGTATTTGGAGCTCAGATGGATCTGAACCTGATTTAATCATAAATTGATAGTTCATAGCACATTGAAATCATTGGTCATTCATGACCTTCTCCTATGTTAATTATTTCAATAACTAATAAATGTAGAAGAAATGCTCAGACTCAGAATTCCACTAAACCTAAAAACCGGAACTGTACTAATAACGAATGTGACTATGCATTTGTTTGCTTTGGACAGTTGCTTTAGCCAGTATTGTCCTCACTTAATACTTGATAGGTCTCCTTCTTGCTCTCAGAATTGCTGGTGTTGCTGTAACTTTATAACTTGTCCCATGCTCATGCTATCCTGCTCCTCTTCTACCTCAGGGAACAACTATCTGTAACGGTCTGTTTGTTGTGTGACATTTATTTGTGTATTTGTCTTTGTCATGCATATGTCTAAACAATATATTGTTTATTTTAACCTTTATAAAAAGTATTAGTCAATTATAATGTTCTGAAATGTTTGCTTCTTCAGTCAACATACTATTCCCAGAATTTATCCATGCATGAACATTTCCAAACTTCCTAAGTGTTCATTATAAGGAATTTGTAGTTTTAAGGGGCAAAACCAGTTTTCTTCTGAGAATTCTTGTATAGTGCTGAAAGCTGTATGCTGCATGCAAGAATTTCTGTGGCAATAAGGAGAGAAATATGGAGAGAAAACATTCTCTCAGGCTTTCACAGACAGCAAATTGGTCAAGCAATGGCCATGACTCATCCACATGGCTGACACTGACAAAGGATCTACAATCTGCGGGACAGGGATTCAGGATAAATCCTGAGGGGATTTGACTGATCTTATCAGATGCAAAAGTTACATTTCTAGTTATATAGGTTTTGCTTTATCTTGGTCTTAACCATCCAGCAAAAAAGTTAAAAATGAAATATAAAACGTAAAGCCATATTAATAGGCTGAGCTATAAAAGGCTCACGTCAACAACTTCGGACATTGCCAGTTCTGTGGATAACCCACTACTGTTATGGACTATATTGGAATATTTTGCTGAATTCATACACCTACGATATTCGAATAACAATGGAATGTGCTTCTCTGACAAAACTAACCAAAAAAAGGGGGATACAAATGAATGACCATTTTGTATCTGTATAAATAGGATAGGTATATGGCTGCATTCTTTTAATTCAATGAATAGATTTGTTCTAATAGTGTTTCTGGACAGGATATCATGTCTGCATCTTGTACAGTGAGTAACCATTAAGACAACAATATGAAATGTATTAATTATTTTTTTTTAATTTTTTTTTAAATTTATTTGAGAGAGAGAGAGAGAGAGAGAGAGAGAGAGAGAGAGAGAGAGAGAGAGAGAGGTGTGTGTGTGTGGCCAGCTCAGCCCACCAGGGGGAGGGGCTGGCCGGCATGCGGCGCTGGGGGATTGAACCGCGGTCCCTGATGCCTTGCTGAGCTTGTTTTAAGTAGGTGCTTTAGACCACCGAGCCATCTCTCCAGCCCGAAATGTATTAATTATTGAAACTGTGCTCGTAATCGGTTTTGAAACTGTCTCATTGCTATTTGTTTCTCAATAAAATTATTTTAAAAAAGAATTTCTGTGGCAATATATGTGTGTGTGATATGTGTGTATATATTTAATATGAATATGTTGAATATATATGTATGTACTCTATGTGAGTAGAATTTCTAAAAATGTGTATTGTTCTATTTCTTGGTTTGAGCTCTAACTGTGGACATGCTAAGCTTGTGGAAATTCAGAGAACTATAAAACTTTGTGCAATTTTGACATTACACCTTTATTAATGACAGTTAAAGAGATACTGTTTTTAAAGATAATTATACCAAATTATTTGCCTGCAGGAATGTATTTAACATAGTTCTTTAAAGGAAATTTCAGTAGTCTATGAATTGTGAGTAGTTTTACTTATGAAATACAAAATTTTTGAATTTTTATTTGACTCTTACCATTTTTGGTAACTTTTGAAATTTGAGGCAATGAATCAAATCAGGACTTCTATAGATAAAATTATAGCTCATGGAATCTACAAATAATATTTCTAAGCAAATAATAAATGAAAATTGGCCATTTCAGCCATATCATATAAAATGCTTTGTAATTTTCATCAAACTTGGAGCCTATGTTCAATATGGTCTGTCCCAAGAGTATAGAATTCCTCTTGCAATTCATCCAGTTTTGTAAAGAGATATGTTATTTTCCAATCATGTTTAGGCATACAATGATAATTTGGTGGAAAATAAAATAAAGACGTTGACACTGTGGGCAGAAAAATGTTTAAAAAAGAAAAATTAATTATATTTTTGGCATTACTGGAATGACCTAAAGCACAAGCTGTGCTCTGAAGGTCTTGACTGGTGACTGAGCAACTTCTTACTTTAGCTATCCAGAGTAAAAGTCTCCTATACTCTTTCCCTGCATCTCTTCACATCTCCCTACTTTCTTCCTACCATGTTACATTAGTTAGCTTTCCTGTGACTGACACATTGTTAGACGCCCACAATTTAAAGGCAGAAAGATTGAACTAGTTGGTTTCAGGGGTTCAATACATATTCAGCTAGTTCCAACATGGAGTGACATTGTGGAAGTACATGGTAAAGCAAGGCTCTTTAGTCTATGATGTATGGATGGTAGACCGGAGGGCAGAGCCAGAGAGAGGTAGGTATGAACAATATATAAAACTCAAGGTCACACACTCACAACCTACCCAGATATACCCAGGAGCCTGCTTCACTAATCTACTGGTAAATTTTAAACCACTGAAACTGACATACCAGAATTAATAGTTACACCTTTTTTTCATATTTTTTCCCATTTCTTCAACCTGTTTGAATGTCTTCCTCCTTCTGTTCTGAGCCCTCTTTTCTTCCCCTTACATCCCTCCTTAGGTGAATTCTTCCTGTGCTCTCTCTAGTTCTATGATTCTCCAAACAAATCTCTTTCCTGAGCTCCTGATGCTCTATCCACACATCTCTATGTTGACACCTAAAGGGTATTTGAAAGTTAATATCTGAACCCAGTTACTGACTCCTAGTTCCTTTTATGCTTCTGTTTATTTATACTTTTTCGTAGATGAAAAATGTGAAATACAAAACTTTAAAATTTTTACTATACTCTTACTATTGTTGGTAGCTTTTAAAATTTGAGATAAGAAATGAAATCAAGGCTTTTATAGATAAAATTATAGCTCCTTAAATACATATCTGAAAAGAGTATTTCTAATCAAATAATAAATGAAAATTTACATATTTTATCCATTCATATAAAAATGCTTTGTTAATTTTCATCAACCTTGGAACCTATGTTGAACATGGTCTGACCCAAGAGCATAGAATTCCTCTTGTACTTCATCTATCTAATTAAGTAAGACATTGGCTAAATAATTTTGATTTCATATTAATTTATTTCAGTTACTTTTCAAGCTCCATATCAAAATCCATCAATTTATAAAGAATTACTAGTACAAATATACCTTAGATATGCCCAATTTTTTTTTTTGTACTGGGGATTGAACTCAGGACCTTGAGCTTTCAGGCAAACACTTATTCTACTGAGTTATCTCCCCTGCCCAGTATGCCAATATTTTTCTGGTAGTTTTTACCATCATTTATCTAGTTGAGTAAGCCATTCATTAAGTAATTTCAAAACCATGTCATCTACTTCCCAAGATACATATCAAAACTCACCAATTCATAAGGAGTTAACAATATGAATACACCTCAAGTCTGCCCAGCTCTTTCCTGTCTACTGCTGTCTTTTGCCCTCCTTCACGGTTGTGTCATTTCACACCTGAATCAACCTGGCCTGTTTCTGTTCATAATCCTTTTCATCCATTATTGTCTTCATAATAAGAAGGATACTACTATAAGGTAAATTTGATCATTGCACTCCCTGACTCAAAATCTGGAATGTCTTTATGATTCATGAAGCATAAAAATTCAAAATACTTATCATAAACTTTTAAGAATGTGCAAGGTGAGACCGCTGTGAACCTTTCCAGCACCCTCTTCTATTGCCCTTGCATTTGCTCCTCTATTTTAGCTCCTGAATCTAGATTGCACGTTTCCAAAATGCCTTTATTTCCTTTTTCCTAGATAATTTCTATATACCCACTGGGCCTAAAATGAAATGTAAGCTCCTTAGAAAACTCTGACTCATTCCAGGTGCCTTTTATGTAATATCCTGAATGAACGTCTCCCTATATTTTGTGTATTTCCTTCAGAGTATTCGCAATAAAATGTACTTATATTAACATTTCTGCAACTATTGGCTTATTATCTCTTTGATATAGTACCACTTGCATACATACATGCTTTTTAACCTGACCTGCCATAGATACTTGCTAGAATTCCCAGAAAGAATTCAGAATGAGTTACATTTACACAAAGAATTTTTTATTTAGTACAGCTATCACCTTGAAAGAGGAAGAATACAGGTTGAAGCAAAGTAGGCAAACCCTCCACAGTCACTAAACTTCCAAACAATTAGAGGATAAAGAATAACATGATGCAATTAAGTACTAAAGTATGTAGTACAGAGTGAAACTAACAGGATAATTCAAAGAGGAGGCCACAGCGAATAGGTGAGTCTGTGGCAAGTGAATAGGGCTTTTCTACCTAAAAAAATGTGGTCACTTCAAATAACAAATATAAATTTTTACTCCTCCATAAGCAAGGCTTAATTATAGCAATTACTGACTTCTATAGCTGTCCTTTTGCTTTTGCAAAGGCCCTCATAGATATGTTATTATTTAAAATTCCTTTTTTCATCATACCATAGTCATATGTTTCTTTGCTTTTTTGTACTGCTGGTTTGAGTGACATCAAGAAATGCTGCTTTTGCTCTAGAGAGGCTGTCCCGAGTTGGAGCCTTCAGAAGGAAGGGTGTTCACGGCACCAAAGCGACACTCCCCCTACCCCACCCCCAGCAGCAGATGAAATATTTCAAAAGGGACATCTGCCACCACCACTGAGATTTTATGGAGTACCCACACATGTAGACTCACTAAAGTGGGCATGACAGCTGAAAAATATTAAAAGTGTGTGTGTTTTTAAAAACAACTTATGGTTAGGAATTAAGAAATGACTTTTAAATAAGAACAGATTTTTTTTTACAAGTGTAATTTTTTTCTTTCTTTTTCTTTTTCTTCTTTTTTTTTTGTTGAGACCCCACACTTGCAAAATCTTTTAGGTCATGTGTTTGCTTTACGAAACATTTGGCAAGTAATAGGTGCCATGGGAATATATCCACTCCATCTGGAATCAGCAGATCCTCCTAGCTTTGCTGTACCTGAATTGCCACCAGTCGCCATGACTCACAAATGTTTTTGTTTTCTTTCTTTAATAAATTTTGGAAGCAATAATTAAATGGAGGAATCTAACTGAAGTGAGCTCCTCTTTAAATTTTGTAAGTCAGATCTTGGGCAATGATGTAAATGCAAATTTTCCAGGTTGATGTTTACAAAATGAAACCTGCATAGATTGAAATTACTTCTTTTCTTAGTAGAGTATCTCCTTTCATAAATCTAGACCCACTAAATGCACTTTGTTGCTGAATTTGTCCCCTTCCCCTCACTATTCAGTCAAAAATTTTTAAAAAGGTACTTAAATTTTTTAAGTAATCACTAGTTATGGGTCATGTTGTCCTAACTTCTGCTTCTCTTAGAAACTGAACAAGTATTGAAACTGGAAATATAATGATTATCTGATCTAGTCAGTGCCAAGATAAGATCACTTTTTGCTATACATTTGTGATTTATAATCTTTGTAATCAATTGAGGACACTTTTGTCATTTAACAAAGAGCCTTCTGGATTTCCACTCCTCTAATTATTTTGTTTTGCTTTGTTTTACTTTATTTTTTCTTTTCTTTTCTTTTAAGGGTGTGTTTATGCAGAAAATCAGGCTTGTGATCTCACAAATTGTGTCCCTTCTTTGATATTTGGATCTTTCTTCTTTCATTTTGGCAAGAAATACTGTGGGAATAAGGGTTCCTGCCAAGTATCAGTTATTTAAATATTTCATTACCTCACAAAATAAAAAGAACACAGGAAAAGAAGTAGCTTCTCTAAGGCAGTTGGACAAAGACAAATTCCTGTTCTATCTGAAGACTAAGGTCTTGCTTTTTCTTGGAATAATATTAACATTTTTAAACTTGTTGAGGTATGTTCATAATATTATATTAATTTAAATGATAATTGAAGACAGTTTTCCAAATAGAAAAAGCTTTGTTATTAATAAATAATTTTTTCTATAAAAACAAAGTAAAGTAGAATAATGTTCGTGAATACAATAATAAAGTGTTAATCTATATACATTGCTAGAAAGCTAGGTATGGTAGCATATCCTTGTACAAGGCAAGAGGCTCACAAGTCTATGGCCAAACTGAACTACATAGCTAGTTCAGGGCCTACCTGGACTATTTAGTGAGAATCTGTTTCAATCAAAAAATCAAACAAACACACAAATAGACATCAGGAAAAAGAAAATACATGCTAACACACATAAATGCTATTACTTGATTTCAATATAGTTATGGTTTATATCTAGACATCCCTTGTCATGTGCTTATAGATTTGGCCTATATAAAGGGATTGGATTTTGAGGGAGAGATGCTCAGCAGGTAACTGTGACACTGGAGGTGAAGCTTGGCTATAGGAGGTGGGTCCCTAGGGGTGTGGCTGGCAGGGCCTTTCTCTTTCCTCTCTTGATTGCTCTCTGATTCTTGATTGACATGCTATAAGTAAAGCTCCTCCGCCATGCCCTTCTGCCACGCTGACCTGCCTTGGCACTAGCCCCCTATGGATTGAAACCTCTATAAATTATAATCCAAAATACATCTTCCATCCTTATGAGCATTAGGCATTGTGTCCCAGGATTTAGACCCTAACTAAGGAAGATTTGAGTACCAGAGAAGTGGTGTTGTTGCTGTGATTTTATCTGACCATACAGTTTAGAACCCCTTAAAACAGGATAGTTGGAGGAATTTGAAAATGTTTGAAGATGTTGGCTGGAGAAGTTGCTCACAAACACAGTGACCTAAGCTTGATGAGAAAGTCTAGTGAGAGGTCAGAGTACCAGAATGTTGACAATAATGCAGCCAGAAAATAGCAGGCTCAAAGGTTTCAGTTGGGAATAAGGACTTGCTTGGCAGTTGGACTGGAGGCCTTGTGTGTTAAAGTTGGACTGGAAGCCATGCTCTGGGAGGAAATTTGTCTTTATTTTGTTCATGTTTTGAAACTTTGCAGGAGACAGTGATTAAGGGTGATGCACTAATTAACCTGGCAGATGAAATTTCAAGGGAGTATAATATTGATTTTTATAACATGGGTGCTGATGGCTGGTTAGCCAGATCTATGTAAGAATCAAGAGCATATGGCATGACTGTGATTTTAAAAGATTTGAATTTTATCCAAAAAGAAATTCTGGTATAGTTGGAGGCCATGAAGAAGGAGCACAGAAAGGATTGGTTGCTAAGATAATTAACAATTAAAAGAAGCCAAGTGCTATAGAACAAAACAAAACGAAAAATTTCATGAGGCAAAGTGAGAAACCACTGAGATTCTGCCTTTCTCAGCCTCAAAATTACATAAGTGAAAGACTTTGCTTTAAGAAGAGATTCCAAAGGCACTAAGCCCCAGAATGGCAGCTGCTGAAGGAACTTTTCCTCAGGATTTGATTTCCCCTCCTCTCCATCTATATTCTCAGCGACCCTTGTAGCCAGTAGAAGAAAGTCTGACTACCACTCCAGCTGGCAGCAGACCTTGGCATCATCCACTTGGTGCTGGTCTTAAGCACAGGTAAAATGTAAATGTTGAGGGGTCAGAAAAGCTTCCACCCACACTTCAGATGAAGGCCTATAAACCCAGGCAGTTTGTCCCTGAGAGGGTAATGTATAAAGCTGGGAGAGGGAAGCCAAAGGTATAGTGGAGACTAAGATGTTGGAGAAGTAAGGATTGTTGAATGTGTGATGAAGGCTGAAGGATTAAACAAATCAGCCAAGAGAGAAGTTATGAGGGTTACAACCCCCAGCAGCATCACAGTGGCAGTGTCAGCAAAGCCAGTGGGAGTTCATATCTCACCAAAGATTTCTCTGGATGCTGTAAATGGTTGGTGCTATCTCCACTCACTATGGACCTTCCCATTACCTACACCCAACACTATGCTAAAACAATCAGTGGACTACTTTGGTTATTAAATAGCCAAAGTGGATCCAGATACTTCAAAAAATCTCTGGATCCAGCCACTTCCAAAAATCCCCACTTATGAGCACTGTGAGTGTTTGGGGGCATGTCTATGTACAAATTATAAAATACCTGAATGTATTTATCATCTTCAAACTTGTCAAACCTAACTTGAAAAAGAAAAAATACTACCATATTTTACCAAAAAAAATCTTATTAGAAAATAGTCAATGATGGGACACTTTATTCAAGATTGTTTCCTTTGAATTCAGTTCAAAGGTCTTAGTTATTGATAGTTTTATAATGTTCTTGACTTTAATCCATGTCAGCCACCTGACAAACCCTTAACATGGGTGTTTAGGCAACATATTATCAATTTCCAGTATATTATTATTTAATTTCCTAATAGTAGCTGGAATCTTTATGTGCCTGCCTGTTGAACTATGGCGGAGGTTAAATTTTCCATGTTGAAATGTGTTCATCCATTTTGATCCAGATTAATAGTTTTTAGAAAAGAATGGACTGGGGCAGGGGAGATAGCTCTGTGGTCTATGCACCTGCCTGCCAAGTACAAGGACTGGGATTCGATCCCTGGTGCTACATGCCGTGCTAACCCTGGAACCCTTGAAGTGCAGTGCCTGCCACAGAACCTGGGCATGGTGGTATGCATTTGTAATTCCAGCACTGGGAAGGCTGAGACAGGTGGGTCACTTTTAGCCCAAGCTATGTAGCAAACCCTGTACCACAGAGAAAGAGAGAGAGAGAGAGGGAGAGAGAGAGAGGGGGAG
>NW_004524658.1:3576531-3603892 GCF_000260255.1 Octodon degus
GAGAGAGAGAGAGAGAGAGAGAGAGAGAGAGAGAGAGAGAGACAGAGAGACAGAGAGAGAGAGAGAGACAGAGACAGAGACAGAGACAGAGACAGAGAGAAATAAATGGACTGAGCCTCTCAGAAGCTAGAAGTATCAAAAATTCTATGCTCTTTGTGTGTCTTTGGGTGCAATTTAGAACTCATTCACTTATACACTGGATCTACATAAAATGTAAGTTCTAATTGTGTTAGAAAGATTTTTATGTACTTTCTAAAACAAAGGTTTTAATGGCTTATTATTCATACATTTATAAAATATGATTCTAAGAAGAAAATAATAAGGATTATATTAATGAATTCACTGTATTTGTGACTTTAATTAAGGATGATTAAGGATTACTCATAGGATGTCTTTCATAATGACTATTTTTGTGGACACTCTTGAAAGACCTAGGTAGATGAAAACTCCAGTTTAAATATTTCCACAGTGGTCAGGGGAAACTTTCAATAAGCCTTCCTCACAAGTATTAAATAACATAAAATATTAAGTTATACAAATATGCATATGTGCCAATGTTTCTGACTTTATTCATCAAATAAGATTTATTGACATTTTTATATAAATTTTTGAAGTTAGCTTATTTTTCTGATATAACGAATCGGGAAGTATTCCACCAAGTAAGCCATTTCTGAGTCATTTTCCTGTTACAATATGAGGTCTTAGTAATTCCTGGATTATTTACTTTTCTGGAATGTCTTGCCTTGATTACTGATATACATAAAAGCTGACAGACACATGTGACATAGAGCACATATTTTTTCATTTTTGTGTTTTCACTGATAAATTTGGTCAAGGCATTCAAAATGTAGTGTCTAGGCAGAGACAGATATACATTGTTTGAGAAGTTAAACAAATATAATTTAGGGACATTGCTTTGAGGAAAAGGAATGAAAAAATTGTAAGTACTAAAATAAGTTCAGGAATTTGGGAGCTACCTATGGTTAACACAGTGTGGCTTAAGTTGCACGGGCTATTCAGAGATATTCTGGTAGCTGCAGGCATATGATGGAGGCCTCTATGAAACTTAATATTCTTTTCCATATCCATGTTTTATCCTATGCTTGACTCAGAAGAGGAATATTAATCTGAACAATCGAAGACGTGTATGATGCCTCCATGCTGACAGATGAGTTACCTCTCTAGATGTCCTCCCTCATTCTTCTAGCATGTTTCATTCACTGTCTTTCTCTCTTCTACATTCAGGGCTTAATTGCTCTTGAGATTATCCTACTTTTTCTTTTCATATTTTTAGGTTGAAAAAAATGTTGGGAAGACTGAGATAGGAAAATTATATCATTTTATTGAGAAATTTACTTTTCCTCTCTGATTTAAGGTAAGTTTCTCTAATCTCATTTTCTGTGGATGTGGAAGCTTTCAGGTATTTTACAAGTAAGGCTGAGGTCAAATGGCTCAATTCTGAAGTCATTAAGGTGCTGGAAATGCATGAAGTGGAGCTCGTGTAAGAGCAACAGTGAGGGATATATGCAGGAAATGTTTGCTCTGTGGACACAGCAGCTACATTTCTGTTCTAGTGAAATGTTCCCAGATAGGCTTTAGTAATATGATTACTAAAGTGCAAATCTTTTTGTTTTGTTCAACTACTTTGTTTTCTTGCTAGCTTAAAAAAAACTTTTAATGTAAGGAATCTTTTTATTTTACATAGTCACAAATAATTTAGTTTATTCTCAGAAATACACTTGAAGGCCAATACATGCATGAATAACAAGCCTGTCAAGATAATGCTTATTAGTTTGTATTCTCAAGTTTATGGGCAAAACAGGGCTGCCCATCTACTTAGGCTGCTTAAATTTATGTACAGCTTTTGGGAAAGGAGACTTTCTCAGATCTAACCTAAGTTTTCAGGTCCTTTTTCTAATGCATCTTAGGAATAAAAATCATGTGTTGGGTTATCTATGTCCACTGCATACGCACATTTTCTCAAGAGAATCAAATTGAAATTAGAAACTGAGAAACAGTTGTTAGTGACAGGACAAGATTCAAGTATTGTGCATCTTGTGTCTCTAGTAAAATATCATTTCCATTTTGTTTTACAATTAAATGCTGCTAATTGCATGTACTTTCATTTCAGAAGTTTTGTACAATTTTGGGTAGGGAAAACTGTTTATATTTAGAAAATGTTCTTTGCTTGGATGTTGAATAATTTTGTGATTTCAAACCTATTCAGTAATGTAGTCCTACTGGGGATTTTCATATTACCACTTTACATGTAGAGAACAACCTCAATATACACACTGCATTTCCTGTCATTTGCCCTTTTGATGTTACCAGTATAGCTGAGCCCAAAAGAATTTTTGTATGTAGTTTGAATCGCTTCTAAAAAAAGTAGGTCTGGAATCTCATGTCTTTTTTCTCTAGAGAATATCTATGTTCTAAATTGACATCAACACATGATAGAAATTGGTCACTCCCTGATATAGTCATTCAGGAATTTTTGCTATTTTAAGGCCTATTATTATTTCCAGCAGTTGCTACTTCATCATTCAGCAAAATATAGTCATCCAGCACTGCCTGACGTTTCAGTAGTCTCGTAGCTGCCCTTAACTCCCCAGGAGCCAGCACTGCCACTTAACACAGGTATGATGGGGGGCAGGAGCACAGGGGCTTGGAGCCTTGGAAGAAATGTAGTCCATTATCTTCCATTCTCCTCTTTTTTTTCTTTGTTTTACTGTTTCTATACCTATGGGTTTGTCTAGTAATCTTCAAAGCCTTATCCGAATGAAAAGCAGGACTTGAAACAATACATGGCCTTGGCACTGTTGGCACCTGAAATGATTTGGGGGCATAAAATGGGATGAGAACAATGAAGAGAGCGAGAAAAAGAAAAACCTGTAGAGCTTGTTGTACAATACAAAAGAATAAAGAACAGTAAATGTGGGGAAGAGAAAATCATGGCAATGGAGGAAGGAATACATAAAGAAGAGCTGGAAGACCATACGCTCAGGCTTCATTTTCCCGACTTCCAAAGATGTTGTGCATGCTTAATAGAATTGCTTCAGATTTACTTGAGGATACACAGTGAAATGACTTTCATAAAGGAAGCTTTTAATTGCTGTCCATTATGCAGGTTCATGATAGATTTTATATGGCTTGTTGCTAAGTTAATGTACACTGGGATATAACATGGGTAGCCCATCTTACATGACTGCTACAAATGCCCTGGGTATATTTTCAAGGTCTTTGAATTTCCAAGATTTCAAAGCATGAGTAACTGAAGATCCATTAGGTTAAGCACTGAGTTTCCAGGTAAAGGTTTGCATGGATGCAGCCTCACATTCCTAAACACTTAGGCAACTTTGGAGAAGAAATCAACCAGCCACAGCAGCAAAGGGGACTCTGAAGCTGCAAGGACTTTTATTTATTTATATTTTTTCCATAATTTTATTGAGAAACAAATAGCAATGAGAAGGTTTCAAATCAAATTGGTAGGACAGTTTCAATAATTAACGCATTGAATAATTCTTCCTAGTGGTTAATTGCTGTACAAGATGCAGACTTGATATCCTATTCACAAACACCATTAGAACAAATCCCTCTATTCATTAAGAGAATGTAACTATATATCTATCCTAACCACTTTGAATACATAGATATAAAATGGGCATTCATCTGTATCCCCCTTTTTTGTTAAGTTCCATCATTTAAATATTATAGGTGTGTAAACTCAGCAAAATATTCTAAAAGAGTCTGGTAGCCCATAATAGTATTGGGTCTTCCGCTTGACTGGCAATGTCAGAAATTGTTGACCTGAGTCCCCTACAGCTCAACATAACAGCATGGCTTTACTTCTTATATTTCATTTTTATACTTTTCTGCTGGATGGTTAAGACCAAGGTAAAGCAAGACCTATGCAACAAGAGTTGTAGCTTTTGGGTCTGATAAGGTCAGTGAAATCCCCTCAGGATTTATCCTGAGATCCTGTATCTCAGATTGTAGAACCTTTGTCAGTGTCAGCTATGTGGATGAGTCATGGCCATTGCTTGGCCAATAGGTTCTCTGTGAAAGCCTGAGAGAATGTTTTCTCTCCATGTGACTCTCCTTAGGCACACACTACATCATCAATCACTTTCCACTTTGGCCCCATAATTTCCTTGATGAGAAAATTTGAGACACTACTGAGTTACATGACGTTACAGTACAAGTTCTCATATGTCCTGAGTCTTAACTGACCTGGGAAGGCTAGGGCCAAAATGTTGGCTTTCCTTGCAGCCCTCCTTTTTCTCTAATTTTGGTCTGCAAACTTAGGTTATTAACCATCCAGAAGACAAGATTATTGCTATTATCATACAACCTAGGCTGTTAAGATAGTGTTTAACCTCACTCTCTGTCTGCATATCAAACATCTTAGGCATAATATGGAACAGGTATTTTTCATCAAGTATTGATATGTTGAACTTTAAGTCCCTACAGAATATGATAAAAAACATTTAAAAATTAGAATATATTTTTAAAATAGGCATAAAGAATTATATACTTCTTATGTTTACACATAAGTCCAAAAATCTAACCATATACAACCTTGAAGCAGGAGAGTCCCACAATATTCCTTTTCCTCTCCCTTGCTTGCAAGGACTTTTAAGGAATATAATTGTAAAGAGATCATTTAAATCCTTAAATTGCTGTATTACCAGTTTGTGATAGGGAGAGGGCTGATCCTGAGAGGTTGTTTGCTTCAGTAACTAACTTGTCATTTTTAATTAGCTTTGTGTGTTTCTTAAAGGCTAATTAATTTTTCTAAAAATCAAGATTATTTGATTGCTAATGACAAGAGTGCTATGGGTATGTATTTACTTTTTAAAAATTCCTCATCCTATCTAATCCTGCATAGATATATTTCTTTTGGGGCATTTAAAATAATAAATTACATTTTTTTAAAAAAGAGAAAAAAATCACAATTTACTTACAATGTTAGCAAAATAAAAATCTGAGTTTTGGCAAGATAATTACTGCTAAAATATTTAACGAAGCATAAACAAACATTTCCAGTCCTACTTAGCTTTTAATATATTTTATATCTCAATTTCTTTAAAACTATCATAGCTTTCTGGACAAATACATTATAGTAGTTAAGTACATATTTTTTATGTAAAATTATATTTACTGATAATGCCTCTTGGTAGGTATGTATTCTAAGAAATTTTCCTCCTTCTGCTCATATTGTGAGTTGCACTGCCACCCAGATTTCCTTGTGACAATGTGCATGATATTTGTGTAAATGATAGTGCTAAGGTGACAACTTTTCCTGTGGAACAGAACTTCTTTTCTACAGAAGTAACTGGTTCATTGATTAAACATATGCCTTGGATTTTTTAAATCACTCTATGAAGTATGCAGGTAAAGTAAACACCTCACATCAAGAAGTTTCTTAATCAAATATTCATAGACTTGTTTCAGGGTGTAAATTTTCTAGGCCTCTAATATATCCTAGTCACTGTTAAAAATCATAAACAAAACACATAAAATGCCCTATGTAGAGGGCTTTACATAGTCTAGTAGGACAAGACATTATTAATAAGGTGAATAAGCAAATAAATAGTGTTAGAAAGCAACAATATTTGTGGAGGGTAAACCTGAGAGCGTTAAATGTAGGAGTAGGACATAAGGGGACCCAGTGATGGCTTCCCTGAGAGGGAGGATGTGATGGAAACAAATCTTGGGATAGGAGAAGGAGACAATGCAAAACATTGCAAAAGGCCAGGGGCAGCAATTTGTGGTGAGTTTATGGAAGAACCAAGCCTGTGTAGCAGGAGAAGAGTAAGTCAAAGAAAGTGCAAGAGAAAATTATCATGGATTGATAGAGGAGTTTGGAACTTATCCTCATAGACCCCCTCCCCCTGCCCCCCTGAAAGATTTTGAGTTCCACTCTGTGGGAGATGGGAAGGAGGGTGCTGAGCGAAGGTGTGCCAGGATCTCACTTAGGACTTGGCAAGCGCTCTCCACTGAACAGTGAACAGATGGAGGAGGGCGAAGCTGGGAGCTGAGGGATCGTTTGTAAGGCTAGGGAAGTACTCTTGGCACAACAAGAAAATTGTCTTTAATGTCCCTGAGGCCATCCAGTTGAGAACCTGAGCTCGCTACCCTCCCTGAGAACATTATCATTAAATCCTGAGAATCACCAGAAGCTCTGCATGTGACTGTATTCTTCACACTTTCTCCTATTGTAGACATGGCCCTAGGAAAAGTCTTTTACCAAACCCATAATATTTTGGTAAATGTGTAAATATATATATATATATATATATATATATATATATATATACATATACATATATATACATATATATGTATATATATATTTCATATTCTTTTCTGGCAGGCAATTAATACAAGTCAGATGTGTGGTAGGTAGGAATGTCCGCTGGAGGTTGTCTTGAGAAAGTAAAGAGTCATTGGTTTAGATTCCACACCTGAAGTTCTTGCTGTTGTTTGAGCTTCTGCTACAGTGTTGACACCAAATGCTGAGAGAAGATTTAGCTGTCAGCTTTGTTTCTTGTTATGCAAAGGAATTGTGCATCAAGAAGATTTTATAATCACATCACAAAGCACAGCATATTGAACAATAGCATCCTAGAGGAGGTTGCTAAACTCCACTTGCTTTCTAACATGATCTCTACTCTTAATGCTTGAAATAATGGCTTCAAGTTATTTTTAAAAATAAAACAACAGGTATGAACACTTGAGAGGTGGTAAGTAAATATATAATCTTGCTTTGTGTGTGAATTGCTTTTCTCTCCTTGCTGTGACAAAAGTACCTGACACCCAGAATTAAGGAAGGGAAGGCTTATTTAGCTAACAGTTTGTGGTGGTTTCAGTACATAATCAGCTGGCTCCAAGGTAGGGTGGCACATGGCAGAAGGCCACAGTTTGTGATGGTGAAAGACAACAAAAGAAGCAGCGAACAAGCCTCTTTTCTCCTCCCTTATACTGTATTCAGGCTATGCACCCAAGGGTGGCTGTAGCATTGTCACCCATAGTCCCAGCGTTGGACCATGAGTCAGCCATAAATTATGGAAGCCTGCACCATGATGGCAAGAGGGTTTGGGAGGACAATTAGACACAAACCATAACACTGTGCTCTTCGGGTAAGCCACAAAATATGGGGCTTCGATTCAGTAAGACTGTGCTTAATGAACATTTAAAAGAGACTAAGACCAATGGCTGTACGAAGAGATGAATAGTTGAGGAAAGGATGCAAAGTTGGAGTTTAATTATGAGAATTATCCTGATCTAAGTCACATGAAGCTCCAAATATAGCCTAGACCTAAGGAGTTTCATTTTGTTGTTTTTGTTGTTGATGTCATTTTAATTCCTATTGTGACCTATATAACAGCTAAAACAGCTAAGTGGAATTTTGAAAATCAACTAAGCATAGTTAGAACATTACTTTTAAATATTAAAAGTCCATTAATTATTGAGTATATTGGCAACAGCTATTTCACTTTAGGTATTAATTTCATAAGATTTTAGTTATGTCCATCAAAATCATCACAGGCAGATAATGATATGAAATCTTTACCTGTAATAATAATTTATTAATACAGATTTTATTAATCCATTATTCATTTTTCACCATCAAGTCTTCTGTTATAAACCATGCAAGGTTTCAGGTCGACTACTTCACCTACCTACTAGCACAGACTATTTGGCTTGATTTTCTTTGGTCTGCATGATACTCCATGAAACTTGAAGGCATAATAAGCTCCCCTTTGTGCTGTAGTAAGCAATAACCCAAAAATATTTTAGTAGGACAAATGACAGGTCAAAGAGAGAGCTTGGTGTTTTGCACTATATAGAGAAATATTATACATGAAGATTATAAATTAAGTAAGGTCTTACTTTTCTTGTTGCTAAGGAAAAATACGCAATATCTATAAATTAAAGGAGGAAAGGTTTATTTCAGTTCAGAGTTTGTAGAAGTTTCACTTCACTTCACTTCTGGCTCCAAGGCAGGACAGCTTGGCAGAGGGGCATCACAAGGAAGAAACACTTCATGGTGTCAGGCAGAAGACCATGAGGTGGCAAGCAGCAGCTGCAGCAAGCCTCCTTTATTTCTGTCTCTTTATGTTCCATCTAGGCTTCATGACTACTGATTAATGTTAACCTCACTCAGGGTGGGGCTCCTGATTTGCACACCCAGAACTATGCTAAACTCATTCAGTTATCATAGACCTTTAATACTAGTATCATACACTCTAGATGCAACCACTTCTGAAAAGTTTTACCTATGAGTGCCTAAGTATTTGGTGGGTTGTAGATACAAGTAATAGTAAGCACTTTTAGTGATGCAGTATGAATGTTGTTGAATCTCTTGGCTGTACCAAACATATATGTTGAAATTCTACCTCTCAAGGGGATAGTATTAGGAATTGTTGCCTTTAAGAGATGATTAGGCCATGGAGACCAAAATTTCTGGAGAGGAAATGGTACATTTATACAAGAGACACAAAGTGGAAGATAATTCCATTTACCATTGGGAGGACATGGTAGGAAGGTGCCATCTACAGGGCAGAAAGCAGCTCCTCACCAGAACTGGAACTGGGCACTGCCTCGATCATGGTGCTTAGAGACTATGCAGTTTATGGCATTTTTGTTGTAACATGTTAAATACACTCAGAGAGAAAATTTATTCTAAGATAAAATTTGGTATGCAGGTAGAACCAGTACCAAAAATGTGAATGCATCGCCAGAACTGAGAAATAGGTATAGAACTGAAGAGTTTGTAGACATGTTAGAACAATGCTTATTGCAATAAACAAAGTATTACAATCCTTCTGGTTAAGTTTCAGAAGGAAAAGAGAGCTTGCCATTATCTTCTGTGATGATTTGTGGGTGTTTATGATCAGACATATGAATGGAACAAGCCATTTTGATGGGATCAAAATGAAGGGATGTACAGAAAAGTTGAAGGAGAGACCATATTTATTATAACATGATACAGAATACATCTGAATATTGTCTTTGTCCTGGCACTTTGTAGAAAATGGAACTTATAAGCAATGAAATTGAACATGTAGGTGCAGTGGTGTAAGAAGAGCAAATAGGCTTACAGACAGAACTGCTGGTCAAAAAGGAAGCATAATTTAGATGTTTAGGAAATTCTCAGAGTATCTATCTATCTATCATCTATCTATCTATCTATCTATCTATCTATCTATCTATCTATCTATCTATCTATCATCTATCTATAATTTTCTTTGGGAGAGAACAAGAGAGTGACCATGCAAGTTTGCTAAGGAGAAGAGTTTAGAAGAAGCATCGTAGCAAGTCAAGATCTGTTGTCTTCGGATTGAAATGTAGACGTTCTCACCAGCACTGCCCTCCCTTGGCACTGGTGGGGATCCTGAGAACACTCAGCACAGCCAAAATTTTCTACTGCCTTTAGCAGACATAACTTAGACCCTGTGTTCTTCCATTTCCTCTTCTAATAAAATATGATAACTTGATATTCCATAAATATGAAGGTGGATATAAATAATGGTTTTAATTTTTAATCTTTGACCAAAATAAATGTCTCAAGGGCAAGGAAATGCCTATTTTTTCTTTCTTTTTTAAGAAAAAAAGGAAAGAAATTATTTTCATTTGAGGAAACCCAGATGTCCTCAACATAGGTCTTGTCTGCCAAAAGAGTTCTTTAGAAATTCTCAGATGAGTCAAAATTCCAAGGTTCTTTCCCATGTTGGCTAGTGCAGTTCCCTAACGCTGCTTTGGGTTAGGTCAGATTGATAAGGCATCTTTCACTAAACAGTCCATGAAGTTCCCTCAGCTGTCAGTTGTTTTCCTGAATTAAAGGTTCCTTTACAAACTCATCTGAACAAGTCATGTTTTTTTTCTTTCTTTTTTTTTTTTTTTTTTCATTTGTTACTGATGCCTGAGCATCAAACACTAAGGAGAACAATATTTATTTGAAAGTTGATTGATTCAAATACTAATTGCTAATATCTGTGTAGAGTAGTTTCCTTCAATATATGTTACATTAAAGTTAACTGATCTCTTATCCAGGACATCAGATATTATACATTTGGACAATATTTGTTATATTTTGTATAATTATCTTGTGTAGATTTTTCAATACAGAATTTTAAGGAATGACTAAAAAATGTGTGCAGAGTGCTGTTTCTGTTTCTTAACTGAGTAGATGTGTATAATTTTCTTCTTGGTAAAATTTCCCAGAGACCTTCTCTGAAGTACTCATTTAAATGATAGTGATCTTTGGATGATGCTGTTAGGATTAGATAATAAGGGGATGACTCATAAATATGTCATTTAAATCTGGGAACAAGTAACTAGAACCCACTCTCTCCAGCCAAAAACCTCTCATTTTTTATGGGTTTTCCATCCCCACATGAATGGCATACACCTCCAGTCTTTAAACTGCCAGGTTTTCTTAGAAAAATGACCCATTCTGTGATGAAGACTACCTAAATCCCACAAGCAAAAGGAGTAGCCTGTTATTACTCTTCCTGTTCAGTACATGAAAAGCAGAAATATGTGAGAACCAGACACAACCTGTAATTTGGTAGCTAAACAACGGTTCTGTGCTGTAACAGGAAAAATAAAAATACAGCTCTGCTTTGGTATTCTTGGATGAAGTGAAAACTGGAGGTATTCCCTGGAGGAGTGAAACTTTTCAATTTGCTCAATTCTCAACCAGCGTTCTTCTCTGCCACTGGATTCCCATTACGGAAGACAGAACAACTTGGGAGTTCTGTGTTTGCAAATTGAGATTCCTGAGAACATGGTTGTATACCTTTGTCATGCATAAGGCCTTTTTTCATTCTCTCTCTGTCTCTGTCTCTCTCTCTCTCTCTCTCTCTCTCTGTCTCTCTCCCTCTCTCTCTCTCCATTAATACAGGGGACTTGAGATATATCCCTTGTACTTCTAGATTTTTTATTTTTTACAGTCTCATGAAGTTCTTAAGTTGCTAATTCTTGGCTTGAATTTGTAAGCTTCCTGCCTCTGCCATACCGAATTGTGGGATTACTGGCATACACATTGTCTAGGGCCTTCCTCTGTTGACACACATATATTTCCCTAAATGCATTGTGAACTTGAGCTGTTTTAAGCTGCTTTTTTTCTTTTCATTCAAAGAACATGGCTGTTATCAACTATTGGAATAATAGGAGTTTTGCAGATTTATAACTGATTCAAAATAATTTAGTTAAAATTCAGTTCTTCTTGGATTAGTATTTAATGTAATAAAAAGATTGATAAGACCTTTTTAAAATCAATACTATGGACATATTTTATTCATTCTACATAAAATAATATCACATTAGACATTTATCTTATGCACACATATATACATAAATACCGATGCATACATATGTACATACATATATACATTCATATGAATACAAACTTTAACTGGTAGTACTTGTATTCTCCTTTAGCCTTGTAGCTTCAAAAATGATGAAGACACTAATAATTCTTTAACTCCAATGGAAGAAAATATTTTTGACATAGTTGTAAGAGAAGTAGTTTTTAATTCACAGAGTCCCTAAAGCACCAATCATTCTATGAGAATGTTGGGTATCTGCAGCTAAAGGAGAGGCTAGATGCTTTGCAAGAGCCCTCTATCTACTAAGTGATGTATAATCTAACGAGAGGTTTTGCTATTGCTCCAGGCTGACTTGTAACCTGAGTTGTTTATATCCCAAATGTTAACTGGTTCATTTCTTTCTTAGTATTCAATTTCATCCACCTTTCTAATAGCATACTTTATATATAATAACAAAATCTTAGCTCTTGAAAAATGTGCTAAATATTTTCATCTTTGAGTAGGCATGTTCAACATCATAGTAGGTTGTATATGAGGCATGAGTTCATAAGACAGGATCACAAGATAAATATCCAAAATTTTCTTGATTGGTAGGAAATTTAAAGAATATTGTGGATGCACATAAGTATTAAGAGGAAGAAATAAAAAATAGATTATAGTAAAACATTTTATTTAAAATACATGGAATGGAATGAGACAAAAACTACCTTTGTTTATCTAGACTGGTAAGCTAACACAGCATTTCTGAAGGTGTAAGGGACCATCACTTCCCTTCTTATATCTCAGGATAGGAATAGGGTACTCTGAAACCCAAAAGGACATTTGTCTTTTAAAATGATAAGAAGGGTAACCAAGGGTGGCAGAGCTGAGCTGTACTTTGAAATGAGTCTGTTTTACAATGTTTTTGGAAAAGAGAGGTGTTTTTAAGTTTTTGTACATTTCCTTGAGGCTGAGAAGCAGACTGTATCACAGTCTTAGTCCCTCCTGAGGTATTCTTGACCTGAACGCTTGTCTATGGTCACTTGTGAGGTAGTTTAAGGTTGCTGGAATTGGTGGCTGAACACTGATCACAGTGGTTTCACAATCACAGTGACAAATATCTGTGCCCAGCGGAGAAGCGCCCTGATGATCTTGACTCAAGAATATTAACATCCCTGCCTGCCATGCGCTGAAAACCATGTTGCCTTCCTCCAAATGTTCTGGATTGAATCAAGAAGAAATCCTGGTGAAATCAAAAGTTTTTTACAGAAAGAGAGGAGAGAATTCTAAGAAGATGATTTGATGAATAAGAAGAACAACAAAAATAACAACAAATAAAACAAAACAAAACCTCAAGGGCTAGATTTCACTTCCATTACCAAAGGGTGAACCCATACTTAGGGGCTACTGTAGTGTTTGTCGATGTGCAGATCCTTCCCCCAAACTGTATTTGAGGTGAGAAAGATGAGTTGAGGCAAAAGACATGAAAGTTATTTCCTGGCATCTCACCCAGGAATGAGTGATGAATAGAGCCTGGAAACAACTTTAAAAGCCATTTTCTTTGCTCATTTGAGGTCATGAGTTTGCTCTGTGGAACTCTCTGGGCACCAGAATGAATGAAAGTGGCACAAAACACACCCAGGGTCTATCATTGATTTAAAGTGATTGATGGCTGGCCTTGTCTGATTGTGCTATATTGTCAAACCATTCATCATTCTCAACAAACCCTATACTCTATAGTCTCATATAGAGTTACACATAGCCAAAGGGTTTAGGTTTTTCTTTCATTTTCTTACTCAGAAAGCAGTTGTTAGCGAGGTAAAGGCAAAATACCATATTTTTGACGCAACTAAAAAATAGTTGTCTGTTAGGAAGAAAGTACTTTGGTGATAGATGTTAAATTCTTATTAAACACATGAGTGCTAATTTCTATAAATTGCACTATGTTTTGCACATTTCCCACACTGTCTCCACACTGTAATATCCCCATTCTTTTTCATAAACTCTAGCATTTGTCCCAATAAAAGAGCTGGGTAATTCTATTGTCTAGACTAAATGTTGTTTAAAGCAGAATGATAATTTTTATAAAATACCTATGTAGTAAATATTAAAATATTCAGTACCCAAAATGTGAATGAGAAAGTAAAAAAATAAAATCTTCATGATTTCTTCTTGAAAATACTTACATCACAAAGAATGCTTTCTCTTTTATTTCTCCATTGTTTCCTAGTCGTTGATATTTATTAATATAAATATCAAATCACATATTTTACCTCTCTAATATAAAAAGGCAATCATACTGTAATATGTACTTTTGTACCTTCCTTTTCCATTGTGAAACTTTGAGCATTTAACTAGGTCATTGCTGAATCCTCAAATCCATGACTGTTGTGGCTGATGGGGGCTGACTCAGCGTGCCATGCTACATGGGCTCCTTTGGCACACACTGCTGTACCATTGTGGGTGAATCCATAAGTTCTACATCACCTCTGCTGCTTTTTGCACCCATGCCATGAGGTCTCCTGCTCACCTTTAAGCTCCAGGTGGAGCTCAGTATCTGGCTTGCCTTTATCCCCTGAAAAGTACTTCTAGTCCTAAACTTTCAGGCCCAATCTCCCTTAAGTACCAAATATACTAAAAGAGCTCCCCATGTTCATTATTTAAGCCCCCGTTTCTTGCCCACTGATATTGTTAAGCCTCTGCATTTGTCTAGTGTGATACCCGTCTTTACAGTATTTACTGTGCATCTTTGTTTCTAGAATCCAAGGGAAGTTCTTTCCAGACTTTTGTGGATATCACTTTCCTGGATGCCACTTCATATTTTCTTTTTTCTTTCCCAGGATTGTCAAGCTACCATGATGATCTCTTAACAGCAGCCACTGTGCCCTAGACCCTGGTACGAAGAATGCCATGTACTTTGTCCCTAAATGTTTATCTCAGTCATACATCTACCATGATCAGCTCCCAAATCTACTGAAACAGAAGAGACATGCTTTAGCAATAGGTAAGGGAATTGGTTGAAGAAAATTTTCCAGGTCTAACTACCTACCCTTGTTTGTAGCTTCTTCATAATAGCACCTCACACAGTGCTTTTCCTCACTTCTGGAAGTAATGTGTCTCAAAATATTTCTTTTTGGCCCAATACCTTAATACAGAGGTTCCTACAGATCACTTGTGACATTTACAAATATGAGTAGATGCATTTTTTTGTCACAATGTGCTATGCTATTGGCATTCAGTACATAAAGATCAATCATACTGTTAAATGTTATACAAGTCCCAAGACTGATCCACATGACAAAGAATTAATTTGACCCAAATTATTAATAATGCTGAGTCTGAGGAAACCCTGTCTTAAGCTGCCTACACTGAAGCCGAGAACATAAGGTGCCATACTCATCTCTGGCTCAAGGCGTGATACATATCTCTTCTCTGTGACTCCTTTAGTGGCTGTGATTATATATCCTTCTTGTCAGCTACCTAACTCACCATTACAGGACAGCTATGTCAGTCTCTAAATCGTTTACAATGAAAATAAATGTCAGGCCTTACCAAAGACCCTTAAACTACGCACTGCTACATAAAAGGCACTGAGTGAGACACTGTGAATGAGACACATCCTCCATGCCCCAGTACATTTAGGCTAACATGAAAATTAAAATATGTTACATATGACTACTTAACATCCATATCAATGCTCTTTGACATGAATCTGTCCAACTAATTAATTTCATGGAATGTGCCTACTCTTGGCCTCTTCTCACTCTCCTAATTCCCAGGAATATCTTCAATTTTAGATAGGCACTCTCACAAAAAAAGTCTGAATAAAACTGAACTAACATCCAGAAACAATATAAAATATGCCAAGCCAGTAATTTAAATGGAAGCCAAATTCCTGGTGCTGCCAAAGTCCTTATCTGTTGATATACTTCATTTCACCTAATAATTTATATGTTCTAATGAATGGGAAAATGAAAGGAGCTAGTTCTCTTCTCAGCTCAATATACTTTTGCTTTCTATTACCATATTCCTTACTTTTGCCCTTGGTTTTTTTCTTGACTTGACTATGGAGTTGAAAACCATAAAGGCTTATTTCCCAGTTAATTCTCAGCTTTTCCTTCAAATGCTTTTCCTTGAAATTCTTTTCATATCACCTCCCTCCAGTACGCTTTCTAATAAGTTGGTCCAAATAATGAACTTGTAATATACAAGCCCCTAAGGGAGTCAAGAGATGCAACTCTATGTCCACCTGAGGTTTAAAGCACTGTGGTGGATGCGGCATTGTGGAAGACTCCATGGTAAAAGGGACAGTTGTGGGCCAAACATTCTGAGGGAGGAGTGGAAGACAGGATTGGAAATGGAAAGTGATTTTTTTTTATTGGAGTGGAGTGAGTGTGAGAATGAGGAGGGAGCCTGGAAATGCATAGTTTTAACCAGATTATAGCAAGCTTTGAATTCTAAGGCTAAGAGTTTAGGCTTATTTTATAGGCAATAAGGACACACTGAGCTGAATGTGCTATAAGCGAAGATAATGTATAATGAAGCTGAAGATGGAAGAATAAGAGGTGGCATCGATTTCATACTTAGGAGACCAAATCTGTGTGCAAGGACTACCACATCTTACCCAAGTGAGCTGGAAGCGCTGAACAAATCTGTCTGTATCAGGCTCTGCGTCTATGAAATGAAGATAGCAACATGTGTCCTGAGGGCTAGTCCGTGCAAGAGAGAAAATATGTGTTCTAGAAGAACCAAAGCTGAATCTACAGTAAAAATTCCTTGGGATAGGCAGCACTGAAAGAAACATGCTAGAAAACTGTTGCTCAGTATTGTAATTAAAAGATCTGAGGGTTGAAGGAGAAAGGAAGAATATAGAAGGTGATGTGCAGAAAGAGCCACTAGATCATAAGAAAGCAGAGAGAAAGCATAAAAGATGAATGAGGAAAATTCATGATGGGAAAGATGAAGATATCATCAGAGCTAGGAATAGCAAAAAGAAATATATTTGGTATATTGCATAACACTTGTTCTCTCAGCTACTTGTTTCTGAATGTATATCAATTATAATGGTAGCAATGGGGTAAATAATACTTTTCATATAAACATATATGGCAGGTATTGTTCTAGCTATGAAATGTTATTTACATTTCTAAAAATTAATAAATCAGAGTACAGTAATTCCACATTAATTTTAAAGCTGAATGTCTTGATATAGACATTAATCACATGAAGGACAGAGCATGCCAACACATTTCCAATAAAACAGAGATAAAATACATCTGCCTTATATATCCATATAATTATATATACAACTAAGATGTTTAAAACATTGCATATTTTGATCTTCTACAAATCACCTCAAATCCAAAGAATAATTCCCTCTCCAAAGTCGAAATATATTTTCAGATACTAAGGATAACCTTGACAGAGTTACCATAAGTCATGAGTATTAGCTTCAGCCCAAAAGTTGTGGGACTCCCCCAGTCATTGGACACAAAATTCACTATGAATTGCAGAAGTTCCATGTTCATCAGCCTAGACAGACACATTCAGACTCTCCATCTCTGCAGCTCAAAGGTCTTAGCAGCCAGCAGAAGCTGGAGGTCATTTCCACAGATTTTACTTGCATCACATTCCTGCTTTCCTCTTTTGTCCCCCATGAGACAACAGTGCAAGCCTGATGGGCCCAATCTTTCCCTGGGTCAAGGAAGCATCTCCCACTTCTCCCTCAGTACTGCTGCTTAATGCTCCTGCTTCCTCTCCCTCATGAAGTTAACACAAACAATGTGGCAGTGAGCTTTGGTTATTGCCAACAGAGGGAACATGATTCAAGTTTTGGAACTACAAACAAGAAGTTCAAAGCAACATATAACTAAGACATTTTGTTAATAATTTAAGGATTTCTTCAAAATATTATCTTAAATCTAGATTGCTTCATCAATGAAGAAACTTGGGCTGGGGAGACAGATCATTGGTCTAAGCACCTGCCTGGCAAATACAATGACCTGGGTTAGATCCCCAACATTCCCAGAACACTGGGCATGCTGTGCTGGACATGAACCCAGGGATGGTGGTGCATGCCTGTAATCTCTGCACTGGGGAGGCTGAGAAGAAGGATCCCTATGAGTCTGAGATTCATAGTGAGGCTTTGTACCAAATGAATAAACGATTTAAAAAAAACTTCTTATAGAAAAGAGACTATTTATAGGAAAAGTAGAATTAAATTTTTGTGAACACTTCGAAAAATCAGAGTGAGAATGAATATTTTTCAACTCATTGTGAAGTCATTGCTCCGAAAGCTAAACCTATCACAAGTAAAAAAAAGGTACAGAAAAATTTTTACTATTAAAAAAAGACATAAATAATGTTAATAAAATACTAGAAAACTATACCCACCAACATAAGAAGAATTATACACTACTACTGCAGGATCTTTTCCAGGAATATAAGATTAGTTTAACATTTGAATACCAATGAATTGAACACACTTTGTCATTAAAGAGCAAAGACTATGTGGTCTTCTCAGAAGTTGCAATAGAAGATTAGACAAAATTGTCTTGATTACTTTTTTCTCATTTCTGAGACAAAACACCTAACATGCAAATTAAAGAGGAAGGGTAACCAAGACAGAATTTGATACCAGAGAATTAGGGTCATTGCTGTGACTATCATTGACCATGTGGTTCATGAGCCTTTAGGAATGGCCTATGGGAAGAGTTTGGAAAGGTTCAGAGTTGTCACCTGAAAGAATAAAACTGGAATGCCTTAGGTTGTTCTGTATGGGAGATTCTGACTGGAGTTCAAGAGACCAGAATACTGACAGAAATTCTACTGGTAAAGATCAGGTTGGGGAGTGTCTGTTAGGAAACACTGCATTGGTTGTTAGACTCCAGGTGATGCATGCTTGGCAGAAAGTTGGTCTGCAGTTTGCTCCTTTCCACAGACTGCCTGAGACTGAGATTAAGTGAAAGTGGACTAATTAATCTCACAAAAGAAAATTCAAGGCAGAATGTTGGGGTAGTGGCATGGCTATTGTTGGATGCTATTAGCCAGATTTATGTTGAGAATCAAGAGCAAAGAGACCGGCAATGACTTAAAATGTGAGGTTGGACAGAAAAACACTTCCAATAAACATGTGGACTGCGTGATAAAGCTGAAGAGATCTTGATTGCTGAGAAGAGATTGGAAAATATAAAAAATGTCCTGAAAGCAGCACAGAAAGTACTAAGTCTCCACCCTTTGCAACCTCAAACCTACAAAAGTGAAAGCCTTACTATGAAGAAGAAGCCACAGAGCACCGTGTTCTAGAATGGTGGCAGCAATCACACTAGGTACCAGAATGGCATCAGCATAGGGAACTTATTCCTCAGAATTGGGTTCACTGTGCCTCGTGATTGAGGCATTTGATCCCTACAGCCAAGAGAGAAGAAAGCCAGTTACTACTCCAGCTGGCAGCAGACCTTGCCACCAGCTACATGGCACTGGTTCTAGGTGCATACAGAATGCTAGAGTTCTGAGGTTAAACAGGTTTCCACCCAGGTTGCAAAAGAAGACCTGGGAGGCCAGACAATGTGCTCCTGTGAGGTAATAGGTGAAGCTGTGAATGATAAACCAAAGGTGCACTGAAGACCCTGGAAGTTTGGAGAAGCCAGAAATGTGGATCATCTAAGGGAAGTTCAAAGAGGAAACAGAGCAGGACTAAGAGAGAGAAACCATGGGAGCTACAACCACCAGAACTATCACAGGAGTGGAATCATGTAAGGCCGTTGGAGCCCTCAATTTATCACAGATTACTTTAATGTTCCACATAGAACTACAGGACTTAATTTTTGTCCTACTGGATTTATGACTTGCTTGGTCTCATTCCATGTATCTCTCTTTAACTTTTGGAATGGTAATGTGTATCATATGCCACTGGAAGTTGTAAGTGTTTAAATTTTCATTGGTACAGGGCCCACAGCTAAGAGTTTGCCTTACATCTTGGAGGAGATTTTGGACTTGGACATTTCAGTAATGCTGGAACTGTTAGGACTTTGGCAATGCTTAGAGATGGACTCAAATGCCTTTTGCATAAAAGGATGTGCATGAATCTTTGAGGGGTCAAGAGTGGAATGTTATGGTCTGTGGCTAGATGCCACCCCTAAAGCCTCATGCAGTGATGGGGGTGAGATTGTAGAGTTTTCGATTGATTCATGGTCTGTGTGTGTGAGTGCTATACCCACCCTGGGCCAGTTAGCCTGCATACAATATAAAGGAGAGAGAGAGGCTTGCTCTCTGCAGCTCCTTTGTTTTTGCCCTCTCCTGCTGCTCCTTTTGACTCTTGCTGCTTTTGCTGTTTTCTGCTGCCAGGAACTGTTGCCCTCTGCCATGTGTCACTCTGACTTAGAACCAGCACAGTATGGGCTGAAACTTTCACAAACTTTGAGCTAAATAAACCTTTTCTTCCTTAATCTGCAGTGTTGGGTATTTTGTCTCAGCAATGAGAGAAAAGTACCTAAGACAAGACTTCAAAGATTTTTCATGCTAAGAAGAAATCCATAATCTTACAAGCAAAAGGAACTTCATCAGTACAGTAAGGGTATCTACAAAAGTCTCACAGTTAGCAGCCAAATTAATGGTGAAGACTCAGTGCTCACCCCTAGGATTAGACACAAGACCAGGAGGCTTCTTTTGACTCACATATGTACTATTCTAATGGCAGCTCTCTAAAGGGAAAACAGGCTAGAAAAAAGAATAAAAACACCCTAACTGTGAAAAAGAATAAAAACATTTATGCTGAAATATCTACATGTTGCAAAAAGAAAATCCTAATGAATATAGAAAAAAGAACTTAGGGAAAGATATACAGTATAAAATCAACATCCAAAAATAAGTTACATTTCCATATACTAACAGTAAATAATCTGAAAGTGAAATCCAGAAAACAATGCTATAAGAAATAATAACACACGTAGGGGTAAATGTAATAAGAGAAGTACAAAGATACATACCATTAAAATTAGAGAACATGACTTATTTCATTGTCTATTTTTAATAGTATATATCTTTGTACTTCTCTTGTGCAAACCTATTATCTCCCTAGTGTGAGAACCTGAAAGAGTAATGAAAATTTAAAATGTACAACAGATACAGTGAAAGGGAATGTAATTGTTCAATGGGAAGGAAAAACTGGGATGAGGGAAAGGACAGATGAAAGAAGGGAAAAATGCACTTAGGTATATATACGGAATAGTTTGAATAACTGTATTGTCCATTTCTGGTGGTCTTTTGAAAGGAGAAGTTAAAGCTTAAATTTATTTTTTTACTGTGAGTTTTTTTTTCTTTCTTCCCCATTTGAAATTCTTTGTTACTGTTTTCTTTAAAAGGATTTTAGATATTTATAGCTGGTAATTTAAACTAATTTAAAGATAATATCATGTAAACATCAACCATTGAATTCTTATTAATTTGTTTGGTGAAATCTTGTATCATTTCTAATGCTGTTTTTTTCTACCACTTTCTTTTTTAAGTATTAAGTACAAGGTCTCACTACATAGGTTGGACTACTAGTGATCCTTCTATTTTCAGCCTCCCAAGCTCTGGGATTATGGGTGCTCACCACAACGCCCAGTCTCATCAGCCTTCTCAACACACTCCGGGGACAAGGCTGACATAGCATGCAGGGAATTGAACCCCAGTCCCTGGGTCTGTCTAAGCAGTCACTTTAATCTGCTGAGCTATCTGGCTGATCCCTTAGGTTGTATTCTTCGAAAACAAAACAAACAAACAAAAAAGTAAACACTAGAGAATATTTTTGATAATAAAAGGCACTTTAAATAAATGGAAAGATATTTAGTATTCATAAGTCAGAAGGTTTAATATTGTTAGGATGTCAATACTTCCCAATTTTATCTACAGATTTAACACCACAGTCCTTAATAAAATCAGAGTTCATCTTTCTGCAGAATATTACAAGTTGGACCTATAATTCACATAAAAATTCAAGAGGCCAAAAGCATTCAAAATAATGTTAAAGTGCAGTGCACTGACATTGGCCTGTAATCCCAGAGGCCTAGAAAGTGAGGTAGGAGGACCTTGAGCTCAAAGCCAGGCTGTGTCTACAAATATTTTGTTGTTTGAGGTTTGGTCTCAAAAAAGATAAAAGAGAAATAGAGGAAAAAGAAATGAAGGGGAAAAAAAGGGCAGGCAGAAAGAAGGAAGGAAGGAAGGAAGGAAGGAAGGAAGGAAGGAAGGAAGGAAGGAAGGAAGGAAGGAAGGAAAGAGAGGGGAAGGCAAGAAACAAGGCAAGAAGGAAAGATGAACTAGTAGAAAGGGACAAATTTGAAGAATTCACACTTGTTCATTAACAATATGTACCATTAAAGTAATTAAAACAGTTTGGTATGGGTATAATTAATAAATTGAATATAATGAGTTTAGAAACAGACTTTCATGCTTACAGCTAACTTCTTTTCTACTTTGGAGGATATGTACCAGGAACTGAATTCAGGTCCTCAAGTTTGCCAAGTAGGTGCTGTGCCACTATGTTAAACCCTTAGCCCACTTTTTTAAAAAAGAAATACAGGATTATTTATTTATTTATTGTTCTGGGAATCAAACTTAGGACCTTCTAATTGCCAAGTAAGTGCTGTGCCATTGAGTTATATCTCCAGCCCCAAATAACTTATTTTCAATGTAGGTGTTAATACAATTGAATGGAAGAAATAATCTTTAAGAAATAGTTCTGGGATAAGTGAAAACCTCCACACACAATAAAAATTTTGAACTCTGCCTCATCTCATACGTAATAACTGTGCAAAATTAGTCAAAGAACTAAGAGCTAAAACTATAAAGCTCTCAAAAGATGTAATAAGAGTAAATTACTATTCTAGCTTCAGGAAAGTCTTGTAATGACATTCACAGTATAAGTAACAAAAATATAAGATTAGACATCATCAAAATTAACAACTTTTATGATTTGAAGTATGATATCAAAAAGTGAAAATTAATCCAGAATGTGATGAGAAAATTCAGATCATTTATTGTATAAAGGATATACACAAGCCTGTGTAAACAATTCTTACCACCTAAGGAGATTACCTCCAAAAACATTTGAAAAAGGATATAAATAGTTCCTTCAAAGAAGATATAGAAGGCACAAGTAAGGACATGGAAAGGTACTTCATACACTGTCAGGATAAGATATTATTTCACATGCATTAGGATGGTGATAATAAATACAAATAATACAAGGTTTAAGCAGGTAAGTGGGAAAACAAAACCCAATACACTGATGCTGGGAGAGTAAACTGTTGCAAAACCTTTGGAAAATAGTTGGCATGTCCTTGTAAGATAAAATGGGAGCTCCTCCCTGATGCTATAATTCTGCTCTTAGTATACAGTTGAGAGAAAAGAAGACAGATGTGCACACAAACACTTGTGTAGCAATGTTTGTAGGAGAGAGAAGCATTAATATAGCCAGAAAAATGGAAAGAACTCAAACATGTATTACCAAATGAATATGTAATTAAAAGGTGATACTGTCATCTAATGGGGTCATATTTAACCAAAATAGAAATGAGGTATTTATATATGCAACTCTGTGTATAAACCTTGTTACCAAAGGCCACATATTATATGATTCCAGAATAGGTGTATCTATCATGACAAAAAGAAATCTAGTGTTTATTCAGGGCAGAAGTGTTTGGGCCTGATGTAAAGCTGTAAATTTAATTATCCCACCTATCACAAAATTCTGCAAATATATGAAAAGTCATTGCACTATACACTTAAAATAGGCACATGTACATAGTTACATGAATTAAATGGCACAAGGGGCCTGTTAAAGATACTGCTTGAGGCAACAAAAATGCTAGCAGCTTTGGGAAGAAACAGCAAGAAAAAAGGCACAAAGTAAAGCTAATATTTTTATCCTAAAAAATATTATCCATCTACCCTGCCATAATATTTTTCAAGATTCCCTATGGAATCACTTTGGAATGGATGGAATCAAATGGAATGAATTGTTTTACAAGTGAAGTTTTGCAATCAAATATTTTTCTCAACACAAAGAAAGCAATATTTTTCTCCTCCACTCAACTGTACAATTTCCTATCTATTCCTCCATCCCTGGCTCCATAGCCAACCACCTGGTCAACTCTTAGGAAAAGATAGATATTAACGGACTTAAATACACACTGAGCTATAACCTATTCCCATTCCAAGCTTTTCCTGTAGCTCAGAGGTCCTTGGAAGTTTAGTGATCTAGAGTATTCCAAAGGAATTGCTATAGCCTCTGGGGAGAGATCCAGGCAAGTTACCATGTGCCCAGGATTAGAAGCTAGAGCAAGAAGGACAATTTGGTGAGAGAAACTGTCTAAGCTCTACCAACAAACCCACAGATAGGTCATTAATATTACTATAAAGTAATAACTGTTCCAAAACTTGTCATTTGAATGAGAACCAGAAATTAGTATTTTAGGAGAGGTTTGAGGGATTTACTTAAGACTTAGGAAAATGTGAGGAACTTTCACAAGTGTCAAATTTAGAGACTATCTAAAAGGAAAAGGTTTATTTTTAAAAAGTAACAAGTAAGAGTGAAGTGGATTGCTGTTGTTTCAGAGGGGGCAGGGAGGGGAAAAACAAAACCAATAATTAATCTTATAATATATGAGACTAAAGGAAATTAAAGTAAAATGAATATGAGTGACTTGAGTTTACTTTGGAATAGAGAACTTATTTAATAATGAACGAACTGCCCAGACTGAAAAGAAATACTTGGGGAGTGATGAAGACAAATTTAAAAAGATCAAATTTATTGAGTTCTTAAAATATGATCATATTGGAATGAATTTCAGAAGTTGTGATTATTAAACTACTTAGTAAATACTACTCTTCATTTTTATTTTGCCAAATTCTGCCCTTCAAGAAACACAATTTTAAACTGCTGCAATAGAATTTGGAGAATTTACAGAACTCCTTTATGAATCTTGAAACACAAGCCAAATCTAACAAAACTCAGTTTTTTTTTCCGGCTTTTCAAATGTTAGTTTCATCTCAGAGATTACACATACCCCTCAAGAAGTTGTGATAAGAGAAAAGTTGAAATATGGCATAAATATTCTGGAAATATTGTTATGCTTATTGGCAATAAGGATGTATTTCCCACTGTGCCTCTCCCTTTCTCCAATATCCTAGCAGATACAGTAATAGGTGCTATGGGGCTAGAAAATCCCAATAAAGTCATGATCTAACTATCTAAACATATCCTTAGAAATCTGAAACAACTATGTATATTTCTTCATTGAAGATAATTTACACTGAATAATTTTAGATTTGGGATATATTAATGTTAGGAAAAAGTATATAAGTTTAGGAGGTAACAGGTGAGAGAGATGAAGGGGCAGGCTGAAGAGACAGTGTCCTTGGAAACGCATGGATAGATCAACAATCAAATGCTTAACCAGAAGGAAACTGCCCACACATTTTTTATCAGAGAAGGTTAATCTAAACTGACACCAGTCCTGAAAAGGTTATCTGTCACATTGAATAGTGGAGGCACACAGTGGTCACTAGCTACCTAAGGGAAGAAGCTGGCGAATGACTTTCTCCTGATCACACTTTTTCGGGAAAGTTCAGCTCTTTGGTATCTCTGGATGGTTTGCATTAGGGAGGCTTGCCGTTCTATGTAAGGTTTTGTTAACCTAGCTCAGCAGCAGGTCCTGATTGGTCATGGGAGAATCTGGGCTAAATGGTATACATTTCCAATGATGTAAAAGTAAATTAGAGAACAGGGCAAGTTATTACACCAGAGAACGTGGGGCAATAGGGAATAATAAAAATCAGGCTACTCTAATTTCCTTTGAACAACTAAATATATACAGGTCATTATTTCCTGTAATCTGAAGGCCTCCCAGCACAAGTCCCAGCCTTGCGTTAAAGCCTCTGAGACAAAAACAACAAAATTCAGTGTGGAGAGAAATGAAAAAGGCTGTAATGCTATTTAAAGAGTAGATTAAGTACAGTTTACAAGTGCTGGATTTTCCCATGTTGGAATGTTGAATTAGACACTCAAGGAAGAAAACTCACTGTGTCTCAAAAGCTCTGATATTTTCATAACAACAATTTCATTTGTGTTCTGTGTAGTCTGGGCATCACTAGAATAGCCAAATTGTATTTTCACTTCTCTTTGCTGAGACTGGATCCTAAAGGGAATCACAGTTTCTTGTTGAATGAGGCTTAGGTTATACCTAACATTATTTCTCTAGAGACTGACCTTGGTCCTTAATTTTATGTCTAGGCAAAAACTGGTCTTTCTCCTGAGACACACTTGATGCTACTTTTAGAGAAACACAAATGTTATTTTTCTAATCTTAGGTAGACCGGCACACACCTCCTGTACCTGTGCTTTTGGAAGATTCTATGTATGTGAACATAACCTCCTCTTTGCTGGCAAGAAAATGAGTAAATGAAGATTTTTTTTATCCCTGGTTTTGGCTGAGAAAATCCTTAGATCAAAAATCATCAGATGGGCTTACTAATCTCCCAAATTCTGAGGGAATCTAATCAAGCTCACTAAAGAGGTAAAACTCAAGATCCATTTTAAATCAGTACCTAAGTAAATTGGGAGGCTCCTATGTAAATTAGTGTTTGAAAACCGTTGCTAGCCATTACTCACATTTTCACAAAAGTTAACCAGAAGGATTTCTGGGGTACCTATAATATTTTTGTGTGAAGACATCTGAAACTAAATTTAGATTGGCTGTGCCAGAGTTGCCTCTATGTACTATCATGTGTTGTACAGATATGCTGTTCTTCTTACAGTACCAGATTCTGGTTCTTAGCGTATCATAGAGTCAGCTTATCATAGACTGTGGAATTTCCTCATGTCCTTATTGTTTCATCCATGGAAGTGTGCATATTCAGTGAGGTTTTCTCCTATGTGGTGCTGTGCACTGCCTGGTGAGTACAGCAAGACAGAGGAACTAAGGAATGCCAGCCCTCAGTCTTGGAGACTAGATGGGCGATATCACAGTCACTAGCAAATCTTTCTAGAATGGCTGCAAAATATTTGTGGTCCCAGAGGGTGAGATGAGGCCTTAGAATACAGGGAAAATCAGGTCAGGCCGCAATGACAGAGACAATATGTGAAAGAGGAAGAAGGTTAATGTTCTGAGAAAAATAAGTTGGAGACATCTAAGACACAGGTAAACATGTTTCTTGACTATCATTTAGGTGACTGTCCTCTCAGTTATCTGGGAGAGCTCTGACACGGGCAAACACGAATTTCTCTCCCTTCACTTTCAGAAATATCTCAATTTAGATGAAAAACTATCAGCAGGTACTGTAGTATCTGGTGGGCTCTTTCGTTATTTTTGTGGTCTTACAAAGACACCATATGTTCAGGTTAAATTATTAAGATTATGAAGTCCTTCAATGACGTCACTTCGAAGCCTTAAAATAAGTTTTCAAAAGGTGACTTGAGACGGTGCAGAAAGCAACACTGAGTAAAAGGAAGAGCGGTTTCTAGCGATACCAAGCACAGAATGTGAAGGCAAGAAGGGTGGCGGCCTACAGAAATGCGTGGAACAAGGTTAGGGGTGAGGTGGGTAAATTTTGTCACCTTCACAAGTTCTCTTCAGTCAATCACTAGTATTATCAAAACTCTGGTACATTTTATAGTTATGTTTTTCTTCTAAATGGTTGTAAATCAGAATACCTGAAAAGTTTTGGAATTATCTTATCAAGCGTTAAATACATTTATTTTGTCACAATTCATGATTATCAAGTAACTTGGTAAATAGATTTCAAAGCCATAATTTCATTCTGAATTAGCTTACATTATTTTTAATTCTTCTATGGGTTTCATCTATTATTTTGGAAACTTAAATATTATCAATATTAATTTAGGAAACCAATGATTTCTCTACCCAGGCAGGAAAATTGAGTATCTTCATTTAAAGATTAACTGTTCTAAGATTTATTAGGCTTGAGAGACAGAGAATAAAGTTAAACAAGACTGAGGATTAATACTTAGTGTTTTAAAATTGGGGAGGGGAAAAAAAAGG
>NW_004524658.1:3604036-3610345 GCF_000260255.1 Octodon degus
TTTTTCCTTGCATTTAATTTGTTGTTTGTTTCTAAAAAAAAAGAAAAAAAAAATCTGCTTCTACATAGGTCACTTGGAATTCATTTTGTCTACATCCTGGACTGCACGTAGGGAGGGGAAAAAAAAAGCCTGGGATCTAAGAAGAGGAATGTGGTGGGGCATGGGAATCGCGCTGTCGTGACGGTCACCAGAGCATAGTTCGGCTTTTCTTAAAACAAGCAAGCATCGTTGGACCTTTGGAAATGAGCAAATGAGCCCACTATCGGGCTACCTATCAGGAGCTGGCTGCCTGAGAAAAAGTGTGTGGGATTGCAGCGGCAGCCTGAGGCGTTGGCAGGCTCCTCCATCAGCCCCTGCTGCTCGCTGACTTCCAGTACTGTGGGCCGACCTCTGCCCCTATCCGGTGTACTGTTACAGTTCATTTCAATAGTTAAACAGTTCGGGGATGGCAGGACTTTTGTGTTGTCAAGAGAAAATCAGGGCAGTGGCTTTTCCTAATACTGAAATCAGGAGTGTTTGGGTTTAATTATATTAGCTAGTGCCTGTTCATTAATTTTCCCAATCATAGGGAGACGCGTTGCTGGAGAGATTGGCAAGGGGTTAAAGTGGTTATTAAGGCAGGGCACTTCAAAGGAAAGGTACCGAACTCTGACAAAATCAGATGTCTGAAATTTCAATCAAGCACCCTGGGTTCCAGCGGCAGCTTCACTCCACAAAGTAAGCCAGCTTCCCTCCCATCTAAAACCTCAACTTGTTCAGGGAACTGGGCTAACGCACTGGGTGCCGGCTCGGAGGGCTCCAAATGTGCTGATTTCCCAGTGGTCCCTCTGAACTCCACGTAATTGGTTGATGCACCACTTTTGAAAGGTCTCTTACATCCTCACTTACTACTGCTCAGTGAAGCTTTACCACCTCCCCACTTCAAGGGGGAAAAAAAAAAGAACATAATGTACTTAGTGAAACCAGCAAATTTGCCATTTTTGCTACTTTAGCAAAAATGTTAATACTTCAACTTTTTGTTAGAAATATCTTGGAAATTTTGCTTATTTTTTCCCCTTTGGAGAGCTTAATGTGTACCTTCATGTCCCCTTCCATTATCGGCCTGGCCTTCTTCCTAGGCCTTCCCTGCTGACTCTGGTCCTCTCTCCCGTTATTTTGTGGTTGTGGCTGGCCCTTGGTCATTCAGACATGTTTGTGGCTTATAAGTGCATCCAATTAGATGCTGTAGTCTCCCCGGCCATATACCGGGACAGAATGTCTTGCTTACAGATCCTCAATGGCCTTCCCACAGTCTTTTATCGCCTCTCTGCTTTGTGAGCTAGAGAAAGCCAGTGCCTGTCTCTGTTCAAAAAGCCGATGGCCAAATCAGAATATTTCAAAGGTACAGAACAGAATTTTATGCATACATATTTAATGCACATATTTTAATTGGACATAATCATTGACCTTAGAAGGAGACTTAAACACAGACATATAATATGTAATAATCCTACTAACCTCCTTTAATTCTTAAGAACATAGTTTACCAATAAACTGTTTGATGTTTAAGCTTTTAACAAATCATGTTGCTTAAGCTAATGCTCTAGAAGAATGTCCTGCTTGCAGCCCAAATCTGTAGTTCCGTCCTAACTACCTGAACATTTAAGTAAATGTGACTATCAGAATTTCTTTTTGTGATGGGTCATCTATAACTCCTGCGGGTTCTTACCAGAGTTAAGAAAATGGTTTTTGGAGGTAGCAAATTTCAGCACCCATTATAATCCTAGCTATTTGTATGTTTTAGATTTGGGACAAGTTCCACGCTGCCTGTCACTATTCCTCGTCTGCAGATCAGCACATTCTACTCACTTGCTGCTGTTCCTTCATAAGCTCTTGGCGAATAAAGACTTGTGTCACTGCAGTGCCTTGTGCAGTGTCACCCAGTAAACTCTGACGTGGACAGACACTAAGATGGCTGCACAGTAGCACAGCACTGGGTCTTTTCATTGAAGGTAAAGAGTGATGTCTCTCACGGCATCCCCCTTTTCATCTGTTCCTTCTTTGCTTCAGACTCTGGCCATTCCCAGTCTGGACATGTTCCATGCCTTGTTTTCCTCCCTTTTCCCATCACAGCTATTTTATCTTTAGTCTTATAAATGTCTGTTTATCTAATTTGATCAGTAAGTGAAAGGGGCTTTATGTGCTGCAACTTTTAGATAACTTGTATGTTTTATCAGAGATTTTTTTTCTCAGTTTCATTCCAAGGAAGTGACTAATATGAGAATTTCAGTAAGGCTATTAGGAAAAGCATTTTCTGTAGGAGGCTTCTGGACTTGCTTTGAGCTATGTCCCGTAAGCATCTGCCTCCACTACCTGGGGCTAAAGCTGACTCGAAATAATACTTTTTTTTCAATACAGAAACAGCTAAAACCAACTCATTTGGGGTAAAATGATAGGGAGTAAGTTTTGGAAGGCTGAGATGCCACCAGGAAGGCCCCTGTAACACATGCTGTTACTGTGTAAGGACAGGTTTAACACATGCAGTTCAGCCTCCCTCCCCTACCCTCAGGGGAAGTGAAGTCAGAGTGTCAACATGAAATATTCAATTCTCACAATTTCCAGGTGTACACAAGCCAAATCTTGCAATGTTGTTGGCGACATAACAGAGTTGCAAAATAATGGAGAAATATTCTAGTCAGTGATTCTCCAGCTATCTTAAGAATATCCTTTATTCCTACTTGTTCTTTAAAACTTGGTGTTTCAACACTGGTGTGAGGCCGAAGTGGAACTCAGACAAGTGCCACATATTTTGCTGAGGCAAAAGGTATGTAAAAAAATTTGTAAAGCAAATATAAATTTTAAGGCAAGAACATAAAACATTTAACAGTTGCAGTGACGGGACATTTCTTAACCAGGAAGAGAATATGTCTTACCCATTTTCCATGTGCCCAGTTCATGGAGGTTAGTTTCTGAGAGCACACATGGCACATGATTGAAAGGGTCTTCAAAGCACAGGGCAGGACAAGCACACAGAAGGATAAGACTGCAACCATTTTTCATGTAAATAACTCCTACTCACTGTGGATGAAGGAAAGATACTTGTAAAGAACATGTAGAGGCAAAAGAGACCACAGAAAAAAAAGAATAAGGATGGAAGAACAAGAGAAAACCAGCAGAAAAGACAACAAACTGATCACAGCAGAGACAGCAAATTTAACTCTGCAGGTACAGAATACAGAAGAAGATGCACCTTACAGGACAGTGGAACACTGTGAGAACTAAGAAACTGAGTGAAGACTTATTTATTATTTAATTTATGTATTCTGAGCAGAGTTTGTCATGTTTTACTACCCCAACCTTCCTCTCATGTACATATCTTTATTTCACATTTCCTAAAAGAAGAAATCAGGGAGCTGGGGATATAGCTCAGTGGTACAGAACTTGATTGACAAGTGCAAGGTCTCCTGTTAGATTCCCAGCAAAGAAAACAGTAGATATTAAGAAAAAATCAGAACTGACAAAGGAAAAGCCATATGCTATACATGATTGTACTCAACAGGTCAGTTGTTTATACTGAACATATCAGTGTTGAGTACAAATAGGTTTAAGGTGCCTGTAAGTACTTTCTCTCTCTTCTGTCTTATAGTGAAGGCCCTTGATTTGACTCTGAAATGTTCCTTAGTTTCCTAGGAAAAGGTAAAGTCTTCAGTCTGAGCACAGTGGTCTACAACAGAAGAAAGGTTACAGGAGTGCTGAATGATTCAGCTTCAGCACACTCTGTCACTCAGTAGTTGTCTGCTTTTAGACACTTCTAGGTTTCCTTGTTTCTCATCTATGAAACGAGGGGCTGAGGACTCAATATTGTCTTTAGGTAGCTTGTGGTTTAAATATTCTTTGTTTTATTTGAATTAAATAAAAGTGAACGTAACATAACTAGGTCTGAGTTCTAGAAATATAGACAGATAGACAGATAGATAGACAGATAGATAGACAGACAGACAGACAGACAGACAGACAGACAGACAGACAGATAGATAGATAGATAGATAGATATAGATACGTATATAGATATATTCCCAAGCAAGGAAGGGTTTCCAAGGTCATTAAAGGAAATATGTAAAATTTGCATTACATTAAGTAGATGCAAACAAATTGCATGACAATATGAACAAATGTGAAATTCAGAGAATAGATATTTCAAAACTTTTTGGAAACATTTGAGGGGAAAAAAAGAAGAGAGTTGGTAGGAGAAAGGTTGAATCAAAATGTTTCCCTTTGGGGAAACAGCTGCATGCTGTTGTTCCTTTCCCTGTAACAGACTTGTGTCCTGATTTGAGAGTACAGAGCCACGTATAGTATTGTTTTCTTCACACTACTATTTCCAACCAGTAGATTATATCCTTGACAAGGTAATTTCATATTCTTTACTTATAGTTTGCTTTAAGTAGCTTATGTGTGTATAATTTAATCATCATTTTATCCAATACATAGACTGTAAAACTATCAGAAGTCATAAAAATCACACACAACTATTGTCCTTTCATGAATTTCTAACTTGTTTTGTATCTACCCAAACCTCTCTTCATCTGTTATGCAACAAGGTTGGTATGAATAGATTAAATTACAAATGCATTTTGAAATTTGAGGGGGCTAGTGAGATAGCTGAGTAGAATAAGTGCTTGCCTGGCAAGCGCAAGGGTTTGAGTTCTATCCCCAGTTCCAAAAAAAGAAAAAGAAAAAAAAAAGAAAGAAAGAAAGAAAGAAAGAAAGAAAGAAAGAAAGAAAGAAAGAAAAGAAAAAGAAATTTGATTTTCACCTTTCTTTTTCTAAGAAGACATTTCTCTATTCTTATTTATGTACAATGGATCTGAGCCCCAGGTAGGTTAACTCTCTGCCACAATTCATCCAGCAGGTAATTGAGAACATGAGCCCACAGCCCACATACGCATCTGCCACTTGAGGCTCTCCTTGGGTAGCCTGCCCAGTGCTCTGCCTGGGGTTTTCCATGGTCCCAAGGATACCATGAGCTGAACATCAGATGGGGCAGGGTGGGAGCCAGAGAGGGAAAGAGCAGGATCTGATGAGCTCTGAGAACTAGTGTGTCTTTCTCCTGTGTCTCGAACTCTCTGAAATGTTTTCACTCAATAAATGTGAATGATCACTTATAATCTGAAAGAACGTTGTCCAAAATAAATGATGTCACCTTTGCAAAAGCAATTATAAGACTATGACATGCATTCACTGTAGCCGTATTACCATGAGTCAAACATCAACTTATCTGTATTATCATCTCACAGCAATAGCATATATCATTTAAATGATCTCCGATTTTTCCACTAGTTCTTTCAACATTAATATTATCTATTTTCAGTAGTTACAGATATAGCAGGGATACATTACTCTGAGGGAAATATATATTCAAAAATTAATCTCACCTCTCTGTGCCTAGTTCCTTCATTCTTTTGTGTGCTTGTAGAGCATACACAGCACATTTTTATCCTTAAAATGTGATTCTTCAACCAGCAACACCACAATCAACCTTGAATTTGATGGAAACTAAGGTCTTAGAGTCCTTCTCAGCCTAACTAAGTTAGAAATTTGGGGGTGCAGTCCAGCAATCTGTTCTGAGAAGCAATCTAAATGATTGCATATGCCACGAATATCAGAGCATACAGCTCTAAGTAAATCCTCCAACTTCACAAGTATAAACTGACTACCAAATATTAGCTATATTCATAATAAAAGGGAAAAAAGGAAGAAAGAAAAAGCGGATTTCTGTATTTCTATTTTTGAACATCCACAGTATTGAAGAGGGAAACAGGAAAGAAAAAAGGGCTGAGTCAAGTCATAAAAACAATGAGCATAAAAGTCTTGCTCATCTGGATTACAAATGCTAAGTAATTCAGTTCAGGTGCCCAGGATGTCTCCGCTATGCAGCACCAGAGCTATGCCGTATAGAGAGGAGCAGGGACTCTACAGGACACACTGATAAAATAGAAGAGATAAAACACCAATTTCTTAGAGAAAAAGAGAAAAGAGACAAGAAGGAGGAAGAAGAGAGGAAGCTAGAGGCAGAACTTGGAAAAAGACAAGAATGAAGAGAAGGAGAAGAGGGAAGACAAGGAGGAGGAAACAGACTACTCAATTGCAAGAACTCTCTCTCTTTCTTTCTTTCTTTCTTTCTTTCTTTCTTTCTTTCTTTCTTTCTTTCTTCTTTCTCTTTCTTTCTTTTCCTCTCTCTCTCTCTCTCTCTCTCTCTCTCTCTCTCTGTCTCTCTCTCTCTCTTCCTTCCTTTCTTCTTTCTTTCTTTCTTTCTTTCTTTCTTTCTTT
>NW_004524658.1:3610515-3615067 GCF_000260255.1 Octodon degus
CTTTCTTTCTTTCTTTCTTTCTTTCTTTCTTTCTTTCTTTCTTTCTTCTTTCTTTCTTTCTTTCTTTCTTTCTTTCTTTCTTTCCTTTTGTATTTTAGGACAGGGTCTACAGGGTCTCACTACACAGATCAGACTCATGGTGATCCTCCTATTTTCAGCCTCCCGAGCACTGGGATTACAGGTGCACAGCACCATGTCCAGTCTCGGTCACTGTCTCAGAGTGCCCCGGGGGGTGTGGGGCCAGCCCAGCATCCTGGGGATTGAACCTAGGCTGCAGTGCTTTGCCTAAGCAGGTGCTCCAGTTGGCCCTATAAGATCTTTCTTACACAGGAAAAATACCTGTGGTTTTGCTCAACTACTTGAGAACAGATGAGTTTGAAGAGAAATGCCAAAGGAAAGGGGAGACCACGAGGTAGGGAGTACTAATTGCAAATCAGGTGGGTTGGGAGCCCCATGGTACCCTGCCAGTGGCTTCACCATGGTGGCAAGGACAGTGGCCTAGGCAGGAAACAGGAACTGTCCCAAGAGCACATTCCCTGTGTGCACAGGATCAGAAAGTGCTTTCAGTACAGAGCCTCCTCATTGCTTTGAAACCATAAAATAATCTGCACCAATACCTCATAATGTATAATTATTTATGTGTTTTTCTATAACTTTCCTGAGCATACAATGAATAAGAAAGTATAATTTTTATTGTTTTCATACAACAGTCCACTACTCTGCCTTGCTCAGCCACTTCAGAAATTACTGATTAAAATGAAAAGGTGTGAGAGATTAGTTATGGGGAGAAAGAAAGTTTTCGATTGACTCATTAGGTCCTCCAGTCTCAGTGATGAAGGTAGACATTTAGGGACTGGAGTTTTCCATAGTTTACATGTATTTCAGTGTGCTGAACCATCTACCACAGAACACTATGAGGCCCTCTCCCTAAAGGTCTACCATGCTTCATCCTCATTAGCTTCCTTCAGAAGCCACTGAACTGCTAGCAGCAGGGTGGCCATGGCATGTAAGGAGAGAAGTATCCAAAGAACAATTTAAACTTATTTGGCTGCACAAAGTATTCCTTTCCCTATGACTCATAAACCCACAGTTCTTTAAACAAAGCAAAACAAAAAAAAAATTAACAATGTACTTGTGGGTTTTTGGAGAAGGGGTGAAGGTTACACAGAAAGAGCTTTGAAAGCCAAGACAGGTTTTAAGGTAAAGCTTTAAAAAAAAGTCCAAACTCAGTGAGCAAGAATTCAGTGGCTATCAACAACTGGAGGCATGGATAACTCAATCATTTGAAGAAATTTTGGATAGGTCATTGGATTAACTTTTGTTTCTGTTAAATGATGTTTTCATTTGTGTATGTGTACAGCAGGGGCTGGAAACTTTGAGGAGATGGTTTTGTTGGACAACAAACAATAGGAGAAATATTAACTCAGTTAGGTTTTGGGGGAAGAGCCTAGCAACAGGCAAAGCTCTTTGGTTCTCTCGGCTGGGGAATTAGCTTACCAGGAAGAGAGTGAAGCACAACAACATTATATTTATAATCATGAAGCACAAGCACATGGGAGCGGATCGCCAGCCCCTCCTAGTATCGTGGCTTGGCTAAGCATCCTTGCAAGATCCTGTGTTACATGCTTGGGACTCAGAGTGGCCCAGCGAGGTGCTGCAGATCTCTAGAAGGAGCATCCCTGTGAAAGCTTCTTAGCCTGGACCCTGGATGCTGCCTCTTCTATCCTTTTTTGGGTTTTGGTCATGATGTGAAGCACCGCTGCTTCTAAAAACATTTCCCATCGTCCATCTAGCATGCTCACTGAGCCCGAGCAGTGAGTCCACCTGACCTTGCAGTGACATCTGCAAAACGGTGAGGAAAAAGAAACTTTTGCTTTATACATTAATTATATTGGGTGTGTATTATAGTGACACAGCTGGCTATATAATTTCAGGCTAAATGACTTCTTTGAAGAGTGAATTTTCTCAGTTTACTGCCTGCTAGTTACTCATTTTATTTTATGGTTAGAATCAAACCCTTCCATTCCTTCTACTCCATATTCTCCCACATGTAAGTCTGAAAACACTCATGTTAATTCATAAACATTGTCATATTTGTTATGAATACATGACCACACTGAGGGCCACTAACTTTTTCAATTCAGTCACCAGTCTTGGCTGTATTATTTCAAAGAGAATGCAAAGAAAAGAGAACATTCTAGATAAATGCACATACCCTTACTAGTAATTTCAGCTCAACCAATGTCCTATGTAATCTGTTAATAACTGACTTGTAGAGGAACCTCTGGGATTAATTTATGATTGCATTAAATTAGAAGGATATAGCCTCCAGGTCCCACTAGTATTTTGGGAAGGAAGAGGAAGAAGAGGCATTTTTCAAGAAACAGACTACCCCAGTTCCTAAACAATGAAAACCTTCTCAAAATAAGTAAAATCTCCTGTCTCACTTCTTCAAATGGTGCAGCTTAACCCTAAAATAATACTATATGGCACGTGTGAAGATAAACTATAAACAGTCAAGAAAAGCCAATCAGGGGCTACACAATAGAATGCAATACATTTTTAAAAATTATTCTGAAATGATAACTTAAAATCATCAGGAATCCTTAAGTACTACATCAGAATGTGTTTGGGGACTTAAAAGTGAACCAAATTGAAGATAGTATACTGCCTTATATAATGTTTTATTTATTTTATTTAATTTTTTACAATACTTTAGATTAAGATTTTTACTACTGCTATCAGCTTAGTATCAAGATATATTCTTCCCAAAACTTGTATTGAAGAAATACTTTGGGGAATATCTGGACTCCCAAGGCTTTATGCTTATTCAGAATGTTTAGCAGTCCATCTCACTTCTCAACTCTGGCCCCGTGACGATTCCTGCTAGACCCTGAAAATGTCTCACATAGCCTAAAATTTCTATGATGAGTTTGCAGTGTCTGTCACTGGTGTAGAAAAAGGGAGTGGTAGTAGAGACTCACGCATGTGAGATTCAAGAGGAATAAAAGGAGAAAGAGAAAAGAAAGGAAAATGAGCATGACAGATAATCGGTGCGGATAGAAAATGAGGCCAGTGAAGAAGGCTATACAAAGAAATAAAAAGTCCCTGGGAGTGGGCGAGGCATCTAGTTCAAGATAACATGTGATAAAAATGATCCCAACATTAGTACCAACAATTCTAGTATTTTGGCTTTAAAATATCCCCAAGTCTATCCATGCTTAAAAGCCAGAAAAGAGAAATACAGGCAAGGACAAGCTGTGGTTCGCAAGCAGGATGCCTTCAGGAAGGAGATGTTGAGAGCCCTACGAGTGAGATGTCCCAAAGGATTATTAAAGGTTGCCTGCTGAGCCACAGGACACTGCTTCTCACGGTCTCCTTTACCTTTTCCCTGCTTCCTTTCTCATGTCTCTTGTTTATGCTGCACATTTAAATCATCTTCCTTTAAACACATTCTTTAGTCTTTAACTTGCTTGTCACCACAGAGTTTTTTTTTTTTTTGTTTTTGTTTTTTGTTATAAGGCAGTGAGCTTGCTCCACACACAGTCCAAACTGAGGATAAAACAACCCTTCACAGTCCCCTCTAAAAGACAGCATTGTCCTTTTCAGTGTATGCTTAGAGAACAAAGCGGTATGCTTCATTCCTTGTATTAGAAAAGCTAGAATGAAATGAATAGAGCTGGCTGAGCAACTCTGAAAAATCTTTGACAACAGAGAAGTACAAGTGTTCCCCATCAACAGTAGGATGCTAATTTCTCTAGTATGAATGATGTAACCAGGTTGTTGTATGTTACTACCCCATTCTTATTGTCCCAAGGGACCCATGGAAATGTGATGCAACATCTCAGTGGGAATTTCTGGTTCAAACATTCTTTGCAAATAAAATAATTGTGAAAACACACCACTCCTACAGAGGTAGGGATACTGACGATGTACCAGAACATTAGGGCAGAAATTCAATGCCCATGGCACACATGCAGGAATGCAGCTATTCCCCACAATCCATAATATTTTTAACATTTTGTGATTATACAGTATGTACTTTCCGTAAGATCTAAATTGCTTGTTGGTTTGTTTTATAGTAAAACAACCAGGTAAACTAAAGAAGACAGAAAAAATAATAGGCATTCAGAATATTTTGTTCCACAGCTGAAACTTGTATTACTATTTCTAATAATTCTATGTACAATATTGACTGGAATTTTATTACCTTGATATTCTGAGAACAAACACAAAGAGAAAACAAGCAAAGTAATAGCCATCACGACCAAATGTAATCCAAGAGAAAAGAATAATGACCAGCCAGATAACTCAGTGGATTAAAGCACCTGCTTAGGCAGACACAAGGGCCAGGGTTTGATCCCCAGCCTGCTGTGCCAGACCTACCCCCAGGGGCTCACTGAGATGGTAATTGAGACTGGGTGTGGTAGTGCATGCCTGTAATCCCAGGGCTTGGGAGGCTGAAAACAGGAGGATCACGATCAGTTCAATCTGTGTATTGAGACCCTGTAGATCCTGTACTAAATGCATAAAATAATAATAATAATAATAA
>NW_004524658.1:3615578-3619461 GCF_000260255.1 Octodon degus
GTCATTTTGTGTAGCACTGTCTTCTGACCTCTGTTGTAGATCTTTGCTGTAGTTATATCCTTCGCACGTACTGAAGTTCAGGTGCAGCTCTACAAAGTTTGGCCTTATCCAGCTGCGTCTGGCTTGGGTCTGGCTGCTGTGCTCAATCCTTCCTGCTGCTGCCCTTAAGGGTGAACGTGTTGTGCCCCGGACCTTGGCTAGGACTCCTGGTTGGCTTTGAAACCAGCCCTCTGATCATTACCCGTGCTTCCTAGTGCGCTTTACTGTCCCACAGAGGTTCACATGTCCAGGGACTGTCCTCCGCCGGAGGCTATACATTGGGCGGTACTGGAAAGGAAGAGCTTGGGGCGCGTTCTCGGGAAGTACAGGCAGGTCGCCGACATCTGTGCTGCACAGAACCGCCACACCAAGGAGTTGCGTGGCTTCGCTTTGGTCCGCTTCCACTATAAAGGCGACGCCGAAGACGCCATGGACACCGAGGACCGGCCGTGCTGGACTGACTCGAAGCACAGCTGCCGCAGGCCACCCACCCGGAAGTACCTGTTTCTTTTCTTCTCTCTATATGTATTTTAGTAATTTTCCCCTTATAATCTTCTGTTAGTTGACATGAATATATTTTTTAGTCTTTTATACTAGATGAGAGAAACAAAACAAAACAAAATTGATTTTTCAACTGCAATATATTATCCTGTGGAAGCATCATATAAAACTAAAAATGTTATTCAAATTCCTGAAATTAGAAAAATCTTGAAAATGTATTGCAAAACAAGCATTTTTTAGAGAAAGAAAAAAAATGACATTAAAATAACAAGGTTATTAAGAAAAAATACATCTAGGACATGACTCTGCAAAACCTTATAAACTAGAGAGCAAACTAAATGTTTTGTACACAGCAAGAGTCCTGGGTAGAGAATCACGAGGCTTGGGACAGAGGATGTAAACCCAGGCCAATACCAGCAACACAGAGAGTCCTTATTTCAACAAAAAGGTAAAACAACTATGAAAGAAGTAAAGAATTACATTTAAAGAGACTAGTTAATGGAAAAAGAGATGGTCCAAATATGTACTTATTCAGAAAAGACCATTAGAAACCACTTTACTGTTTGAGATGTTAAATGAACATTTTTCAATTACAGTAATAATATAATCAAAATTTTCTTTAGTTCTGTCAAGTTACTTTAAGAGGTATAGGATTTATAGGCCTAATATGATATCATGTAATATAATCAAAGAAGATGTTACTCTTTTCATTTGTTTACTAATCCAAAAATTTTATTGCTCCCCTGTCATGAATCAGCACTAGTAGTTCAAAATGAAGAAATGCAAAGAATACAGTCCTCAACTTTCATGCACTGAAAATCTTGGAGTAGACAGTAGATACAAAATAGAAACAAGCAATATGGTAATATTATGAACATATACCTACAACCAATGGGGGTAAAAAGAAACACCTGAATAATGTGAAGAAAATAAAGATTACAGTAAATTTTTGGAAGACAAAAATTCTGTTGTTTTTTCAAGAATGTCAGATGATGACAGAAAGAAAAAAAATCATTAGAAATGATATAGGATTTCACTGAACAAAGTAGTAGGAATTCAACAACGACTGCTGTATTAGGTTATGCTATCTTCAAATTAGTTGTTCAGATAACCTGATGAAAATGTGTAAGATTATTTTAAAGAAAACAAAAGCAAAAACAAAACAAAACAATAGCATTTATTCTAAGGAGAAAAAAATTTGGGCATGGCTGTGGTTGGGGCAGATGAGGAGAGGTTGCTGACATTCCAAGCAGATGGACCACGCAAGACCCTGTGCTGCACAATGGCTTAAAGCATTCTATTTTTTCTTTCTTTCTTTCTTTCTTTCTTTCTTTCTTTCTTTCTTTCTTTCTTTCTTTCTTTCTTTCTTTTTTTGGGGAACCGAGGATTGAACTCAGGCGCTTGCGCTTGCCAGGGAAGCATTTATTCCATTGAGCTATCTCCCCAGCCTCAAGCATTCTAAAAGTATACATGATCAGTTTAGAGTGGGCTGATGGGTACGCCTTGGCCAGGGGAAAGGGTAAAGACAGCCTTGTGTGAAAAAGAAAATGTTACATTATGAAGCATGGGAGTGTGCTGAAGAATGCTGAGATGGGAGAGCTCTGATCTGATCTACATTCTGACTCACATCCCTGAGCTGATGAAGAGGGTTGGTGCACTGGAAAGCCCCAAACATACGGTATGAAAATCATTGACGATATTATTTCAACAGTGTTCCAAAGTATCAAAAGTCTGTGGTTAACAAAAATCATTTGTGAAATTGTGACAGTCATTTTTAAAATTCAGATATGCTTGTGATAGATAATAGTAACATTCATTTTGGAGAATTGATGCATGTAGATATTGTTCCTCACTTCTGTTAGTCTTTTTTGCCTGTTTTCTTTTCCCAGCTCCTGATCACTACTTCATTTCTATAAAGCATGACATTTTTTGTTTCCTATCATCTCTCCTTTACTCTCTACTTATGTTGAAGGTTGCTCACCTGGGAAAATCCATGCAATGTTGTATGCCCAACTTGCTTTATTAAACCTTACAGTCTCCCATCCCATGCATTTTCATGCAATTGACAAAATTGCTTCTTTATGGCTAAATAATATTGTGCAACATGTTTATATCACATTTTCCCTGCCTAGTCATTCTTGTGTCCATTTTGTACCTTTCTCCTAACCTCTTCAGTCAAAGTGGATGTCCCCTACAAATTGCAGTTCTCTGGCTCCTATTATTTTTTTTTTTTACTAAACTTCTAGCAAAAGTTGAATGAGGAATACTGGTAGAAGACTGGCTGACAGGAAGATAGGAACAGCCATGATGGTTCTTCAAGCCTTTAATTTTACTATAGTTTAGAAGCCAACATCCTTTTTAAGAAAAGTATTTAAATGGGTTCCCAAAACAGTCTAGTAGTGTGAGAACTTCCTAAAACACTAGTATGAATATGATAGAATTTATAGAGTTTCAAAATAAAAGTAGAAAGCCTTCTCAGGGCTCAGGGAGTGAGGTAACAGGTAAACTGAAAGAAAAGAAAAAGAATAATCTTTGTACACTGTCTTCGAATTCTGTCAAATGATACTCTAGTCTATTCTAGAAGCAACAGTGGAGCGAATCCCAGAGTTATATCTTCATTGCACCATAGCTCCTCACAAGAAGCCCAGTCTCCGTGTAGTTCTCGCTCTGTGTCTTCTGTGATCCTGCTTTCTGTGCACCCACTATTGATCCTTGCCTGACAAATGACATCTGATGGTGTAGCTCTTTGGACAGAAGCACTCAGGTGTTAAGTGGACAAGAGCAGTCAAGGGACGTAATGTTTGCCCAGGGGACCAGAAATGATACTGTGGATTAAGGGAAACATCATAAATTTAGAGTAAGAAGTTATTTATGGGGTCAGGGAGATAGATCAGTAGAATAAGCGCTTGCCTGGCAAGCACAAGGGCCTGAGTTCGATCCCCAGTACCATCAAAAAAAGATGTAGATGGTATTTACTAATTTCTGGGTCCAGAAAGTAAAAAAATTAGGCAACCTGATAACAATGAATGTGAAATGGAAAACCACCTGTTTCTCATGTGCGTATGAAAAGGAGATTTGTGGTGGTAGAATTGGGGGAGGAATGTGCAGTGTGGAGAAATTCTTCACTACATTTTAAGATTTTCAATTTTTGTTATTTATGTATTTATTTTGTGGTACTCAGCAAGCATTCTACTGCTAAGCTAAACTGTTATCCCTATTGAATTCTTCTCCTTCTCCTTCTTCTCCTCTTCCTCCTGCTCCTTCTCCTCCTCCTCCTGCTCCTTCTCCTCCTCCTCCTCCTGCTCCTCCTCCTTCTCCTCCTCCTCCTTCTCCTCCTCCTCCT
>NW_004524658.1:3619561-3627864 GCF_000260255.1 Octodon degus
CCTGTAGATCCTGTACTAAATGCATAAAATAATAATAATAATAATAATAATAATAATAATAATGATAATGATAATAGTGTAATAAGAAAAAAGGGGATAAATAAAAAATATGTTGGTGTGAAATTTCTGGAAAGACATAGGAAGATCTATTGCAGAGAGTACAGAATTGATAAGTTTGATGTCATCAAATCATGACACAGAGAGCATTAGAACCAAGTGGGAAAACAGTGACACATAAAAAGTCAAGATAAGAAGAAAATTTTCCCAAGATTTACTCAAAAGTAGTAATACCTACCTTGTGATTGGTCTTTAGCACAGTTAAAATAAGCAAGACCAAAGGACTCCTGACCAACACCCTTAAATGTCTTAGACTGTACTGAAGCTGGGACAGGGAGAGTGCACACTTGGGAAAGTTTACTCAGAAACACTTTGAAGAAGGAAATGTAAGACACCTCTGCTAGGGAATGGGAGGTAAGAAAATATTTAGGGTGTGGGCCATTGTTCAGAATTAAAAGCTTTTAGTCTAAAAAAAAAACTGTGCTGCTTTTCCTAGTAAAACCAACCACCAAGTTTCTCCTATTCTTCATCCATTCAGTTGTGGTTCACAGTTACTGTTCTAGGAGTCTTGTGATGTAAACTCATTCAGTAAAATCAGTGCATTCCAAGGCCTCAGAGATTGGTTGAGTGTGAGCTTCAGAGGCAAGCAGAGCCCAAGTAGCCTCATGAGGAAGAGGGTATGTTAGGGTGATTGAGAGGTTGCAACACAGTCTAGCAGTCCAGGAAGTCATCCTGTAAGCAGGTCATTTGAAAAGCTCTATGGAATAAAAGCCATCCAGGGCAAGGAGAAGTGAGGCAGGAGTACAGCAAAAAGGACCACAAATTTGTAGAAGACTGTGAAACTAGTCATGCTTAAAACTAACTTTGACTACACATTTTGTTCTTTGATTCCTGTCTCTCAAGTTACTGCTATTTGTTCCTTTAGCCTATTTTAATTGGTTTCAGTCAGATGCAATATTCTGGTTGACAGACAAATACCAAGGAAGGACCGTGGTGTGAAGTCTCAGGAAAGTCTGTGGTTAGCAAGGGTTGGGAGAAGAGTGGTGGCCACGGAGGCCTCCTGGGGAGTCAGCTCCTGAAACCACACACCCCCACTGTCTTCTTATCATTGATAGAATCTTTACATTTTCTTTCAAAGTTGACTAAAATAATTAATTTCTTTATGTCTTTTTCAGGGCAATTGTGTGTGATTACATGCTCATTCTTAAATGCTCACTTTATTTTAGCATACCTACATACACAAATATAGTTTAGTTCGATGGAAAAGGTGAGCAATCAAAATGATGAAAATGTCCACGTAGCCTAGGCTACAGAGTGAGTTCAGGGCTAGGAAGAAGATGGTTCACCTGTTTGTTTTACTTTTCTTATCTCTTTATTCCTCTACTGCCTTATATATTATAAATCACCAACTTACAGAATTTCCTTAATCTTTTGTTCTACCACTTTAGAGAGGAAATTAAATGATTAACACCGTTGTTAGTATTAGAGTTATGTAGTATTTATATAACCATTTTATTTCTATTTTAAAATTTTTGGGGGGGCTGAGGAGATAGCTCAGGGGCATAAGCACTGGCCTGGCAAGCTCAAGGTCCCAAGTTCAATCCCCAGTACTGTATACCAGGCCCTGGAACTCTGAGAACACTGTGCTGACCCTGGAACTAGGCTTGGTGGTACACACCTGTAATGTCAACACTAGAGAGACTGAGATAGGAGGATCATTGTGGGTCCAAATTGCTTAGGGAGACCCTGTATCAAAAATAAATAATAAAATAAAATAAAATATTTAAAGTTCTCCTTAAAATATTTTAATCAGGTACTTAATACATATTATTTTGCTTTCTGACCACAGAGTATCTAATCTAGTACCTCTTAGACTGGAATGCCTATTGAAATCATTAGCAGACATCTTTAAAAATCCATATTCCTGGGAGAAACTTGGCCCAAAGATTTTGATTCAGTGGTTCAAGAGTTGGGTACATGCATTGGTATACTTTGTGAGTTTGATGTGCTTATCTTTTTTTTTTTTTTTTTTCAGAACTGAGGATTGAACTCAGGCCCTTGTGCTTGCCAGGCAGGGGCTTATTTTATTGAGCCATCTCCCTGACCCCTGCTGTGCTTATCTTAAAAAAAAAAATAATTGGTTTAGACCTCAGATACTCTCTTCTTTACAGCAAAAAAACTATAGTCCCTAAATGTGAAAAATGACAATTTTCCTTGCTTTAAGGGGAATAAATTTCTTTTCAGAAGTTTCATCATTAAAAATTAATATAAGACAAACAGTCATGAGCACACTATGAGGCATGTAGAATAGGGGCACCATTTTTCAGTTGTAGAAATATGTCTCAGACATTTTCATGTTTAGAATTATCCAGCTGAATAAAGGAGGGCTTAGGATAAATCGTGTCTTTTAACATGGAATTCTATTTTATTTTCTTTAGTTGATACATCTGAGCTTTGATAAGTGAAGAATGACGCTTTTTCAGCCTCTAATCACTCATGGCATTTAGGAGCATGTTACAATGAGTCTTTTTAATTGCATCACACACGCTCCTTAAATATATCTTTAAAGCAGAAGCTAGAAGTAGTTTAAAAGTTAATGGAAAAAAAATAGAGGAAGAACCAAAACACAAAAAACTAGAATTTTCTAGACAAAGCCACTTACATCTGTGAAGGTACCAATAGCCTAACAAGACAAGCTCAGTCGGTACTGTACCGTAAGACAGCTGAACCCTTACATACTTTCCTGGCGCATTTTTTTTTTTCATTAGTTGAGATGAGACACTAGCAACGAACAGATTTTGCTAACATTGCAGTTGCGTACCTTCTGTCTGAACCTAATTACTGTCCCACACCACCAAATGTTTGTTCTTCCCTCACCTTCAGTATCTCAGCTGCTACAAAGTAAATCCCCAAACATTCACTGATTAAGTTCTTGTTTCATGCATGTAAGTTAATATTGAGATGCTGAGCCAGAAGGTGGAGGCATTGTTAGTGACAACTAAAATTAAAAACAAAGTGAGAATTAATTTGTTTCTATAGCTGTCAATGGGGACTTCTCCGAGGCAATGCTGGAGTATCACTCCAGTTGTTTGTACTGTGCTAACAGGGATTATATCTGGTTGCTCATCTCCAATAGATACCAACCATTTAGCCTGTAACGAGACCTTTAGGCTGTGGGATAGGTTGAGACCTGTGATGTCTTTATTTTATTTTTTTATTTCAGATATATTTCCATACACAGAGTCACACAACAATTTCATTTGTTCTAAATACAAAAACAACATGTAAATAATATTACCTTTTTCTACTTTTTAAATTATTGAATTTTTAAGTGCGTTCATTTTGATCTTGAATTTAGCAAATGAATTTAGAAATATGTTTCTAAAGGACATACCATGTGAAATAAATTTTTTAAAAGACACAGTTTTATTAAGTGACTCCCTGACTAGTATTTTGTTTTTTTAATTAAATTGTTAACTGATTATGAGGACATAATATTACATATCTTTATGTGAGTACCATAGTGTTATTTTGATAAATATAATATGGAATTCTTAAATCAGGGTAAAGATGTCTATCTTTCAAGCATGCATCATTTCTCTACAGTTAAATATCCAAGATATTTTTTCTAGCTTTAGGAGTAGTGCAGTCTATTATAGTTACCCACAGTCACCTTACTATGCAGTTCTTACTCCTGTTAACAGTGTACATTGTTCAACAATTCCTTACCTTGCTGTTCCCCTACCACTCTCCCGGCTACAGTAATCAGCATTCAAAGTTTCAACTTTCTGTTTTTTAATTGTTTGATACAGGGTGTTGCTGTGCAGTTAGGATTTGTGGTGATCCTCCTGTCTCAGGCTCCTCAACATTAGAATCACAGACATGCACCACCAAGCCCAGTTCCTGGCCTGCATGGCATATGGTACCAGGGATGGAAATCAGGACCTTACACTTGCCTTGCAGGCTAAATTGTCTGAGTGCTCTACTCCGTGAGGCACAGTACAAATTCTAGTATTCTTTTTCTTGTTTTGAGAAGGTCATTAATACTTTGATAGAGAATCTATAGAGTCTGTAGATAGTTTGGGCAAGATGGACATTTTAACAATATTGTTATTCTATTGCATGAATACATCTTGTATTTCATTTTATTATGTTTCTTTCTCCTGCATTTCTTTCATAAATATATTATATTTTTCATTGTAGGCATCTTTGTCTTACTCTGGCTTAGGTCTAAAATGTTTCCTAAAAGTCTCATGCATTCAGAGATTGGGATTTCGGAAAGTGGTGTACATTGTAGAGATGCCGGTGGTTGAATATGCTATTAGTAGGTGGAGTCTGTTTAAAAGAAATGAGTGTTTCTGGGGTAAAGATCATGAGGAGCCTGTGAACTTTTCTTGTTCTCTCCCTCTCTTTCTGCTTCCTTGCCACCCTGGGCTCAGTGGCTTTTCAATACCATCTCTTTACATGACACCATTTCTGCTCTGGAGCCAGGCAATTGTCCATGGAAGGAACTCCCTGAAGCCACAAGCCAAAACCAACTTTTCCTCTTTCAAGTTTTAGGTGTTGGATATTTGGACCAATAATAGAAACATGATTAATAGCAATTTTTTGCTTAATTTATTCCTTCGTATTTTTTGCAACTATTCCTTTCTTAGTTTTTGATCCAGATAATTTATCTGTAGTTAGCAATGCTAGTGATTTTTGTATGTTGATCAGGCATACTACAATTTTTTTCAGAATTATTTTCTAGTTCCAGTAGTCTTAATGGAATGAGTCTATAAATAAGATTTTGTCACCTAAAGACATTGAATATTTGGTTTAATTTTTTAATGAATACTTTTTAAAATTTCTTTTGCCTAATTTTTCTGGCTAGAACTTTCAGTAAATTGTTGAATAAAAGTGATGAAAGTGGTCATTCTTGTGTTGATCCATATAGTATAAAGGTTTAAAAAGCCTTCTCTTTTCCCCCATTCAGTACATCAGCTGTTGATTTAGGATATGTGGTTTATATTATGTTGAGGTAATTGGGTAGACTGAATGGCAACAAGGTGGAAATTCCTGGTTGATAGATACATGAGATCACCCTTATACCAATCCTTTTAGGATACTAAACTCATGTATGTCGCATCTGGATAACTTAGCTTTTTTAATTGTCCATGATAACTTTAAGGTAATTTCTCTAACAATATATATGTTCATTAATTGAACGTAGAGGGGAAAAATGCAATTGATTTGAAATCATGTTTTAAAAAAGCAACATTCCGTGTACAAATTAATGGAGTGTCTTTGTGGTTAACTACTATTAGATTAAGATTATCTTTTAATTTGTGAATAGCTGTAAAAATTGGTTTTAGAGTTCTGTTGCTATATTTCATAAATGATAGCAAGTAAATATTTTATGATATAATTGTAAAAATACCTTCTTTAGGCTTGATTATACCATATTAGGTAAGTTTGTGATATAAAAATAATATCATAGTGCTCCCAAGGGTAGAAGCTTTGGCTACTCAAGGGAATGTAATGATAGCACCTAAGCATTATGCCATTTCAAAAAGCCCTTGACTATAGACAGAAGCCACGTGGGAAATGTAGATTACTTTTCCACACTGGAAGAAGTTTGCTATTATCTTGCATTTCTTTGCTGGATTGCACTGAAAGAGACCCAAATAAAATGAAACAATTTGACATAAGATCATAAATTCTATATTCTGATGCCCAAAAGTGAAGTTTCAATTAAAATCTTGATCATTTGAAGAACCAAATAACGTCAATTTGCATGGACAGGACAGTGAGTGGTGCTAACACCAAGAAGACAGTGATGTGAAAAATTTTTGATAAAGATTTCAGAGCAGCCATCATCAAATGTTTCAAGGAACACTGACAAACATGCATGAACTAAAAATGTCTCTGTGAAGAAGGAGAAAATTTCAGCAGATAAGTGTAATTCAAAGCAAAAAAGAAAAAGGAAATAAAAATAAATGAATCAGCCATGTAAGCCTCTGTAGGAATGTCATTCATGACGTTGAATTCGTGGGAGATAGATCAAAACTGAAAGTATATCATGTCTTAGGCCCTATTACAAAACCCAACATATTTCAAAGAAATTAAATAATAAAAATACAGAAAAAACTATATATTAATATACAAAATAGTTAGGATAGATATACAGCTACTTTCTCTTAGTTCAATGGGAAGAAAGATTTGTGCTAATATTGTTTAGACAAGAGCTCATGTCTGCATCTTGTACTGTGAATAACTACTATGAATACAACAATATGCAATGCATAAATTATTGAAACTGTGCTACTAACCTGTTGTGAAACTGTCTCGTGGCTCTTTCTTTCTCATTAAAATTAATAAAAAATTTAAAAATACAGTGATTATAATAAAATCAAAATTTAAATTAAGAACACACACAAAAGATCCAATTACTTAGAACTAAACAGGAGTATATAGTTGAAAGATACCTGTGGCTCTTAAGAAAATGTATTCCTCAAAGAAAATCAAAACTGTATCCATCAATTGAAAATGTAACACAGCGCACCAAGGTTATCACACAGATAACGCTGAGAGAACTACACCACTAAACACTTCTAAAAGGGATAATGGAAAGGTCTGAAATCAGTTATTTCACCATCAACCTTAAAAATCTAGAAAAACAACAACAAAATAATAAAGTAGACAGAAGAAAACAATAAATATAAAAATAGAAATTGATTAAATTTACCAAAAAGTACCAAAAAGTGATCTGGCTCTCCTAAAAGATTAATAAAATTTACAAACTGCTAATAACAAAGCAAGAAAGCACAGCTTTCTGGTATGAGGAGAAAAAGCACTACAGACCTTAAAGATATTAAAAGAAAATCAAGAGGACATTGTAAGCCATTTTACTCAAATAATTTAGACACACAGGGAGGGGAAGCAAATAAAGAAAAGAAAATGTGCTGTGTAGGTGTACTAACTTTTCATGAGGTACACAAGCATCATGTACTAAAAACACTAATAAAAACCTTGTAAAGAAAGCTAGAAGAAAGAATCTTTTTTTCATGAGGAAATGATAAATATTTGAGGAGATAGACATGTTTACCTAGTTTGAACGTTACTCCAGGTATTCATATATTGAATGCCACATGTTAACCTATTAAAATGTATAAAATATGCTTTTTGTATCAGTTTTAAAGAGAATTTAAACCAGAAATAGTCTGAAAACTTAGATAAAATAAACCATTTTCTTGAAAAGCACAAACTGCCTAAATTTGCAGAATGGAATTAAAAAATATAAATTGTTTTAAAGCTACAAAAAGTGAATTCATAATTTTAAAATTCTTGAAAGGGAAAATACCAGCACCGAATCATTTCATTGGGGAGCTTTATTGAACTTTTAAAACAATATGAGTCTTACCGAAACTCCTCCAAAAATAAGGAAAAGAAGGAACACATTTCAAGTTATTTAAAGATGTTAGCATTACATTACTATTAAATCTGACTAAAGACAATAGAAGGAAAAAACATACAATCTAACTTCCCTCATCAATGTAAACAAAAACCCTTAACATGAAGTTAACAAATTAAATACAGAGCAATATGTAAAAAGAATGACATGCTATGGCCAAATTGGATTTATTAATGATGCATTTGCCTTAATATTCACAAGGACATATTATAATCCACTATATTAATAGGCTGAAAAGAAAAAAATCAAACGCTTGTGCAGAAACAAGTAATATCAGAAATCGACTGTCAGCTTTTCCTAAGGATTGTACAAAATCAGATAAATCTATTCCTCTATTGCATTTGTTAGATTCTGGCTCAAATTTAAGCATGTTGAACAGAAATTCTCTTCATTCTAGTAGTCGTTGAAGTGGAACTTCATTGCTTACTCTCTGACGAAGGTTGTACTGTGTTCCTCAGTTTTCTTACTTTCTAAGTCTTGGATTAATGTATAAACAAACACTGGAAGACCCTGACCTAACTTTCATTTCTGAGGTTTAGTGATAGAACATTTAAAGTTATTTCTACATAAATTATAATAGACAGAAAAGGATATGGAAATGCAAAAAAGGGAAAAAAGCACTATTTTCTTTAGCTTTCTTCTTTCTCCACCTTAATCTTTTTTCTTTCATATGTTTGTTTATATCCTTTTTTGTTTCTTTTCTTTTTTTCAAAGTTTTATTGATAAACAGATAGCAATGAGACAGTTTCAAATCAAATCGGAAGTACAGTTTCAACAAATAATACACTGCATA
>NW_004524658.1:3635979-3646478 GCF_000260255.1 Octodon degus
CCTCCTCCTCCTCCTCCTCTTCCTCCTCCTCCTTCATTTTCTAGGGCCAGGCAAGTATGGTGGCACACACCTGTGATTCCTGCCTTTTGGGAGGCATAGCTGGGAATACCACAAACTTGAGATCATGTCTGACAAATGTGTGACTTAAGAAGACCCAGTGTCTCTAAAACAAGAAAAGTTAAAGGGATAAGGGATGGAAATATAGCTCAGTCTGAAGATCTTGAGTAAAATTCCTACACCACAAAAAGAAAATTAATAAACAATCTTCTTTTGAGAGCTTAGGGAATTATTTTTTATTTCTTTCATTTTTTTCCTTTGGATATATTTAACTATGTTAGTCAAAAACTAGTATGGTCATCTAACATAATAATGGGAGAATACTTGGATTGAGCACCCACTTCTCATACATGGACAAAAAGAAAAGGAAACATTTAACTGAAATAGAAATACCAGCAATTGTGAAAACAGAACAATATACCTGCCTCTTTTTAGTATTAGGAGTTGCGCAGTAACTGGAACATTCAATAAATATTAGTGTTCAATAACTTTTGGCTTATTGGGTGAGGGATTAAAATTGACAGATACGTTTCATCTAAAACTATTAGATGCAGGCTAAAAATTAAGATTTGCTGCTGGAAATGAAGTGTTCTTTTATTTGTCCTCTAATTCAAAAATATACCAATGTATGCAACCAAAAACATTAGTATTATTTTTAATAAAGTATGTTCTTCTCATCTTTAAGCAGTGAGTCAAATTTGTAAAACTCAAAGCTATCTAAAAAGAATGTTTGCCTGTGAAAGAGCAAGGGCCTGATCTGTGATCACAATACAATTATCATTTGAAATCTTTATTCCCTTCCCAATGTGGGAAATTAACTCTTCTATTTTTTATGATGAAATGCTGGATTGAGAGTAAGAAAAAGTAAACTTGAATTTTCCTAATGATAAAAATACAAAGTATAATTGGCAAAACTACTGTATCCTTCCAAAAAATGGAGCACAATAGATAGAATATTCCAGTGGGCAGATGTTAGCTTAAAGTGTGCATTGTTTGGAAAAGGAGTTAATTAACAACTTATTAATTGGATAGAAAATCTGAAACTGTTGTACTTCTAGCAAATACATAATTTTCTTCAAGTATTATTAAAGCGTTTTTTGTTGTACCTATTAAAGATTCTTGTCTCTAAGTTAATTTCATTATGCTAATAAGCTATCATCGTTACAGAACCTAAGCTTTGATCCATGTTAATTGTCGTGATCTTCAAAGACAAAGTCACCACTTACTTTAAATGAATTTTACATCTTTTTAAAGAATCACACGGAAATTAGGGGAAGTAATTAATTTTTTATTATGTGTCTCAATATTTTTAAAGGAGGAAGTCAATGGTATTGGCTAGAATTCATTTTAACATTTAACTAGGGAAAACAGCATGAGGTGAAAAAAAACGTTCAGATGCGAAAGATTAAAGAAAATTTGAAACTGGGACCTAATTTGTCTTGATAAACTTTGGTGTTTAATATGCTTCTTTTGTTCTCAGTGTGAAACTGCAGGGTTTTGATTTGTAAAAACTTTTTGAAGAATTAATTCTTTCTAATTTTTATTCATTTCTTCTTTTTACTTTCACAGGAAGGCAGAGCTGGTTGACCTTCAAGCCATAACACTTTTAAATATCTATGAATGTACAAGGTTAAATCTATTAGTGGTCTGATACAGTCTATTGCATAGACACAGAATATTTTTTCTCCTGAAGCAGATAAGACTCCATTGTTCCTATACATAACTCGTTATTTGAACTTTGCAATATAAGCAAACAGTGTTCTTCAATTATTTGCATTTCTCTTTGTGACTAGATAAGGCTCAATGTGTAAGTAAATCCATTCTATAAAAGACTTTTTTTCTAAGAATATAACATACACTTTAACAGCATATGCATGAGGATAACTGCCAGTTATATTTTTGTTATAACCAAGGTGATGTGCAGGATAGAAGCTTTCTTTAAAGCTACTATTGGTACAAATAGTCGAGAATGGTGGCTAATGCCTATAATCTCAGCACCTGGGAGGCTGAAGCAGAAGGATTACTGTGAGTTCCAGACCAGCTTTGAAAAATAAGTAAGCTCAAGGCCAGTCTGAACTGCATAGTGAGACCCCATCTCAAATAAATAAATAAATAAATAAATAAATAAATAAAGGAGCTTGGTGTAATGAAATTCAAAAAAATGATAAAGGCAATAATATTAAAAGGTATAATTTTCTTTAGACTTGGATCAACTTCCAATGTTGTAGTTTTGTGTTGATTTAAATTTACCAAACTGCATGACATTTCTTTGGGAAACATAGGATATACCAAAGATAGATTATAGAGAAACAAAATAATAACACAGAAATTCACTAAATTATATAAATAAATCTTTGTAAAGAAGTGAAAATCTGTCAATTTGAGTTTAGAGAAAAATCACATGGCTCTATACACATTTTAACACATGCAAACATCATAATTTATCAGACAAGTTAATAGTGAAGTTGTCTTTTCCTGGGAATAATTGAAGAACTGATGAGCCTATCACAATAATATATTGATGTATAAATGGTAGTTTTCAATTTGTTACGTACAAAATGATAACTTGAGGGTAGATGATGTGTAAATTCCACTATGGTTCCAAGAGTTTGTGTTTTTAATAAGTCGTGGTAGGCATTTTTTTTCAGTGGGAGGAAAATTGAGCTTGACCCTAGGATCTCATCCACATGCTGGGCAAGGACTGTTCCACTGAGTCTCACTGTTAGCCCTTGGCAAGCTGTGGTGATGCAGGTGGTTAGTAGATGGCAAACTTAATCTGTTCCCCATGCTAGCATTTCTCTTTGTGATCAGGAAACGTTTGCTAATCATGTAAGCTTGGAGATCGAACAAGATGATAAAAACTTTGATGTCTTATATTAAGGGGACTAAGACAATAAGACTGGTTAATTGCAATAGTTTATGTTTAAATGCCATCAAATTAGTTTGTTGTTTTCGTCTTCAAAGCCTGGCTGTATACCCTTTTTATGGCAAGGCTGTCATTTTAATGCTTTGTTTTCTGTAGGATTAACACCTATTCAGTGGTTGTTAAATGAAATTGAATTTTAATCCTTTATATTGCAACCCAGTGTCTTTATTTATTTATTTTTATGTATTTAGTACAGGGTCTACAGGGTCTCATTACACAGATTGGACTCATAGTGATCCTCCTGTTTTTAGCCTCCCAAATGCTGGGATTATAGGCATGCACCACCATTCCCAGTCACAATCACCCTCTCAGCACACCCCAGGGGCAGGGCCAGCATGGCATGCCAGTGATCAAACCCCAGACCTTATGTCTGCATAAGCAGGCACTTTAATCCACTGAGCTATCTGGCTGGGCCCTGTTTGTTTTATTTTTGAGGAAGGGTCTTACTATGCAGTTTAGGCTGGCGTTGCCCTCGCTTTGTAGCTCAGGCTAGTTTAAAACTTGTAAAAATCCTCTTGCCTCTGCCTCCTCTTTCCTGGCATAACAGACATGCATCACCAGGTCTGGCTTAGTGTGTGATTTTAACTTATGCACTCTATTCACTAGGCATGGCTGCTTAAAAATATCCAACTATGTATTTGTTTCCTGCCAATGAGTTTATTCTAAAAACTATGCTTGAATTTCTGTAGCTATTTAAATGAAAGATTGGTAATCCTTTAATTTCCCTAGCACTATTTAAAAATTATAAGAAAAAAATTTCAAAGCCGGCTTAAATATGATAAAAATAATGAATAAGCAAATCTAAAAAGAGGAAGGATTTAGGAAGCAAACATGGTTACATTGTTTAATTAAAGGTGTAATTTATTATGGAAAAATTATTTTAAGCCCTTTAAAACTATTGAAACAATAACTGTTGTAGCTGCAAAGAGGTTATGATCCAAGATTCAATGATTTGTGTCTGTAACAGAGATTTTGTCAAATACTATAAACATTGAAGAACAATATCTCTGAAAAAAAGATTTGATTTATAGAATTTCTAAATAACCATGACTTTGCAACTGGAGGAAATATTTTCTGAAAGAAATATTCATTTTTTCATGTTTTATAATTAGGCAATTATTAGTTTTCTTTATTTATTCTACTTTATAAAGTGGGCTGCAAGCTAAACCTCTAGACAGGTTCTATTTATCTTATACACTATTTTAAACATTCTAAAATTAATTTGCAACAGAAAATCGTTTGATTTTATGCAAGTAGCTGAATTTCTAGCTGTAATTTTTAAAAAAAATCTACTTTCTGAAGATACCAAGCATTTCCTTCTACATAGCAATGACAAGATAGAGCAAAAGTGAAATGTTCTCTGTTAGCATGGGATGCCATGACCTCCTGTTCTCCTTATCATTATCTACTGAGTTCATACACATTAGCAGTTTACTTAAGCACTAAAGATCCTTGTGTTTGCCAGATTGGATAAAAATATTGTTCACAAAAAATAAATGCCTATCTTATATCAATGAAGGGGTTGCCATCTTACTTGAAAACCACTGGAGATGTTAAAATATTGTTATCAAGCATACAGTTGATAAGAAGACAAATAGAATAATGGAAGGGAAGTAATTTCTATCTCACAAGACTAATTTGTTCATATTCCCAATTACTTTTGTCAGCACTTCAGAAAACCCTGAGTTTTTTTGTATTTGGCAAGTCTAAGATTAAGAAATAAAATATTAGGGTTTAATATAAGTAACCTTCTTTTCCATATAGAGGAAGTAATATTCTAATTTAAAAATACCAAAACACCTTTGACTGAAGTTTGTTATAAGATGTCTGTAGTTCACTGCGTTAGATGCTTTCGTCTTCTAAAGACCTTTGCTTTTAACTAAATGCTTACTTATCTTTCTAATTTAACATAGTCCCACATTCTTCTTTGTAGTAATTTTGGGCTATCTGATAACATATAATGGAAAACATGTAAAGGTCTCCCACCAGTTCTTGTTGCATATTTCAAATGCTTAGAACAACAATTTTCAGAAGCTTTCATTAAGGTTAATTTAAAAACTACATTAAATACAAACAGATTTTCTCACAAACAAAATGCAATGTGTACTTAACAGACTTCTGTATGTTATATTTGATAAACTACCTCATATAAATGCAAATTTTGACTTTCTGCCAGAACCAGGTGGTACGGAAAATATTTCTATTAAACAAATAATGCTGGAAGAGCAAACTTCAAGCACTGTTATGTTGCATAGGAAAGAGGATATTTTCAATCAGGTTTGATGTATATTTTCAAGTTGACCTTTTTGCCTATGAATGAAAGAAACAAATTGAAGACTGATACGTAGTGAGCAATTGTCTTGGTGTGAAAGAAGATTTAGGAAAATGTACTTGGGGAAGGACTTTACCCATTCTGAGAAATGGACAAGTATGTTTACATTTTTTTCAAATTTGCATGGTTATTTATTGTATCATTACATCTCTGTTAGTATTGAAAAGCTTTCATCTCAATCACTTTAAAACTCATCTAGGAAAGATAAATAATGCTGGGTGATCCTAACCATTCTCTCATATAAAACAACTATTTTGAACTCTTAGTAGAAATAAAACACAATCAGAACATGAAAGTAAGCAGATAACCTCTCTCAGTATGTCTTCCTTCATCTTATTATGAGACAAAACTACCCAAACCCCAGGGAAAGAACTTTACAAAATCCTTGAGGAATTTTCTCAAAATGGTCATGGTCATCCAAACCAAGAAGGACACACAAATGCCAGAAGAGCCTGTGGAGACATAAGACAAAATGATGGACAGTGTCCTAGGAGGGACCGTACAGTCCGAAAAGGATATGGACAAATTGGTGAAACCCAAATAGAGTGCAGTTTAGTTAAATGTGCATTCTGACAAACGTACAATATGTAGAGGAGATTTTAATTATAAACTGGTACTAGGTACCTGGGAACTTTCCTTTTTTTTTTTTTTTTTTTGCAAATTTGAATCCACTGCTTCCAAAAAGTGTATTTATTTTAAAAGAAAACACTGGAGATAAATGAAAGAAATATTGTTTGGCCTAAAGATACATGTAGATGACTAAGGGCTAGATTGATAATTGCTCTTAATTGGATAAACCCTTGTGATTGCTATATCAGAGAGTGATGAATGTACATAAAATATATGTACTGTTCAGCCATCCCTATGAAATATGTAGTGTCCACTTGAAGGCTAGGTTTGGAGTCCAAAGAAATGTTGTTGCCTACATGGGGTACAATGGTGAAAAATGAGGTCTTGATCTTATTGGTGCTACTGTTAGCTTCCTAAAGTTATACTTAATACCTTTACTAAAGTCACTGTGGTTATTTACTTTTGAAAGATGTTTATATAAGTGGTGTGATGATTTTGGAAAATTTTTTGATTTGGGGCATGATAGTCCTATTTAAGAAAGTTTTACTCATTTAAAAACTTTACATTGTCCTTTATCTATATTCCCTTCCCCTATTTTTTTTTTTTTTTTTTTTTTTGGTCAGAGATGGGTGTTCCATTGCAGTTAGAGAAGCTGTGTTTGCAGAAGTCTTTAACAGACCTTTTCATACTTGATGCCAGTCCAAAGATTATAGCTACTTGAAATCAACAAAATAACCAATATAGTCCAATAGTCCATCAGAGTAGTGAGTCATCAACACAACTTGAAAGTGACAGAAGTTGTTGACTTGAGCTTTTTACAGCTCAGCATATTAATACAACTTTATGTTTTATATCTCGTGATTACACTTTTCTGTTAGATGGTTCAGACAAGTTAAAGCAAGACCTATTTAACTAAAATTGTACCTTTCGCTATCTGACAAGGTCAGTCAAATCCCCTGAGGATTTACCCTGGAACCATGTACAGCAACTTGTAGATCTTTGGTCAGTGTCAGCCATCTGGATGAGTCATGGCCATTGCTTGCCAATCATTATCATCATCATCATCATCATCATCATCATCATCATCATCATCATCATCTGATAGGATAGATATACTGCTACTTTCTCATAGTTCATTGAGAAGAAAGTTTTGTACCAATATTGTTTAGACAAGATATAATTTCGGCATCTTGTCCTCTGAATAACTATATGCAATTATTAATTTTTGTAACTGTCATACTAACCTGTTTTGAAATTGTTTCTTTGCTATTTTATCTTTTTTCTCATTAAAATAAAAAAATGAAAAAAGGTGGGCTAAAAAATATTGTTACTAATTTCATATTAGATGAATGTGTCATATGAACACATTCCCATAAAAAATTGGGAACAGCATTATAATTTAAAGGTTAGATGATCCACTGATTATTAAAATATTAATTCTAAAGAAAAACCACATACACATATATGTTAAGCACTGCATTTAAAATGATATATTCATTCTCTCTGTGAGTTTGGTATTAGCAATGTGACTGAGAATAAGTAACTTGCCTAAGTATTCATATATTGTAGGTAAGACAGGAGCATCCCTCCCACTAATTACTTGTGCCATCCCTGTTGAACTTTCCTTTCAGGTCCTTCAGATCTTCATCTTCTAGGGATTAATTCCTGATTATCTCTGCAGATTTATGGCTCATGTACACATCTCATAAATGATAAAACTGAAGTGTTATGATGTCTATCGATCTGTAAAGTCAATGTACTTAAGCCAGTGAACTGGAACACGTATGGTCCAGTATTATCTGCATAGTACCCTTACTTTCAAATAATTCTAGAACAGTTTCCAGGTATAACTTATTGATTATTATAATTACTGTAGTTGTCTTTTGCATTTGAAATCATTAACAATTTTTAAAATGTTTTCTTAGTTTTAATAGACGCACCTTCAGCTGTTCTATATGGAAGATTCTGGTCAGAGCTCAGAAGACCAGAATGCTGATAGAAATCCTGCAAGTAAAGACCAGGCTGGGGAGTTTTCTGTTGGGAAGAAGAACTGAATTTGGTTGTTGGACTCCAGATGACATGTATTATGGCTCTGCACAAAGTTTGTCTGCATTTTGCTTGAGTCCAGAGATTTTGCCTGAGACTGAAATTAAGTATGGTACACTGGTTAATCTTGTGAAAGGAATTTCATTTTTAATAGAACATACTAAATTTATGTACAGTAAAATTTTAAATTATTTCAAACCTGATAGATCAAATAGAATTAGTTGCTATGAATAAACATGTTGTGAACAACACAAGTAAGCTTATCCTAATAACTTTAGTCTTTTACAATCTCATATCTTTTACAAAATCATTTCAGACAAATAGTTCACTTTTCAGAGAAACAATAAATGTAGGTGTGTTGCTTTTTATTCACCGAACTAGAGTACAAGTCATTTTCTAAGCTACAAAAATATTATTATTTATTTCATTCCAGTACCATTGCATTGTAATGATAACAGTTTATATTCTATGTCACTCTGAAATATACTGGAAATTTTGCTCATTGTAAAATTAATTTCAAGACAGTTGAACGATGAGGCAGTGACATGGCATTTTGGGGTGCTTATAGTCAGATTTATGTGGAGAATCAAAAGCAAACAAATCAGCAGGATAATTTCAAATGTTGTGAGTCTGGTCAGAAAGAAAACACCAATAAAACTGTAGAATGTGAGGATAGAACTGAGAGGATCTCTACTGCTGAGAAGGAACAGGAGAATAGAAAGGATGGCCAGAGGGCACCAGTCCAAGGAGGAAGTCTCCAGTCTTGCAGCCTCAAGACTGCAGTGGTGAGGGACTTTTTTTTGAGGAGAAATCCACAGATTCATGTTCCAGAATGGCAGTGGCAGCCACACCAGGAACCAGAATGAAGGTGGCATGGAGAATTTGTTCCTTGGAATCAGGGTCAGAGTGCTCAGCATTCCAGGCACTCAACCCTACACCCAGGAGAGAAGAAAGCCAGGCTACTACTCCAGCTGGCAGCAGACCTTGGCATCATCCACATAGTGTCGGTTTTAGGCACTTGGAGTACACAAGCATTTTGAGGTTAAGAAGCCTTCCACCTAGATTTCAGAAGGCCTGGGAGGCCAGGCAGTGTGCTCCTGGGAGGCCAGTGTGTGAGGCAGAGAATGGAAAGCCTAACATGCAGTGGAAACACCAGAAGTTTGGAAAAGCCAGAAATATGGATCACCTGAGAATATCTGCAAGATGGGAACAAAGTTGGTCCCAGAGTAAAGCTATGGAAGCTACAACTAACAGCAGTATAATAGAGGTGGAGCCACATGGAACTCATAATTTGCCACAGATTGCTTTGGATGTTCTACATGGAACTACAGGACTTAATGCTTGCCTTGCTGCCCTTTGGACTTGAGTTGTTCCCAATGCTTTGTATACCCCTGTTGTGTGTACCTTTTTCAATGGTAATACTTTTCTTGTGCCTTTGAATGATTAGAAGTGTTTAACTTTTAATTTGTACAGGGGCTCACAGCTAAGAGTTTGCCTTAGATGTTGGGGGAGCCTTGGATCTTGGACTTTTCTGCATTGGTGAAACTGTTAGGACCTAAAATATTTCAAACACTGACTTTGGTAACTACTGGAGATCAGCTAAAATGTCTTTTTCACAAAAGGATGTGCATAAGTCTTTGGGGAGCCAGGGGTGGAATGTTATGGTTTCTATCCAGTTGTTCCCACAAAGACTCATGCAGTCATTGGGGTGGCTTGAAGAGTTTGTGATTGATTCTTGCTCCACCGCTGAGACTGTGGGTGTGGGTACTGCACCTACCCAGGGACAGATAATGTGTACACAAATAGAGGGAGGGGAAAGAGGCTTGCTAGCAACTGCAGCTGTTGACCGTCCCTTTGCTCTTTGCTGTTTTCTTTGGCCATGAACAGCTGCCTTCTGCCGTATGCCACTCTGCCTTTGAGCCAGCTGAGTATGGACTCAACCTCCTGTAACTGTGAGCTAAATAAACCTTTTCTTCCTTAATTTTGGGTGTCTGGTATTTTGTCCCAACAATGAGAGAAGAGTAACTAAGACACACATAATGGTACACATTTATAGAGTACAGTGTGTTATATTAAGACCTATAGGAAGCATGTTCTGACCAGATAAGGGTAACCAGCATATCCAACACTTCAAATATATTTCAATTTGTTTTTGTGTTGGAAATATTTAGAATCCTTTCTACTTGTGATTTTGACAAACACACTTAATTATTTTCAACTGTATTTACTCTACTTGGCTATAAAATATTGGCAGCTACTCTCCTTGTACAGCTGAGTCCTGTGCCCTTAGCCAACTTCTCTACCTTCTATGTACACCATTTGCTCTCACTTCTACTGTCTATGTCTAATAGATTAACTGGTTAACATGTAAATGATAGATTGTAGTGTCACCCTTTCTGTGCCTCACTTGGAGTTTTGACAAAAATATCTACTACAAAATATATTTTAAAAATATCTACTACAAGACAGGAAAAGGAATATGGTGGGACTGTCCTGCTTCAAGGTTGTATATGGTGAGATTTTTGGACTTATGTGCAAACATGAGAAGCATAGAATTCTTTATCCTAT
>NW_004524658.1:3647338-3658566 GCF_000260255.1 Octodon degus
TGTTTGTAAATGGGATCACAAGTCCGCATCTTGTACAGCAATTAACCACTAAGAAGAATATATGCAGTGTATTATTTGTTGAAACTGTCCTTCCGATATGATTTAAAAATGCCCCATTGCTATCTGTTTGTCAATAAAACTTTGAAAAAAAAATATCTACTACAAAATATATTTTTAAAATAATGTATAATTTAGTAGCTATCTTTTTGGTGAAATACCTATTATACTCAAAATGTAATATTTAGATGTTAACTTCATAATGTAAGCTGTTATACAAATATTTAAGGTGAATCAAGAACACAGAAGAAAGTCTAGAGGTCAAATATTTAGACACTTGTAAGGAGCAAGCGTAGCTGAGATGGACAACAGATATTATTAATCTGTAGTTTTTTGTTTAGTACAAGATCCTAGATTTTTAACATCTCTAAAAATAGTTCATTTTTTTTTTGAGAAACCTAGGACACTCCTCCTGCTGGGGAAACCAGATTAGTCTAGCTGAAAACTTTGGAAGTCTCTGAAGGCCTCTGATCTAATATGTTATTTCTGTTAACCTGAGACTAGCATTACTGACTCACAGAAAATAACTTAATTGTCTCTAATGACAACATCTGACTGAACATACAGCTCTTAAGAGCAAATCAGTTTTAATAAAATAATTCTCATTAATATTATAACACAGTTAAATTTATTTCCTTTTAGAATCAAAAGGGATCCAAAGATTTTAGAGTTCACAAACTCTCTGAAATATATCTTTTCTCTGTGACTGAATTGGGAACAACATTTACAGTTTCCTGAGACATTTTTGTCTTTAGAGAGTGACTTACAGTGTACATATAGGTAGCACAACCAGTATTCTAATCTAAAAGGAAGTTAAATCTCAAAATTATGGATTCTTTTATTAATTCTTTAAAACAAACCTTTCTCTGAATCCTTCAGAGAATTCAAAGCTCAGAAAAGTGTTTGATTGTATAAAGTATGATTTTAGTGGTAGCTTAATAAAATCATGTGTACACTAATATATTTAAAGTGAGGATGCCTGACAAATGGCATTGACTTTATAACAAAATCAATATTTGCCTTGCTAAGTTGAGTAAATTCATTTCTCCAAGTTTATTTAGTATCAAAAGTATAAAATTCAAAGAATATGCAAAGCCAGAGAAGTCCAAATTGAATATAAAGTGAAACATTATCAAAAACTGTATTAAGCTGGTCTGGATTAGTTATTATTTAAAGCAGATAGTCAAAAGTATTCAGCTTTTAAGGTACACTTCTTATGTATTTTATATATGAATGACTTCAAATTTAATATTATTATTTCTTTATATTTTTACCCCAAGGAACATTTTAGACTTAGAGCCAAGTATGGAGTTATATGGTTGGAGGTTACATGACACAGACCTACAGAGTGTTTTATATTACATCTCAGAGACAGAGCATTAGATTTCACAGAGAAAGCCATAGACAAGCCACATTGTAAAAATTTCTGATCTTACTTGAAATGCTTAGGTTTGAATGATGAACTCAAGGGCTAAATTTGCAAAGCAATTGCTTTTGCCTTTTGCACATTTGATGCTCAAAAACACTAGCATTTGCACTTTTAAAGAGAAAAAAATAAATTCTCTCTTTTTTTCTTTGCAAAACTTTAACCTTACAAATGTTTCATACCTACATTTAAATATACTCAGGAGCTTTGCAGGCCAAAGTAAAATGCAGTGCATGGAGGGCGATGCTCCCAGTGCACTCATCCTATTTATCTATCCACCCAGTTCTGGTCTTTTTCTACATTCTGGCATACAAAGCAACCTTCCAGCACCTTCTAGAAAATACCTGGTATCCCTATACCAAGTATTACATGTCGTTAATTTTCAAGGTAAAATTACTTCCCAGACAAGAGTCATTTAAAAAAAAAAAGTTGAGTAGAGCTAAGCTCATGACAGTCAAGAAAGAAGTTTGACATTTGGGGCAAATACTGTGTAAATACTGTGCATTTGTGTGATACTTTACAGCAATCTATAGTGTGAAATGTGAAAACAACAATCTATAGTATGAAATGTCTTTATTCAAATTCTAAAACAAAATTGCACAAAAGGAAAATAAATGTAGACTTTTCTACTCCAAAGCATAGTGATCATGTGTTCCCAATTGCTGCTTAGAATTTGAAAAGTCCACTTTGATCTTAGTAACTAGGGTCCAATAAACAACATATAATAAAATACCTATGAATGTATAACTAGTATTATATATTTTTGTATACACCTGTCTATATACATCTCTATCCACATCTTCATCTCCATCTCTAGCTCTATCTTTGTATCTAGTGATCACAGTATTTTGAGTTATCTTAAATTGCAATCGGTACTATAAAAGGAAGACAGCATATACTCAAGGTCAGTAGTATGTTAGGCATTGACATTGCTGACATAATTATGCCCTGAGAATACAGAGACCAGAGTGGTCAGCGGGCCTCATGGAAGATCATAGTAATGACAAATTGTTTTCTGGAGGTGAACAAAAAACTAAGGAGAAGAAGATAAATGAGGAAGAAAGTAATAGGACACAATTTGTTGCCTCACAAGGATCCTGGATGGCTCACCTAATTTCTTGCTTTAGGTGATAGCTGGTGTGGAAAGCTCACGTCTTTGACAAAGGAATGGATAATTTCTCAAAAAGCATCATGGATAAATGCTGGTGGAGAAGAAAGACAACCATGGAAGGAAGTCCTGAGAAGGAATTTTGGCTTCCAAAACATGATAATTGCCAATTGTGTGAAATTAGAAGGTTGAACCTATACGTAGATGTGCCCTAACACTCCCTTCACAGTTGAAGACAGGAAGAAAACAAATAGAATTTAGAAAGATTTTTAAAACTCGAGCAACACCAGAATCATGTAACATAAAACACAGAGATTTTATTTAAAAACTAATGCATATTTTCTGTTACCTTTTCATTTGTATACAACTTTATTGGAAGAGTTAAAGTTGTAGCAGTGAACTACAAAAATATTACTTGAGGTAGTTTTATGAAGAAGAGCCCGAATAGCAGGATACGTGGACTTTACACACATCATTTCATCTATGTGAGCACGAACTTGGGAGATGACTATTAGCATCCCTATATGGCAGATGGGGGGCATTGAGTAGAATGGGAAGAGTCAAAAATCATACCAACCATTAGTAGTAGGATGGCATTAGTACTAGTAAGATGGCAAAGTCCACCTATTTTTGAGTGTATTATTAAGATATTAAAGGGGTTAGGAAGACAGCTCAGTGGTCTAAGTGCCTGCCTGGCAAGCATGAGGACCCAAGTTTGATCCCAGAATACTGTGCCAGCCCAGGAACCCTGGGCACACTGTGCTAGCTCCAAAACCAGGTGTGGTGGTGCATGCCTGTAATCCCAGCACTGGGGATGCTGAGACAGGAGGATCACTATGGTACAAGGCAGTGAGAACTTACACCAAGTAAATAAAAAAAATGATAAAATTTTTTTCTAAAAGATTAAAATTCACTGTTTGCAATGATCAAGGCATATTTATTTATTTTAATGAAAATTCAAATAGATAGCCTAGGCCAGGTCTGAGATGTTGCATTTCTAACTGGTGTTCAAGGAGGTTAGAACAATGCTGGGACTTCATGGATCACATGCTTGGTAGCATCGATGCAGTACCTTTCCTGTTGAGTTTTGAGGATTACTGAGACATGTTTTATTAAATTATTCATTGACAATAATTTGCAACTTTTTTTTGCTTCTGTTGCATTACTTATTGTTTGAGGAATTCCAAATTAGATTTAGGAAATTGGCCCTCATCACACTCTGTACTTTCTAAGAACATAACAGAGTCTTTGATGAATAACTACAGGGTGCAATTTTGGTGTGTTAATGTTATATTTTCAAAGTTAAATGAGATCATATTGCTAGGCCAAATAACATGATTCTTCTACATTCTATAATGTGTTTTCATATTTCTTGTGTGGTAAGCAGCTAGCAACCATTTTGTTGCTTTGCAGGTAACCACCTAATAAATAGATCCTGCCATGAGAATTCAAGTTTTAGTATTACAGGTTTATGTTTCTTATTGAATAAAACACAAAATACAGAATGAATGAATACAAAACAATAAAACAAAAATGGATAACCCCAAATTTAATCTACTGTCACTGATAAAGTTTTATTGATAGTGTTTTAATGATATAGAGTTTGAATTGAAGAGATTTCTTCCCCTCTGTACTTCATGGTGTTTAGTGTAATTTCACTTCCATTTTTTTTCATTTATTACTCTCAGAGCACTTAGTTCAAGAGGGAGGACACCAAGTATGACAGACATTTGGAACTAGGCTGAGAGAGTAGAACTTTGCTACCATAAAAAATCGGTGTCATAAAACTTGATCATTATAATGATAGCAATTTTAAATATTTAATTTGTTTATTTTAAAGTCCTTTCTTAAATACTTTCTTAAAATGTTTATTATATAAAATAGAGGGAGTAAATTAGATCTTAAATATTCATGTTATATGCTATAATCATTGATACAAATAAATTATATAGAACAAATATCTTATTATGGAAAAACCTAATAATAGCCCTTGTCAATAGAATAAGTTGTGGTCCTTTTTCAAGGCAGTTTTTACCTCAAACACTTTACAAAGGGAAGTTAATTTTCATATATTGCTTTACATTTTGGCTAACATGAAAAGAGATCTGGCTTAGGAAAAAGAAAAGAGATCATCTAGCATGAAGTCAAATTATAAAAGGACTTCTGAAACTTCTTCATAGTAGAAGAAGATCCAGAGGAACACCCAATACTGAAAGTGAAGAATGACAACAGAGGACTCACATTATCTGACTTCAAGACTTACTATAAATCTATTCTGATCAACACAGTTGGTATCGGAAAAATAATAGACAAGCAGGTAAATAGACTAGGGCTGAGATCTCAGAAATATATCTAGGCAAATTTGGTAACAGGTACTGAACAAAGTAGCAAGTGCAATCCAGTGGAGGATAGACAATCTCATAAACAACTGATGAACTAAATATCCACAGAAAAGAGAAAAAAAATTAGACATTGATACTTGAGTTTATATTCTTCACAAAAATTCAACTCAAGAGGGATATAGTCATACATGTAAAACGCAGAATTGTAGAATATCTAGAAGACAGCATAATAGGAAATATAGATGAAATATTGGATTTGGTGCTGATAGTTTAGACTAAGAACAAGAGACAATTTAGGAAAAGAAAGAATTATAAGTAGGATTTCATTAAAACAAAAAACAGCTGCTCTGTGAAAACAATGAGAGAAGGCACAGGTTAGAAAAAAATACTTGTAGAAGATGAGTCTGATAAGGAGCTGTTATTAAAACTATACAAAGATCTGTTAATCTTAAGTACAAGAAACAAGCAACTCGATTTAAAAAAGGGACAAAAGATCTGAACAGATGGCAAATAAGCATATGAAGAGATGCTTGCTACCACAGCCATTAGGGAAATGCAAATTAAAATAACAATGAAACGTTACTATACAGTTACTTAGTGAGTAAGATTTAAAACACCGACAATATCAAATGCTGACAAAGATGTGGAGCAATAGGAACTCTTATTAGTAGCAAAGCAAAATGTTACAGTCTCCCTGGAAGATAATTTGACAGTTTCAGACACAACTAAATATACTTTGACCTTTCAATACATCAATTCTGTTCTTGGTTTTACCAAGAACATTTGCAAAAACATCCAGTAAATAACCTTCACACAATTGCTTATGGTGGCTTTGTGCTTGTCAAAAATTGGAAGTAACAATGATGCTGTCTTACGGGTGAATAAACAAATAAATTGTCATACATCTAGATAGTGGGATATTATTCATTGTTAAAAAGGGAAACTGTGAAGACACCAAACATCTTCAAATAAATATCATTAAATGACAAACCCAATGTAAAAGACTTTATACTGTTTGATTCAAACTATGTGCCACTCTAGAAAATGTAAAATTATGAGGATAGCCAAAAGATCAGCTGTTGTCAGGGTTTTTAGGTAACAAAAGTTAAATAATGAAGTACGTACAATTTTTAAGGTAGGAGAGGTATCCTGAGTGACACTATAGTTGTGAATAGATGGCTATACATATTCATTAATACTCCTAAGATGAACAAAACAATGAAGCTGAGTAACAACTAAGGACTTTGTTGGCCAAAGTATGTCAAATTGGTCCATCAGTAGTATCTTTTGTGCCACACATTTCAGGAAGTTTACAGTAAGGGGATCAGTGAATGTGTGTGGGATTGTATAGGAACTCTTTACGCTCTGTGATCAATTTGTTTTCAAGCTAAAACTGCTATAAACAGTGAATTTAAAAATTAAAAACAAGACCCAAAGAACCAGTTAAGCACTATACATTTATCTTAAGGAATGTGTAGTGGACTGGATTTTTAAATTTTGTTTTAATGTTCTTATATAGGATTGTTCTTTGAACCCTCCTTCCCAAAACACATACATGCATGCATTCACACACACACACACACACACACACACACACACACACACACCCCACTTCATGAATATTTAATGATTAACACATAAAATCTTACTTTTCTTTTTTAATAGTTAATATTTTGAAAAATAATATTTTATTCAAAAATATTCCAAATTTTAGGTCTCTGGTATTTATTTTCATGTATCATATAAAAGGATATGTGGATATTGAGTAGAATTGGCTTAGTTTAGTAATTGAGTTATTTAGGGGGAGGGTCACACATATTTTAGATTTCATTACAGAAAGTCTTTAGTGATAAAAAGTTTTCATTGAAGTTTTAAAATCTAATCGGTGTGATAGTTGCTTAAGCTCAAATAATAAGCATAGGTTGTGACAATACACGGTTGCCAAAACATTTTGGAACTGCAATAAGGATATGATGAGTACCTTCTGTGGTTGAGAAGGCACCTGGCGCTATGGGAATGCACTGGAGCTAGGGAATACGGATAGTCTTTTCATCACCAAAGTTTCAGGTTTATTTTAGAGTCTTATTATTCAATGAAAAGTTTGTCATATTAATATAAACAAATGGAAGATTGCAGAAATGTGTATGCATTAACCTTTAATAAAGAAAATGTGGCAACGATGATTTTAATATATTATTTTCTGCAAACTAAAATTTGACATTTGTGGTGGCTCATGGATATAAGATTATAAGCATGCATCTCAGGCACATTTAAAAATCACAGGAATATAGGCAATATGTACAAAGTCATCTCTGATGCTTTGCACTTTAACCAATTCATTCACCATTTAAAAACAATTAAAAAATTCATTAAGCTGGATTCTGCCCTTGGATACACACAACAAAACTCCCATTGAAGTCAATGGAAATTGCGCATGCATATCCAAGGGCAGAATTTGGCCTGCTGTGTTTAATTCACTCTGATCATTTTTATTAATTCAATATTAATATTTCCGTTCATTTATTCAATTAGTTCTGTGGTATTCTAAATTCATTGTATGTAATACATTGCAATCAGTCAATCATTACAGTGCCGGTCCACTTTCTAACAATCAATATTTGGAGTCAGTCAAGGCAAAATGCACTTAAAATCCAAACAAAAAAAGAAATAGTTCCTCTGCAGCTGTATCTCCTACTTTGTAGCTTGAATTTTTGGGCCAAGCTTCTCTGTGGGGATTTAGTCAGTGTAAGAGATATTAGTAAATTGTGGGGCAGAGTTGGCCCTTAGATCAAATGCTGCTTTGTGAGGTAGCCAAGTAGGGCTATCTAATAACAGCCAGATGTGAAAGACTAAACTCATGAAATACCCACCACTTAATGAGGTCATACAATACCATTTGGCACCTGATCAAATTTGGGGCATCTATGCTCATGTGGAGGAATCTCCTCTGTCTTCAAGGGACAGATAAAAATGAATGCAGTGTGTTAACATAGAAGTATAAACAGTGCATATATGAATAAATGTGTTATACTCAGGAAGCATAATTTTTCTTATGCTCCAGATTTATTTAGATCTAATTTCTCCAGGCAGAGAACGTTCTTGTGTAATTTTTACATCCTTCACAGGTATTCACAACATGCAAAATTATCAGTAGTTCTGAAGAAGACAACTTTAGGGAAATTGACAGTTCATATTTGAACATTCCCTAAGCAAAATTCTCTAGCAAGAATCATGTTCCCAATTTTGTCTTTCAAGTTTTTGGTAGTTTAATCAAAATGTAATAAACAGCATATTTAAAAAGAGTAGTTTGATAAGTTTTAAGATAAACTTCACTGCACCCAAGTCAGTGAAAATATCCATGTTTTGCATCTCAAAGAGTTTTCTCATGTCACTCTTTTATCCTTCTTTTAGGGCCCCTGACTTATGTTTTCTTCAGGCAACCACAAATTAGTTTTATATTGCTATAGACTAATTTGAATTTTCTAAACTTAGATAATAACAGACTCAACTTTCGTGGGTCTGACATTTTTCACTCTTCAAAGTATCTAGAGATTTACTTGTGGTATTGTATGTATTGACAGTCCATTCTTCTTTACTGTTCAGTATTAATCCATTCTGTGAATATACAATAATTCATTTATGTATTCCTGTGTTGGTAGGTATTTTGCTCATTTTTTGTTTAAAGCTATTAAAAATAAAGATGCTATGAACATTTGAGAATCAATGCTTACACGGACTTTTTTTTCTCTTCAAGAAATGAGAAGTACAATGGTTAGATAAATTGTCAGTGCATGTTTAACTTTTTAAATATCTGCAAATTAGTTTTAAAGGTGAGGTGCCAATTTAGATTTATATTCCTATTGGTAGTCCATGAGAGTTCTAGTTCCTCCAAATTCTTATCGACACTTGATATGGTCAGCCTTTTTAATTTTAGATATTCTAGGAGGTAAGTAGCAATAACTATTGCTGCTTTTTTACATTGCTTTAATTACTATGTTGAAAACTGTTTCAATGAGTTTATTTGTCATTTGTTTAACAACTTTGGTAAAGTTTCCAAAACTTTGTCCATTTTTAATTATATTTTTTGTTTTCTTATTGTTGAACTTTGAAAGTTATCAAGATAGCCTCAATAATAATTCTTCAAGAAACATAATTTTGGCACATTTTGTCAGTCTGAAGATTCCCATTTTATTATTAAAACACTGTCTCTTAAAAGTAGAGCTTTTAATTTCAGATGATTGCTGCATTTTTTATTTGTACTTTTGGAATCATGATCTTATTGCTATATTTGAAGATATTACCTAATCAAATGTCACATATATTTTCTTCTAGAAATTATATATTTTATATATTGGTCTATGACTCAGTTGAGATAATTTTTTCATAATGAAAATAAGGATTGAGGTTCTTTTTAATACTAATATTCAATTGTTCTAGCAACATTTATTGTATATTCTTTCCCCATTGAGTAATCCTTGCATCTTTGTTAAAAATTAATTACTAATCTGTCTGGGTTTACTTTGGCCTCATTAGTATGTTCTGTTCATCTGTTGTTCTGTCTTTATGACAATAACATTCTGTTTGCTTGTTACTATATTATTCTGTTTTTGAAATTAGGTCATACTTGCTGTCAATTTTGTTATCTTTTTATAATGTTCTTTTGATTATTCTAGATCTTTTAAACTTTTATATAATTATTAGGCCCAACTGGTAAATTTCCCCATAAAACTTCTTGTGATTTTTGCTTGAAATTGCATTAAATCTGTATGTACTTTGAAAAAAATACGTATCTTAAAAATATTAACTTCTTCAACTATTGAATATGTTTTCTATTTATTTTGGTCTTATTTAATATATTTCAGTAATATTGTATGATGTCTTCACAGATGGACATGCTATGTGAAGCTAGAGCGCTTTAACCCTTTGCTTTGGATTTGAATGACTCCTACTCCTTGGTTTATTTAGCTCCTTACAGCGTCAAGTACATTATAGAAGTGGTGAAAGAAGGCTTTTTGTCTCTTCCCTAAACTAAGGTTAAAAATCTTCTTTCACTTAAATACAATATTAGCTGGACCTTTGCTCTTGTTGTATTTGATATGGCTTTAGAAATTGCTGTTAGTTTGCTAAGATATTTTTTTAAATACAGAATTAATGTGTAATTTCAACTCAGTACCATCTTTATTATTATTGTTATTCTTATTATTTTGAGCTCCACAGTTCCAACATCCTTTTGCCTAGTTGAGACAAAAAGGTAAGGAGGAGCCTCAGTTGTTCAACATGTGGTATGGAGGGACCCAGTTCACAGGCTGAGAAAGTGAATGGAGCAGGACAGCGTTTTAGTTTGTAAGATAGTAGTACAGATCCACAGGCTTTCCTCCCAGGAGCAGTTTGTCCAGCTGAAGTGGTGTCCCACACTTTTTGATACAATGTTCTCAATTTTCATTTATTTCAAATGGTTTTGAGACCTGCCTTTAAATCTATTTTTCTGATTAATGAATTGTTTAGACACGAATTATATAATTTGTAAATATATAGAGGTTTTCCAGACATTTCTCATGTCATTTATTTCAACTGAAATTTTATTTTAGTTAGAAAACACACTTTTTGAAATTTAATTTTATTGACTTATTTTATTGACAAAAATTATGAAATGTTGGTAAATATTACCTGGAATTTTTATTTTTATTTATTTATTTTGCCGTAATTTTATTGATAAACAAATAGCAATGGGACAGTTTTAAATCAAATTGGGAGGACAGTTTCAATAATTAACACACTCCATACATTCTTCTTAGTGGTGAATTGCTGTACAAGATGTAAACCTGACATCCCATTTACAAACACCATTAGAACAAATCATTCTATTCATTAAGAGAATGCAACTATATATCTATCTTAACTACTTTGAATATACAGACACAAAATGGACATTCATTTATATACCCCCTTTTTTGTTTAGATCTATCATTTGAATATTAGAGGTGTGTTAACTCATCAAAATATTCCAAAAGAGTCCATAATACTATTGGGTCTTCCATTTCACTGGCAATGTCAGAAATTGATGACCTGAGTCCCCCACAGCTCAGTATAACAGCATGACCTTACTTCTTATATTTCGTTTTTATACTTTTCTTCTAGATGGTTAAGACCAAGGTAAAGCAGGACCTATGCAACAAGAGTTGTAACTTTTGGGTCTGATAAGGTCAGTGAAATCCCCTCAGGATTTATCCTGAGATCCTGTACCTCAGATTGTAGAACCTTTGTCAGTGTCAGCCATGTGGATGAGTCACGGCCA
>NW_004524658.1:3662856-3670354 GCF_000260255.1 Octodon degus
TTTCTTGTATACAGCATATTGTTGGATTTTGTTTCCTAATCCACTGTGCCAGTCTATTTCTCTTAATTGGCGAATTGAGTCCATTTACACTGATGGTCAGAATTGAGATGTATTGACTTATGGTTGCCATGTTATTTACATGTTGTCATTTATTCCTTTTTCTCCTGTGTTTAATTGCTTACCCTATTTAGTTGGTTGCTTCTGATCTCATTCGTGGAGTTCTGATCATTTTGATCCCTCTCTAGAGCATCTTTCAGTAGCCTGTGTAGGTTTGGCATTGTCATCAGGAAATTCTTTAGCTGTTCTTTGTCATGAAAGTATTTCACTTCTCCATCAAGCTTGAAAGAGTTTTTCAGGGTATAGTATTCTGGACTGGAATTTGAATTCATAGAGGACCTGAAGTACTCTGCTTCATGCTCTTCTTGCCTGCATGTTTTGTTAAGAGAAGTCAGCCACAATTCTGATGGGTTTTCCTTTGAATGTGATCTGCTTCTTTTTCTCTAGTGGCTCTCAGTATATTATTTATATGCTGTATTTCTGGGATCTTGACTATTATATGTCTCAGTGTGTTTTTCGTTGGGTTGAGGTTCTTTGGCGTTCTGTATGCTTCAGTTACCTGAATGTCAGATTTTTTCCTCATATTTGGGGAATTTTCTGCTATTACTTCTGCCCATATTTTTTAAGGTCATTTGTATTGACTCCTTCCTTCTCATTGATGCCTATTAGTCTCACATTGTTCATTTTTGCATCATCTTGCAGGTGATGGATTATTCTTTCCTGTATCCTCATTGTTTTTAAGATATCCTTTCTTACCTTTTCACTAGCTGCATCAGCATCTTCTAGATCTGAAGCTCTGTCTTCACTTTCACTTAAAAGGTTTTGCAAGCTTGTGATTGAGGTTTTAATTTCCTCTATATCTCTTTGAGTCTGCTTCACGCGATGTATTTCCTTCCTGAATTGTTCACTCAAAGAATCCATCATTTTTCTTATCTCCTCTATTTTTTTTCAATGTCTTCTTTAGAAGCAGTTATAAATTATTTTACTGCAGTGTTTTTTCAGATTGGGTTTCCTACCTATGTTTCTGTAGTTGCTTCTTTACTTCCTATGCTATGAGTTCTGAGAATTCTTTTTTTATTTCAGAGAAGAATTGCACTCTGATTTCCCCTATATCTTTCTGCTGTTGCTTATTTACTATCGATGCTATTAATTCATGCATTTGAGCCGAGCTAGTGTCCTCTGCATTTGTTCTAGGTGGGCAATGGGTTTCTTCCATATGTTTTTGCATTTGATTCTTTACTGCAGATATTATTAATTCAGGGATTTCTTTTTTTATTTCCAATCTGAGTTCCTCTGTATGTTTCTGCAGCTGTTTCTTTATTTCAGAAGCCTTTGATTCATTGCTTTCAGCTGTGTGATTCCCAATTTGTTCTGTGGAAGTGTCCTCTGCACTTTTTCCAGGTGGGGTTGGGTTCTGAGGCTGCATTTTGTTCCTTCTCATCACTTTGTGTAGCACTGTCTTCTGACCTTTGTTGTAGATCTTCGTTGTAGTTATAACCTTAGCACGTCCTGAAGTTCAGGTGCAGATCTACAACGTTTGGCTTTATCCAGCTGTGTGTGGCTTGGGTCTGGCTGTTGTGCTCAGCTTCTTCCTGCTGCTGCCCTTGAGGGTGAACCTGTTGTGCCCCTGTGGCAAGATGTTCTGTTCCTTGACTAGCTGGATGGTTCTATCCTCAACACTCTCTGCAGGGATTGTAGCTGCAGGGTTACACCCCAGGCTTGTAAGCCAGGCCTGAGCTGAGCCTGGAAGGGACAAGGGGCAGTAGGGGGGGAGAGGCAGCTCTTCCACACACTCAGTGGGTCTGTGCTAGGATGGGTGTGGGTGTTCCAGGAATGAGGCACAAATTCCTACTCAGTGGACGGGGTGGGGGAGTTGTTGAGTGGTGGTGGGCATCCCAAGGGGGTGAAAGAAGGTCTCACCCACGCTGTGCCTGGGCTGGGACCCAGAGTTGGTTCCGCCGGTGCAGGGTAGCAGGAAGCTCTCCCATACACTCATGGGACCTGGGCTAGGACTGGGTCTGGGGCTTTCTGGAACGTGGTAGAAATTTTTACTTGGTGAGTGGGGTGGGGGAGGTGCTGCGGAGGGATAGGGGGCGTCCCAAAGGGGTGGAAGAAGGTCTCACCCACGCTGTGCCTGGGCTGGGACCCACAGTCAGTCCCCTCGGCTCAGGGTAGCTGGAAGCTCTTCCACATAGTCACCGGACCTGGGCTAGAACTGGGTCTGAGGGTTCCTGGAATGCGGTAGAAATTCCTGGAATTTTAAAAATAATTTGTAACCTACTATTGATGAATGGTATGATCAAGTAAGGAATATGACTTACATTAAATGGTTGATAATATTTTTCAATTTTTCTATATCGTTATTGATTCACTTTTTGTTTGACAATTATTGAGTGATATTGAGATCTGTGACTATCATTTAGTACTGATTATCACAAAAACAAGTGCACACAGAGGAATAAAACCAAAAATTTCCAGAAATCTGATTATTGGAATCTCTGAATGTAGTAATGAATTTAGTTTTACTTGTGGCTGTATGAATTTTTGTTTCATGTATTTTGAACTTTCATTATTATCCCCAAATTTTAAGGTCAACACAGGTTCTTACTGAATTGATACTGTACATACTCACTATTACATGACCAGATTTCCCTGCTGCATTTCTTGTTTAAAGCAATTTACTGCCAAATTATTACACTAAGTTCATCATTCCTATGATGATGTTAGAATAGTGAATTTCTGTTTTACTTTAGCATATTATTGTCTTTATATTTAGCGCACATTTTCCATAGCTGGTTTATATTAGATCTTGCTCTTTGATCCAATCTGATAATCTCTACCATTTGTTGAGACTTTTTTTTGCGATTGTAGGTATTATTAGGTTTAATCCCATGTTACGGTTTTTTTCTAGAAATTCTCTCAAAGTTTAGATGGTGCTTCAGCAGAGGTAGCTGAATCTCGAGTGTGTGACTGATTCACAGCAATGCTAAGACTAAGGGTGCTGCGATTAAGGGTGGGTGGTTGCTCGGTGAGTGGTCTCCCAAACCTCAGTAGACTGGCTACAACATAAGGGCCGCTCTTCAGTCACTCTCCAGGACAGTTGTGGGGCTCTTCTCATTTTTCCCTATCTTTTAGAAATCTCCATCCTTCACTGCAGTCTCAAAACTACTGTTTCATATGTGTAATTCATTCTTGGTTTTAGTTGGAAAAATAAGGCTAGTCACAGTTACTTCCTAGCTGGATGTGGAAGTCTTATTTGACCACTTAATCATTATTTTCTGTCTCATGATAGCACCATTTGGATCTAAGATAGGGCATATAAAAGACCAGGTCATCGCTGTCTTACACAGTGAGTGATTGAATTTTCACAGCATGAAAAACAAAAAGAAACAGCAATTAGGACCAAATGTGGATCAAAGGCATCAGTTATAAAAGTGATGTAGGGTTTAGAATGACTTAGTTGGATGAAATAAATTCTATCTGGAATTCAGTGAGAGATTTGTTGTGATTTTGTTTTTCTTTGTGCAGCTGAGTAAGTTTATTTACCAATTATCCCACAGTATCTTAATGAAGTGGAGCCCATAATTAGCTTACTCATTTCAGCCTTCTCTTTGGTGGTGATACTTTCTACTATCTGCAGAATGAGTGAAGTATTCAGATGATTATAAGGGCCATTGAAAGTTTGCTTCAGTCCTCTCACCATTTGACTTAACAAAAAAGAAAAAGAAAAAGAAAAGTTAAACACTACTCTTAGCTACAGTTCACTCTCCAAGCCCCAGGAGCATTCAATTAATTTTCTTTATTATTTTATTTTTAGAGATATAACTGAGTATGATATTGTTTGGCTCATTTAAAATTTCCTTTTCCTCTTCCCACATCCCCAAATTACATAAAATTTTCCATTCTGAATTCAATGATTTAAACAACTGTTGTGATTTCCTAAATGGAAGCTTGTGACTACAGGTGGGGATTAATTTGCAAGGGCAGGAAAAAAAAACTGTTGAAAACAAAAAGCTAGTGTCCAAGTGAATATCTCTTGAGAAATTAGGGAATACAAACTACATTGCTGGAGAAGAATTGTTACTGATTTTAATGCTTTAAAGAATTCCAGGTGGTCTGCGTGGGTCATAATGCTGACAGTTCTTCTTGGAACTATCTTTATTATTTCTAGTTTTTAAAAGAGAAAGATTGCTTATATCAGAAAGTGCTAGAATGTGTATTCATATAGTCTCGTTAAGTGTTTAGTTAGCTAAAAAAATATAATAAAATGAGTTATGAAGGAAGGATCTGTTAGAAAAGTATTGCTTTTGTACAAAATATAGAGATAAATAGGTTAAAAGAATTATTGAGATGGCAATGAAAAAGGAATCCTTGAATCATCTGGGTCAGTGCCTGGATCATTGTTTTCATGCAAATCTAGCTCAGGAATCTTCACATTGAAATTTCAGTTGAATTTAAGCTCTCTCTCTCTTTTTTTTTTTTTTTTTTTTCTTTTTCTTTTTTGTTGTTGGAGAGAAGAGATGGAAATCTGCTTGTTTGATAAGAGAAGGAAATCTATGCTGGTGAACCATTACCAAAAGACAAGGTGAGGACATGGGTTAGGAAAGATAGGAAGGATAAAACAAGTCTGAGCTCTATCAGCTGCCCTCTTTCCTCATCTGTCAAAATGGACTTTATAAACCATTCTGTAAAAATATGGCAAGTACCACTAAAATATCAAGTTTTCTTCACGACCAGTGATTGACTTTTACTCAGCTCTGACAATCTGCCTAACTCTACCTAAATTTCCATTCCTGTCATTGCTTTAAGAATATACTCTTGCCTGGATTCTTTTTCAATTTTACCCCAACGTCTCTCTCCTTTTGCATCTTCCACCACACCCCTCTTTGTACTGTATTCTGGAGTCCTGATTAACAGTGATGTTTCTCCCCAAATGTTATGGCTTATCTGTTTAGAATTCTCTCCTCCTCTTTGTTGTCAACTACATTTTGTTCCTTGTCAAGAGTCACATAAAATGTCTTATTCTTAAAGTTATTCTCAAATTCCTTAGTGAGAGTCAGAACTTCTCTTATTCATATAATATGTATCATTGACACCATTCCCATAAGCAATATATTGTCTTTCACTCATTATATAAAATAATTGGCAGAAGTTAAGCCTTAAATAAATGAGTCTATCTGAAAAGACTATTTTAAGTGGGTGGGCAAATGGATTTTTTTTTGGCATGGAGATGATGACATAGATGATTCTCTACTCTTTTCTCTGACCTCATCAGTAAGAATTGTCCCTGTTTATTTTCAGAAAGATTTTGCAGCACTGCATAGTCAGCCCACAAGGAAGTGTGGCACACTTTTTTCTTTACAAGTTTGATACCAAGAGAGAAACAAAAGAAACAATTATAGAAGCAGAGACTACTTATAGTTGGATATTGGCTAATGATTTGCTACTACACAGAAAGGAAAAGCAGCAGAGCTATGGAAATTTGCTGTCACAGGACAAGGTAGTCATGACCATATTTATTAGCTTGACCTTAGTCAGAATTTGTGAAATTACTTTAGAAGTGCTCTCCCAGTTATAAGTGAAGTTATAACAACTAATTCACTCATTGCCTATTAGCTATAAACACCTAAAACTGTAAAATCCTCACTATCCTCCCTCCTTGTATCCACTGTCACTTATAGCTCCTCAAAATATAAAATTCTTTCCACATGAGATTGCTGAAATTTATCTATCAGGTACAATCCATAAGTAAGCAATATTAGATCTAAAAATACATTTCTCGGTGTGGAAAAAATGGCTGCCTCCAGTTTGGCTCTATTCTGTAGAAGAGTCTCAGCAGGCCTGAAAGCTTCTTCCCTCTAGCATATGGTTTTCTCTTAGTTTGTTATCTAAGAATGCATAAGATGGCTCATACTTTCAGCAGTGTAGATTACTTCATACCACATTGTCAAGAAGAAGACTGGAAGAATTTTTTGATGACTACAAGAATTGGGGCAAGAAAGAGTGAAATCTGGAGCTGCATGGACCTGTGAGCAATTAAGGAACAAAAGTAATGAAGATTTACATAAATTTTGGTACATCCTACTACCAGAAAAAAACATGCTTCTAACTTGAGAACAGAAGGCCAAGCGGCGGGTATTAACAATGACAAGTCCATAGATGCATTCGATAAAGTTGTCCAGGAAAGAGGCAAGTTTAAGGCTTCTCCAGACTGGTCAAGAAAAAGCTAGACCTGGTGCTTGGAGAAGAGATATCTTTGGAAGAATCATTTGACACAAGTTCAAGAGTAGCCTACACCTTGGTACCTAAATAAAAGATACAGCAGGAAACGATTCTTTGCAATGCCTTATGTGGACCATTTTGTCAGACTGAGAACTGAGAAGTGGGCCCACATTGAAACAAGAAAGAGGATCTGGAGAAAAGAAACAGAAAATTCTGCAAGGAAAGTTTCCACACCTTGCTGACACCCAGAAGTCAAGACTCGGATAAAAAAAAGTCTAAAATAATTTTTTTGGGTTGCATACTAGTCTCTGTACAAAAACATTAAGTGGTTTATAAAAAAAATTGTTATCAAATGACTTAGCAATGTTTTAAAGGTTAATGTCATGTGAATTCTCAAAAAAGAAAAATACATTTCTCTCCTCAGATTAAATGTTTGTTTAAATAAATGACATCTATTTCCTTGTCATGGATATTATCATCAAGAGAGTGTTTGTTCAGCTTGCTAAACAAATGATGTAATTGTGTTTCAAATTTTATTTCCAAATAAATAAGTACACACACGTTTTTTTCTGAAACATCCTAAACTTACATTAGATGCTTGTAGGGTAGATGAGTAAATCAAGCTCTGTTTTCATCTTTTTGTCATCCTTTTATTGTAGCAAAAACAAATGGTAAACTGAAGAAACCAAATGATTTAGTAAAGCCTCTCCAGCACTTTAAGATCAGCCCTCACAATGAATCCTTCTAAATTCTGATTTGGCCCTTTGAGACTATTGCCACCTCTCATATGTCTCCTTTTTTGTAGAGGAAAGGGAAAAACATGCTTGAGATAGCTGTGAAATATTTTGCAAGATTTTAATATTACTAAAGCAAACTTTCATTCCCTTTGTTCAATAGCCACCTGGAGCGGACACAAATATATAGTTGCTAGCTTTGAGCCCGCCCTAGGCTTCAGCTTTTATATAAGGGTTTATGGCTAATTTATTTATCCTTACATTGAATGTAATACTTGCTAGTATCTTTCAGCTTGTAATTATTTTGCTTCATATCAAAGAATAACATTAGAAATTAAAGCCCATTCACTGTGGTGCATGATTCATGGCCTATGTTAGGGATACTAGAAAAGCTGCATGTTTTTCTTTTATTCTCAGATCTTCTTCTCCTTCTGTTCCCTGAATAGTTCTCCTCCTTTTGCATCACTCACTTCTTTCGGGATTTA
>NW_004524658.1:3670621-3671869 GCF_000260255.1 Octodon degus
TATATTTTAAAAATAGGCATAAAGAATTATATACTTCTCATGTTTGCACATAAATCCAACAATCTCACCATATACAATCTTGAAGCAGGACAGTCCCACAATTTTCCTTTTCCTCTCTCTTGCTTTCCTTCACTTCCCCCTTCTTCTTGAACAACCACCTACTCGAGAGACATCATAGCAGAAACTGGCATGTCATGACAAGCAGCCCATATTCAGAAGACCAGAATGACAGGCGCTCCAAGCATGAAACTACTATTACAAATTACCATCTGCAGTGCAGTATTTTAGTTCACAGGTATCAGTATATAAAGTTAGTCAGGGTGAGAATCTTTCCAATTAACTACTAGATTAAAAAATCTTCTGAAGATTTTCAGGATCATTGCCTTGCTTATCTTCTACATATAACTGTATGGCTTGATGTTGTCATGTTTCCTAGCTCTTCTCCTTTCCCGCTCTTGATTAGTTAGTCCTTGAGATCCTGCTTTCCTTTTACTTGTATTATATCTTTCTATTTGTACTTCTTCTGTTGAATTCTTATACTAGGGAGAATATATGATATTTACACATGTGTGTCTGCTTTATTTCACTTATGAGTATATGTTCAAGTGGCATCCACTTCAATATAAAGGCTTCGAGTTTATCATTCTTAATAGCTGAATAATACTCCATTGTGTAAAAATATCACATCTTTTTCATCCATTCCTCAGGTGATGGGTATCTGGGTTGTTTCCAAGTTTTGGCTATCACAAATTGTGCTGCTATAAACATAGGCACACATATATCAATGTGATATGATGTTTTTAGATCCTCTGGGAAAATTTCCAGTAGAGGAATAGCTGGTTTAAAAGGGATTTCCAGTCCAACTTTTCTAAGGAGTCTCCATACTGATTTCCATAACGGTTGCAAGAGTCTACATTCCCACCATCAGTGGAGAAGGGTTCCTTTTCCCCACAGCCTCTCCAACATTTGTTGTTGGGTGATTTCTTTACAATAGCGATTCTTTCTGGAGTGAGATGATATCTCAATTTGGTTTTAATTTGCATTTCACTAATGACGAGTGATGTGGAGCATTTTTTCATGTATTTATTCGCTTCTTTAATTTGTTCCTCTGAGAAGTGTGTGTTCATCTCAGATGCCCATTTCTGGATTGGGCATTTAAATTTTGGGGCCCTAGTGTTTTTTAGTTCTTTATAGATTCTAGAGAGCAGACCCTTGTCTGAGTACTTATTTGTCATGATTTTTTCCAAA
>NW_004524658.1:3671969-3684827 GCF_000260255.1 Octodon degus
TCTGATTAATAATCCAAGAAAATGGTAGTGTTTGGCCCTTGACACATACCTCTACTGTTTGACTGTTTAAGTACACATTCTCAAGCCTGCACTCAGTAAGAAAGACATGCTTGGTACCAAGATACTTTGCTTTCCTCCCTTGACTGTGGAATCCTATAGCACTGGGGAACTTATAAATAATTGAGTTATTTTTAAACCACTGGAAGTTTTCCAGTCACTCTATTTCACACTGGATTAATTATGTTAGAAAACTGAATTGTTCCTCACTAGTGTTACAACTTTTGAAAACAACATACTGTTTAAATTCAGGTTTGGCATCTCCAAACTGAACCCCCTCAAATTTATGGCACCACACCCATAGCATAATAAAACCTTAGCGGTCCTTTGTCTTTTAGTTTGTCTTCTATTTTTTCTCAAGGGTGTTTTATGCTGGAAGATGCAAACAAAGTTGTCCAGATGTTATTTGTATCAGGGCAGGATTTCAGTCCAGCTATCTGTGGTTGCAAATGTTTATTTTAATGGGTTATTGAGCAATCTTTGCTCTGTAGACCTTCATGGCCTTCTATGTATGTTCTTAGTAATGCCAGGACATTGTTTTTTAAAATATATCATTTGAGTCCAATTGAATGATTAGTAGTCATCGAGGGAGGAAAACCGTAGCACCTGTGGAAACAGAGACCTTATCTTTGCCAATGCTTCCGTGTTGACATGGTGCAAACTGCCTGGTTATGAAATCATGACCAATGGGCTTTAGGTAAGGCTGGGGAAGGTGTGGCCTGGTCCCTAGCAACAGCCCAGCCCTCTGAGACAAAGTTAAGCGACTGCAGTAAACATATCAAGAGTGTTGAAAAAAAGGCCAGCTGCTGCCCCATGCAGTTTGATGGAATGAAAGAAGAGCTTAGCTAAGTCACCATAGTGTGAGCTTCAAGTTTATTTTAGCAATTATCACAGGCGTGGGCTGGGCTTCTCTTTCATTTTTAGAATTATAATAAAATCTTAACCGATGTTTCCTTGATACAAAAGTAAATTGTTTATCCCGTATCTAAAAACACACTTTATACCCAATACACCACTTGGCAGTGGGGAATTTCTTTTCCTAAAATTAATTTTGAAACTGAATTACATCATGTGTAAATAGATTTGATTTTTCAAATGATGATAAATTTTAGAGCTACTACTTTCTTGAGAACTTAAGTAGAAATCACGGGATACTTAAAATTTAAGGTTTGTGTTCCAAAGGAAACAGCAGGTTTCCAAGGAGAAAGATAATTTTAGGCATGTAAAAGTAAAGGGTGATATACCCTTACAGTAGAGTTTTTATTAAGAACTTTGGATTCATTTTATGTGACAGCTAAATATTAATTGAAAATAAAAATGAAGCAGTTCTTTTATAAATCTTCTTTTGATTAAATTGCTCTAAATGCATTGTAAATTTCATGGAAGTAGGTGACCTTGATGGCCATGATAAAATTTGGTTATCATGAAAATAGTTTAGGACAACAATTTTGAAAATTCTGAAAAGAAATAGGTTACTGAAAAAAAAAAGATTTAGGTTACTTCCTACATACAAACACTGTCCTGTATCTATCTCATACCTCATACTATAGAAAGTACTTTCAAAATTAACTCATGTTCTTTTAATGTTGGGTAGCTTTAAGTAAAATACTTTTGTCACACCTTAATCTGAAATATTTTCATGCACATGATGTGCTCATCAGAGATGTACACACAGTACTATTTTTTGTGACAATCAACCTTATACTCTCAAATGGCTCATTGCTCTATTGTTCAAAGTAGAAAACAATGCCCTCTCCCAAAATGATGACACCTCATTATCCCAAACGTAAGACTTATATAGAATTAAATTAGCACCTTATTTCTCTGGTAAAAGCACATGTAAATATAAAGAAGACATAAATCACATCTGTGGCTGAAGGGAGGAAACACAGGGCAAAAGAAATGCTTATCATTTATAAATAACTGACTTTTGTCCATGCTATCTATAAGATATTCATTAAAAAAAACAAGTCATTATGTTTAAATGCAGAATGAATTTTACAAAAGATGGCTTACCTGGAAACATAAACTTGAGGTGCTTCCATGCACATGAGAACTTGAAAAATGTCTTCACAAAGAGCAACCAGTTTGATCCTGTTTAAGTAAGCTATAGTGTCTCACTTGCTTTAAAATCCCTGCATTCTTCAATATTTAATCTAGAATATAGGCCTACACTGCTTTATTTCTGTGACGAGCCCACCTACTACCTTTCTCTTCATTTACTTAGTTACTTCCCTCATGATTTTGTCATTGCAGCTTCACTTGGTCCTCTGCTATCTAGAAAACATAGTGTTACACTCCCAACTCTGTCTCTATATTCTCTTTATTCTCTTTGTTAGAACATTGCACGCTTGATAGGAAATTTGGGGATGTGATGAATGTATTTACCTTCTTGAGGTCTTTGCTTAAAATTCATCTTTCTCTGTCACATTATCGTCATCATGACTCTGCTCTACTCCTTTTTCATACATTTTTCTATCTTTCAGCACACTGTATCATTTAAAAATGGTATTGAGTGTGTACCCCCTCCCACCCACTAGGATACAGCTCCACAAATGTTGCTGTCATTTTGTGTTTTGCTTAAATGTTTATCAAAAGAGTACCCAATACCTAGCAATGTGAAGTTCATCAGTAAACTTAATGCCTTTTCTATTGAAATATTGTCTCGTTACTCTTCTCTCATTGGTGGGACAAATACACAACACCCAACATGAAGGAAGGAAGAGATTATTTAGCTCACAGTTACTGGAGGTTTCAGTCCAATCTCAGCTGGCTCCAAGGCAGAGCAGCACAGGGCAGAGAGTGACCTTTCATGGCGGTGGCAAAAAGCAAAAGGGCAGGAGCAGTGGCAACAAATGGCAACAGAGAGAAATTTTGTCTCTCTGTCTCTCTTATGTTACATTCAGGCTATCCACCCCAGGCTGGGTATAGCACTCACCCATAATCCCAGCAGTACTAAAACCCATAATCCCAGCCTTGATCATGAATTAATCTCAAACTCTAGAATTCCCTGTCCTATGACTGCATGAGGCTTTGGTGAAGGGGGGGGGGGCAACTAGACACAAAGTATAACAAATATGTTCTTTTCACATTACTATAAACCATTCTTTGAATTAGGAATACCTAGTAGTTCTTAATATTTGAAGGGCCTTAGATCTATAATATTTTATATTCTTTATAGTTCTTCTCCCTAGGGAGATAGAATATGGTATGAAATAAAGAATTGTTTTTAATCTATACTTGGGAAGGTTCTCTTTCTTTCTGGAAAAGTATTACTGCTAGATCTGTATTAGAAAAAAATAACCTAATAAATAACATTCTGAGTAACTCCAATGTGGCAAGCATTATGTGTATTACTTCATTCAGGCTCACGATAATGTCATGAGTGGTGTCCCCTCCTTTTTAATGATTTGAAAACTGAAGTGAGAGAAGTGTAGTGAGTTGCCAAGTCTCACACAATAAATAGTATGATTTGAAGTTGGGCCTTAGGGCTTTCTGACTCGGTGTCCCTTTATATTTACTGATTACCTTCGCTTGATATTTCAGAATCTTTTATGAGAAAGTTGAAAATAAACAATAGTCTCAGCTTAATAAATGAACAAAATGTTTTTTTAAAAAATACAATTCTATCCAAGAAACAGTATTATATCTTAATATTTATGCTCTCAGAGTACTTAACATAAATATCTTCACGGATGCAGAGAAGGTTTTATTAGAAGTAAACTGAATGATGAGAATGAGATATTGTTATAGAGAAAGTCAACTAATAATAGTTCACACTAATTAATCCAAACATCTTTGAGCTTTAATAATAGCAGGCATATATACCAAGATTTTCAAGGTATTTTTATAGTACCAACACATGTTTACTAGTGGAAACTACCTTTGAAATGTTATTGTTGTTCATGTACTTACCTGAAACACATTGCAAACATCAATTTGAGTTTTCATAAGAATGATCTACTCTTTGTGGCCTTTCTAAGAAAAGTTATGAGCTACTTATGCAATATATTTACCTTTTTCCTGAAGCTAATGTTGTTTTGAAAATCTGTAACATATGTATTGTTATATGTTACCCTGTTTCTATCTTTGCTTTTTTTTTTCTTACTCTCATTTTCACTCTTCAAAATAAGAGAAAATTATAATAAAATATTTAAGTGCTTTATTTGTGCATGTGAACTGTACTATGAGACACAAACATTTACTTAAATTTCTCTCGACTGAGATTATTTCATTTACTTTAATCCTAGATTATTAATTTGCTCCATTTTCTTCATTCTCTTCTATATGCAGCTTATTCTTATGCAACTGTTCCAAGGCAATAAGCAATTTTGGAGTAAAAGAAGTATTTCAAGTTCACCTCAAACATTCTATAATAATTCAGGTCTTTTCCTTCAGTCTCCAATCAGCCACAAAGATGTGCAGCCCCATATCATTACATGCACAAATTTAGAAGTGCAAAAATCTCATGCAACAAGACATTCCTTTCCAGCGAAGGAGTCATCTTGTGTGGGAGGCACAATAATTCCAGGCCTCCAATCCTATTGCAAGTGGGTTTCCCGGTTCCTCTTCCCCTACCTTTGCTGAGCTAAGTTCCTAATTCTTCTTAACCCGTCTATTTCCCATAAGTCTCCTGCTATTCCCTAGAGCCAAGACTTCCTGTCATAGCCCGGTTGCCTAGTTACTTGTGCCTTTTACCGGCTGATGTCATTTCCCTATGCCTCCACTATATCTACCCAGCACCTCCCCTAAGTAAACGAGACTTGATCAGAATCCTGTTTTTTCTCCATTTTTTGCGTCTCCTGTCCTTTGTCCCCTCTTCAATTCCCCGCTCCTCCCCCAGGTGACCTTCGTTGACTGACTCGCTGGTTCGGGACAATCTTGTTATTTCTCTTGTTTTATACATGAGACAAATAAGGCTCAAAAAGTTTAAATGACTTTCAAGAAAAGATCATAATTTCTCTTCCTCTAAGAAATGACAGAGGACTACTGATTCTCAGCTCTCAATGTTCTATTTATACATCAAGTTATTTTAATTTTCAAAAGTAGAAAACTAAAATAATAATGCTAACTTTTCACAATTATTCCTACAGACATTCAGGAATATCAATAAGATTTGAAAGGCTTACTTTAATTTATAGATTTACTTTAATTTATAATGTTTCCACAAGGAACATGTTCACACATTTCACATTAGAGCAGCAAAAATGCTTGTCTTTGAAACTTTAGATTTATTCGAAAAAGTTAATAGCTATAAAGATAAATTTTTAATTTGTAATTAAGTTTAACATAACACTATATTTTCTTCTTCAAAAAAACTTTTTATAAAAAAGTCTAATTTATATGCTTCCCTTTGTAGACCATATTGCAGAAAGTAGGCTAAAGAGAATCAAATTAAATAGCAAGATTTCCTGTGAAATAAGTTTGCTCATCCTTAGTTTATCTTCTGCAAATGAGTATGTATAAAATAGTCTACCTACTCAATCATAGTTTAATGCAGTTCCACCAAATGTTTCTATTAACCCAACCTTCAATTTGCTGGGTTTGACCCTTGAATTACAGTTTATAGACATAGCTTACCAGCTGTTACAAAGGCTTCTTTTAAATTTTTAATCATATGAATTAAAGATTACTAGAGTTTTCCTTTAAAATTTCTACTGAGTGTCTAATATATAGAAAGTATAGATGAGCCCAAGGAAAATAAAACCCAAAGATAAGAGGGCTGATGACAGTAGACTCTGGACATGTTGCCCACCAAATTGATGTTAGAGCTGCAAATCATTAATTTAAAATTGTATCCTAAGCAATCATGACATCAGCTAACAGTACACCATCTTATGGTTATGACATTTACTTTGTCATTGTTCAGTCAGGCACTAGTCAGACATAAGCATAATTTCAAGACTCACTATATGTTCAAATCATAAAGGGATACAGAGGCAGATCAGAAAGTAATCAATATCCTGAGAAACTGTTTGATTATTATTATAGAGTTTGTAAAAGCATCAATTTCCCTCCATGCAATATTTGCCAAAAGATAAGAGTTTCGTGGATGTTAGTAAGTGGAAAAACTAATTTAGTGTCATTTGCCCAAGACTCTTTAAAGAACAAAATAGAATAGAGTAGAAAACATTAGAATATATTTCACACATTACAATAAATGTAATTGCTGTGAAAATTGTTATTTTTGTATATGTGTTGTACGTTCTGTAATGCTTTTAAATATGCTTCAGAATGGTGTGAGAAACATTGGCTCAGGATATTTAAATTAGATTTATGTTACCAAAATGTCTTACTATTCTCATTTATCTTCTTAGAAATAAGTCTAGCACATACAATCTCATTTATACATAATAATATTGACACATCACAAAATTTAATTTTTAAAAATAACTTCCAAAAATATGTCCAGAACATGATGACTACCTATAATATGCAATATTAGTAATTGTTGCTCTTTTAACAATGTGTGAATGTATTTCACTCAGATCTTTTCTTTGCCATTTATTCCAGAACAAACTTTCTTACCTGCTAAAAATTTGATGAAAAAATATCAGCATAACTATATTTGCTCTTGGTTTATTATGTTACGAGGTTTGTGTTTTGGGATATAGGGCAATACTGTGGTATTATTCCAGTTTCACACACTTTGTACAGTATAAAAACAACTATTAACTATTTGAACAAAACATAGAGAGAAGAGAAATTAGACAACAAAATAAGGTCACTTCTGAAATGAATCAGGGGACTATCGAGTTCGTAATTTTGTGGGTTTGGTAATGGCTGGCTCTTCTAACACATACAATGTGATGTGATTCTGGGTATTTGGGTAGCATAGACAAGCTTCTCACAAAAAATGCACATATATATGCATATATATATATATATATACACAAATGCATATATATGCAAATGTCTATATATTTGCATCTCACCTCCTTTTTTAGAGAATTAATATCCATGCATAAAATGGATCATGTATTGGTGATTTCAAAGGTTAAGGGAAAAGTGGCATTCCTAACTTTTCAAGAACAATATAATACCATACTTACTGAGAATCTGCATGTGGGCCATTTGTTCCCCTTCTGACACTGACGCTGCAGTGTGACTAGTGAGAAGAGAAATGCGTATTTCTTTGTGGCCAAGATTTGGTTTTGTTTGCTTGCGTAATGTAATAGGGACAAGACAGAGCTAGATAAGCACAAAAGAATAAATGAGGATGGTTCGGTTCATAGAAGAAGCTCAGGACTGGCCGAGGAACAAGGGCTAGAACGAGACAATGGATTCCGTAACTGATAGGGTACACTGTGGTGAAGCCATGCAGCAAGAAGTAACGGAGGAGAACAGATTTTGGATGGCTTTTGAATACTTTTCTTACCATGTGATGAAATGGTTGTTTAAAGCAGCTGGCTGCATTTAATTATTTTTATTTCAATTTTTAAATAAAATGTGGTTACTCACAGACACATTTATCTTCCAAAATCAGCTCCTTAGTAGTATAATATACAATGCCTCATTAGTAATGGAAAATGGGCTTAAGATTGCAGCAGGAATGTTCTGAATATTGTTGTTAGGTGTGGAAGAAGTTAGCAAGAGAGATTATAGACCCTCTTGTTTTCCCCCAGAGAACTTTAAATTAAGAACAAACTTTTTATTTAACTCACAACCTTCACATAAGCTCTATCCTCGTTTACTAGAGCTGCCTTTACTGAGTTCCACTCTTCGTTCTACCTCAAGCTGTCCTTCCTGGGAAAGGCTGCACAAGAACAGAAATGCACAATAAGTTGGGGTTGTGGGTGTGAGTCCACCACACCAAATGGCTGTATCGCACCCAATTTCTCTGTAGTTTTCAATTCATCATTTTCATTTCTCATTTAAGGGTGCTGGGTTACTGTATTGATTTTGCAAAGTGGTCTCTAGTTCATCAGTACCAGCTGCAGCTGATGAACAAATGTTTGCAAATTGATGTTTGCTGCCTCTTATGTATATCAAAAGAACCAGATCATCCTAGATAGCTCAGAGAATAGACCATTTACAAGTGGCCAACAGATTCAGTCAACAGATATGTCGTATGGCATGCCTCGTGTGTCACGCACGGTGCTAGGCCCAGAGAACTAGCTCTGAAGAAAGCAATCATGTGATCGCTATTGCAAGTGAGTCTGCAGAGTTAAAAAAAATAAAATCTCCAACCTCTGAATCAGGCACTTATTTTTGCCTGCTGATGCCACCAAAGTCCATTTTTAGTTTAGAAGTCCTGCACTTTGCAGGTGGGGTAGCCTTTCCTACCAGAAAAATGGTTCCATCCTCGCTATGAAATTTTCTCAGCCTGAAAGTATGTTTACTAAGAATGCTATCTTTAGGGCATTCTAAAGAAAGGCAGGCTACAGCACAGAAAGCGTGCAGCTGAGATGTCTGCGTGTGCCTCTACCTCAGCTCTGAAGGGGGAAGCTGAAGCATCGGCCACAGCTGGAAGAATGGGGAGCAGGACACTGGCACTAGGCAGAATGTTTGTTCATTTCCTCTCGTGCGATTTCTCATCTTTCATTTTTGTGCATCTCAATACATAGTTGAGACTTTTCCAGATTCACAATCAACTCTGATTATCTGCCTCCTCTCTCCATTTTTCCCTTTTTAGTTTCTTGGATGCTGTTAGAGGAAGAAGATAAAAACTATCTGGCATGGAACATTCTTGCCTTTCTTTAATTTTTTTTAGGTCAAAGTATTTGTGTAAGATTTGACAGAAAGGAGAGAATAAGGGCAAAGGATAAAGAAAGGAAGTTTGGTTTCTTTTCAAATGTTTTACATCTCTGACCTCATATAAAACCTTTCAGTATATCTAGAAATAATATTTAATAATTTCAAGCAGGTAGTGACATTTTTGGTGAGAAAGTTATTGTACAGTGTTTATCCTCTCTTATTCTGTCATGATTTCATGGTCTTTTATTTTTCTTGGGATTTAATGTGCATGAACGATGTATTTTAAGGGAACAGCACAGCAATAGATCAGTTGCTTTAAGCTCCTCATAACTTTTTGCTTACCTGAGCATCAAGTCTTAAATACACTGTAATTAGCCTAATCCTATGCATGCACACAACAAGATCCATAGAGATGAGGGGATTTGCTAGTACAAGACACTGAGAGGCACAGCTTGCTCTATAGCCTAACAGTTCCATCTTCCTCGGAGCCAGTTTCTTCTTCATCTTGCACAGAAGTTTCCTGTGGTTTGCTGCAAGTCATGTTCAGTTAAGAGATTTGTCAAAAAATTAAATATGGACAAAAAGAAATGTGGCTAGATTTGGATAAAAACATCAGCTTTAAAATGCAAATGAAAGGGAATAAAACAAATGACAGAATCACAGTGCTCCCTACTTTACTCAGATGCAGTGACATTGAAAAATTCTGAAAGACTGAAATAATTGGCTGACTCTTACATGGAGTAGAATGACTGCCAGATCCTACACCTAGATTCAGAAACAAAGTGCACAAAGATATGACCGAGGGTGAAATGGCTTAGCAGCAGCATGTGTGAAAAGAGATGTAGGCATTTAGCTGACAATAAGCTCAGTAGAAGCTAACAGTCATGTGTCTGCCAAAAAGGCTGATGGGCCCTGAGGCGGTATTAATCGTGTTTTGCTAGAATAAAGGAAATAATGGTACCACTCCACTTGGTGCTATACACACAGCACTGGAAGGATGCAGTCAGCCCTGTGAGCCCCATCTGAACCCCTTCGCAAAGCATGGTGACAAATAAGACAGTAGGCACTAGGGTGATTAAAGAAAAGTGAGAAAAATGAAAATGCATACTTTTGAAAAGTCCCAAGAAATGCTGGTACCTGGAATAACCGACTCACCTAAAAGGGAGTAGATTTGCCCTACAAGGTCAAGGAAAAAGAGGAGAATGCTAGAGAAACCTTCATAAGATAAATTGGAAAAATAATATAGGCTCTGAAGTTGGACCGATCTGGTTTAAAATTCTGGCTTTAGGATTACTTTATAAGGTCAACAAGTTTATTGTTCTCTTCTTCACTTCTTTTTCTATATTTAAACTATGAGAGAATTTCCTACCTTAGGGAGTAGCTGTGGTAATAAGCAATAATGTACTCATATGCCTAACAGATTTATCATCAGGGTATGTACTCAGAATTCACCGAAGCCAGGAAGCATTCCATGGGGTTTAGAGTATGTTGGACGAGACTGGGAAGGAATGAATGAAACTGTGGTCACTGAAAACTTTGGAGGGAGTGAGGGATGGCAGGGAATGTAGGAAACTGGACAGAGCTGTGAGTCATCAAGTGGCAGAGAGGGCTGCTTTGGACTCTGGGAAACATGACATGTCTTAGATGCCAGCTGTACACAATGAAAAGAACACAGTAAGGAAAAGAGAAAAGCACAGAGCACTTGCTTCTTCTTTCAAGATACTTATCTACATTTTTTCTTTGACACATACTATAATTACTTAGGAAAAATATATTTTTCTTTAAAAAAACAAACCTCTTGAAATCTCACTTAAAGAGCCACTCCTGGCTTTTTGAGTACTTCAATATTTTCAGACAAGCTACTTTACCTGGCAGTTAGATGAACTAAAAGATATAAATATTCTGTTTAAAGACTATGAAATTTAGAATTTTTTCTGATATTCAGCAATTTCCATATTCAGAGTTTTAAGTAATATGTTAGGCAGACTTTATTATCATTAGTGTTTTAATTCTAAGCAAATTTAAAAAAAGTAGGTGAGTGTCACTGGGATTCTGAGGGAAAGACTATTTGTTTTTGTAAAATTTTCCTCGCTCATATATTTCATATACCAAGAAGAATACCTGGAATGAGTACTTTTCTCAACAAATATTTGTTGAATGACTCAATGACCTCTCCAGCACTGGTAGCAACTCAATTTGGGTTCTCTAGAAAGCACACATTTAATGACTCAGGTCTGAATTTTCCTTAGGAGAATTTAACAAGCAGATGGAATATTTTAAAAGAAACACTATTATTTCTTTATGTTAAGCATGCTCTCACTAATCCAAAGATCTCTCTCATGCCTCTTCCTGGTCTTCTCGCACATTTGTTCAAATGATTTTTTTAAAGGCATATGAGCCTACAAGAGTTTCTTAACTATAGTTTCTAGACTAAAATATCAACATCATTTGGTAACTTAACAATATAAATTCTTAAGCAATCTGAAGCTATTCCCTCCAAGTGATTTATTTTATTTTATTTTAATTTTATTTTGCCATACCCGGGATCACACTAATGACCCTGTGCTGCCAGGCAGGCACTGTGCTGCTGAGCCATATCCCCAGCACCTGTGCAGGTGATTGTTGTACAGATATAAAAATTGAGAACAACTAACCTGAGAAGGCATTGCCCCCTAACATTTCTTGGTTGGACTATGTCTTGCAGTAACAACAAAAAGTCAAAACTCTGTGCAACAGTTATCCCATTCCACTCTGTAACATGTCCAGAGCCCGAATCTGTGCAATAAAATTTTAGAGATGTGGGGCATTCTGTTATTCTTTCTCTCCTTGCCCACAGAACAATTAGTGTGGATTGAGCCTAATTGTGGTCCCAGCGTTCACATTTGGAAACTGTCTCTCTGTGTGATTTCTTCCATGGAGCTGGCGGAATCGGAAGATTCCACGCTTTGGCAATGCAACAAGCGGTAGTGGGGAGTCCTCGTGTTGGAACACCGAATTCTGTCATTCTTCCTCCACTACATGGATTGATTTCCATTTCTTGTCTAGATTTTGTGTGAGCCTCAGTTTCACCTTTTGAATTTTACCAAGTGTCCGTCTTGGTAGCAAGCCCAATATGGGTGATCTATATTTCTAGATTTGTCTTAGCACAAAACAATTGAAATGTCACTCATATAGGATCCCACAAGAATATGGCAGTATGAAAATTTTGACATTTTTTCCCTAGAATTCACATCCCATTGTACTGAATCTGTCTAGCACTATAGTTGCTCTGTTTGCTTTTCCACTGAAATGTTTGCTAATCAATTTATATAAATGAAGTTACAAATACTTTGACAATTGCTTTCTTCTGTAATCAGGTGCCAAACTAAATAGACCTGGCTTTACAGATTACTCAATGTGTAAACATGTTGTGCTACACTGAATAACTTAAATTCTTGTACTTCCTGATCATCTTAAGTAAACCAACTCAAATCCCAAATCCTCCAGAGTGCGTATATTATCCAGAGAAAACTCTGAGGTGTGCATTTCACCAGCATGTTCATTCCTGAAAGAGCTCAAGTGATGTTTCTACTAGAAATTAAAAAAAAAAAGACTAAGAATGACTATCCTGATAATACTATTATTAAAAGCATTCAGAAAACATATTCACTGCATATTTAGCAAGTTTTCATTTACCTTAATAATAACATACTATTAATCAAATTGAAATAAGCTAAATTTTTATGCTAGACTCTTTCAATTCAAATAAAATTGTTTTTACTTGTGACAAAAAAGTTTGACTTGACAGCAAACAGAAGAACAAAATCCTGCACATAAACTTACTACACAAATGAGATGGTTCTTTTCTTTTCTTTTCTTTTCTTTTCTTTTCTTTCTTTCTTTCTTTCTTTCTTTCTTTCTTTCTTTCTTTCTTTCTTTCTTTTTTTTTTTTTTTTTCAGAACCAGGGATTGAACTCAGGTCCTTGTGCTTGCCAGGGAAGCACTTATTCTACTAAGCCACCTCCCCAGCCTTCCTTTCTTTCTTTCTTTCTTTCTTTCTTTCTTTCTTTCTTTCTTTCTTTCTTTCTTTCTTTTTTCTTTCTTCTTTCTTTCTTTCTTTCTTTC
>NW_004524658.1:3684927-3688188 GCF_000260255.1 Octodon degus
TTCTTTCTTTCTTTCTTTCTTTCTTTCTTTCTTTTTTCTTTCTTCTTTCTTTCTTTCTTTCTTTCTTTCTTTCTTTCTTTCTTTCTTTCTTTCTTTCTTCCTTTCTTCCTTTCTTCCTTTCTTCCTTTCTTCCTTTCTTCCTTTCTTCCTTCCTTCCTTCCTTCCTTCCTTCCTTCCTCTCTTTTCTTGCAGTACTGGGGATTGATAACTTATTCTACTAGCTATCTCACCAGGCCCTAAAAGTTGAAATGATTGCTTCTTTCTTTCTTTTCTTTTCTTTTTTTTTTTTTTCCTGGCTGGCTCAGGCTGCCTTGAAGGCCTGTCTGGTAATGAAGGTGGAGGTGGGGATTGAACACATGGTATCCTTTGCCTGACTGTATTTGCATAAGCAGGTGCTTAAACAACTGAGCTAATGAGCAGGCCCCCTGTTTGTAATGGAAACTTTTTTTTTTTTTTTTTGGTGGTACCAGGGATTGAACTCAGGACTTTGCACTTGTCAGGCAAGTGCTTATTCTACTAAGATATCTCCCCAATCCAAAAATAAGATCTTATGCATTTGTTTTTCAATGTTTATTTCCTTAAATAAATTTCTAGATACAAACAGTATAAAATACATCAAAACAGTGATAGAAATAAGAATAGTAACCTCATTCAGGCCAGATAATTCATGGTTGTTTCACTTAAGTAACATAAATATCATACATGTCATGGTATACCTTATGTAATATAGTGAATATGGCAATGATATTTGTATAATCATTTAATAGTATGTATATTAAAATATATTGTGGAAGTTATGGAAATTAATGTCAGCATTGCTCTTCCCTGGCAAGCACAAAGGTCTGAGTTCAATCCTCAGATTTGCAAAAAAATATATATATTGATAGAAATGTTCAAAAGGCCACATTTCCATAAGTCCTAATTTTTCTTCCAGAAATTTTGTTCTTCCATAAAAATAAATGAGAATTTTGCTTCTGTTTCCATATATATCTTGTGCCGATATTTCATCAAATTCATTTACTATTTTATAATAAAACAGCTAAATGGTAATAATTATTAAGGTATTTGACATCGTATATTCAGGTTTGAGAAAAGTAAGGCATAAATGCATTGCTTCTATTATTATTTATGAATGTCTTTCTTTGAACAGAATTTATATATTTGTTTTTAAAGACTTTAGTTAGCAGCCAGAGTAGATTTCATGTATTCATGAAAGCTTTCCCCAAATTTAATGTTGAGGATGGAGGATGAAAAGAAGAAAGGAAAAAAAGAAAAGGCAATATGAAGTGAAGGATGGCTCTGCACTCTACACTTTATAGAAATTCTTGAAACTTTTTGTTTCTCTTTCTGTGTTTTTATTACACTTTCACACAATCCTTCAACATGCTACAAATATGATATCAAGTGAAACAAAATTTCAGTTTTAAAAGGCTACTTGACAGGTTAGGTACTGTACAGATGCTGCAGTGTGTTGGCTGTTGTGATGTTCTTTAGAGAAATCTGATCTGGCTTGATGCCTTTTAAATCAACACATTGGAGAGCGATTGCTGCATTTTAGGAAAGAGGAGTGTTATCAGCTAAGTAAGTGTCAGTGCAACTGCACTAGAGAGTGGAGGCACTTTATGCCTGGTGGAAGTCAGGACTCAGGGCATAGTGTTTTTAAAGCTTTATAATATAATTTGTAATATAAAAAGAAATAATCCCATATCACTTAAAGCAAATAACTAGGGATCTAGGGTATCTCCCTACTAAGCAATTTGCTTTAGAAAGGGATGCTTTGAAAAAAAAATTGTTGGACTTCAGAAAATGGAAAGATATTCTACGCTCCTGGATAGGAAGAACAAACATTGTGAAAATGGCCATATTCCCAAAATTGCTGTTCAGATTTAATGCAATCCCTATCAAACTGCCACCAACATACCTCACAGAGCTAGAGAAAACATTCCTAAAATTTATTTGGAACCAGAAAAGACCTACAATAGCAAAGGCAATCCTGGGCAACAAAGACAAGTCAGGAGGCATTATAATTCCTGACTTGAAATTTTACTATAAGGCTACTGGGATAAAATCAGCATGGCACTAAAAATGAAATAGACCTGAGGATCAATGGAATAAACTAGAAGACACTGAAGCCCCTATGAACACACTCAGCCACCTTATCTTTGACAAAGTGGCCAAACATACTCACTGGAAGAAAGATAGCCTCTTTAACAAATGGTGCTGGAAAAACTGGCTCTCTGCAAGCCGAACACTAAAACTTGACCCAGGTCTATCACCATGCACTAAGCTAAAGTCAAAATGGATTAAAGATCTAAACATTAAAGCAGAGACACTAAATCTCCTGGAATAGAATATAGGAGGCACTCTTGAAGACATAGGGGTAGGCAAAATGTTCATGAACAAAAATTAAATCGCACAGTAAGCACTTGAAAGAATTAACAGCTGAGATCTCCTCTTATTGAGAAGTTTTTTCACGTCAAAGAAATCACCAACAAAATGAAAAGACAACCCACAAATTTGGAAAAAATCATGACAAATAAGTACTCAGACAAAGGTCTGCTCTCTAAAATTTATAAAGAACTAAAAAAACACTAGGGACCCAAAATTTAAAGACCCAGTCCAGAAATGGGCATCTGAGATGAACACACACTTCTCAGAGGAAGAAATTAAAGAAGCGAATAAATATACGAAAAAATGCTCCAAATCACTAGCCATCCGTGAAATTCAAATTAAAACAACATTGAGATATCATCTCACCCCAGAAAGAATGGCTATCATAAAGAAATCAAACAACAACAAATGTTGGAGAGGGTGTGGGGAAAAAGGAACCCTTCTCTACTGCTGGTGGGAATGTAGACTGGTGCAATGTTATGGAAATCAGTATGGAGCCTCCTTAGAAAGCTAGGACTGGAAATCTCATTTAAATTAGCTATCCTCTACTGTGAATTTTCCCGGAGGATCTGAAAACATCATATCATAGGGATATATGTGCACCTATGTATATAGCAGCACAATTTGTGATAGCCAAATCTTGTAAACAACGAAGATGCCCATCACCTGAGGAATGGATGAAAAAGGTGTAGTATTTTTATACAATGGAGTATTACTCAGCTATAAAGAATGACAAACCCAAAGCCTTTCTTTTTTTTTCTTTTTTTTCAAAGTTTTATTGATAAACAGCAATGAGACAGTTTCAAATCAAATCGAAAGTACAGTTTCAACAAATAATACACTGCATATATTCTTCTTAGTGGTTAATTG
>NW_004524658.1:3688493-3703965 GCF_000260255.1 Octodon degus
TAACAACATGGCTTTACTTCCTATATTTCATCTTCATACTTTTCTACTGGAGGGTTAAGACCAAAGCCTTTATATTGAAGTGGATGCCACTTGAAGATATACTCATAAGTGAAATAAATCAGACACACATGTGTAAATATCATATAGTTTCCCTAGTATAAGAACTCAAAAGAAGAAATAAAAATAGAAAGGTATAATACAATTAAAAAGAAAAGCAAGAACTTGAAGACTAGACAATGAAGAGAGAGCAAGGAGAAGAGCTAGGAAACATGACTGAGGCAAGCCATACAGTTATTTGTACAAGACGGGTAAGGGAATAATCCTGAGAATCTTCAGTTTTTTTAATCTAGCAGTTAATTGGAAGGATTCTCATCCTGACTAACTATATATACTGACACCTATGAACTAAGCAACTGCACTGACGATGGCGATTTATAATAGTAAGTTTATGTTTAGAGTGCTTGTCATTTTGGTCCTCTGAATACCGGCTGTTTGTCATGACATGCCAGTTGCTGCTGTGCTGTCTCTCAGGTAGATGATTGTTTAAAAAGGAAGGGGGTGGTGAATGAAGGCAGGAGACAGGAAACGGAGTGTGGCGGGACTGTCCTGCAACAATGTTTTATATGGCTAGATTTCTGTACTTATGTATGAACATATATAATTCTTTATTCCTATTTTTAAATATATTTAAATTTTTAAATTTTTGTCATATTTTGTAGGGACTTAAAGTTTAACGTATCAATACTTTATGAAAAATACCAGTCCATATTATGCCTAAGATGTTTGATATTCAGACAGATAGTGAGGCTAAGCTCAACAGCCTAGGTTATATGGTAATAACAATAAGCTTTTCTTCTGGAGGTGTAACAACCTAAGTTTGCAGACCAAAAATTAGAGAAAAATGAGGACTGCAAGGAAAGCCAACATTTTGGCCCTAGCTTCCAAGGTCAATTAAGACTCAGGACATATGGGAACCTATGCTGTAACATCATGTAACTCAGTTGTGTGCAAAATTTTCTGATCAAGGAGATATTGGGGCCAAAGAGGAAAGTGATTGATCATGTAGAGTGAGCCTAAGGAGAGTCACATGGGGAGAGAACATTCTCTCAGGCTTTCACAGAGAACACATTGGTCAATCAATGACCATGACTCACCAACATGGCTGACACTGACAAATGATCTACAATCTGAGGAACATGGTCTCAGGTTAAATCCTGAGGGGATTTGACTTACTTTATCAGATCCAAAAGCTACAATTCTTCTTGTTACATAGGTCTTGCTTTATCTTGGTCTTAAACATCCAGCAGAAAAGTATAAAAACAAAGTACAAGAAATAAAGCCATGTTGTTATGTTGAGCTGCAGGGGACTCAGGTCAACAACTTCTGACATTGCCAATCAAGTGTTAGACCCAATACTATTATGGACTACTGGACTATTTTGAAATATTTTGCTGAGTTCACGAACCTATAATATTTAAATGATGGAACTAAACAAAAAAAAGAAGATATAAGTGAATGACCATTTTGTGTCTTTGTATTCAAAATGGTTATGATAGATATATAGCTACATTCTCTTAATTCAAGGAATAGAGGGATTTTTTTTCCAATAGTTTTTGTAAATAGGATATCATGTCTGCTTCTTGTATAACAAATAACCACTAGGAAGGCAGTATGCAATGTGTTAATTATTGGAACTGTCCTACCAATTTGATTTGAAACTGTCTCATTACTACTTATTTCTCAATAAAATTATGGAAAAAATTTGATGAATAAATTGCCTTTAATTAGATGTTATGGTTTAGGTGGAGACTACCTCCTCCAGGCCTCACAGACTCACATGTGGGCTTTGTGGAAGCTTACTGAGTAGTGGGGCACTCTCCTCATTGCTGGAATCACCCCTTGGTGCTGCATGGCTGCTTGCCTGTGGGAGGCAGTTACTGGCCAGAAGAGAGGGTCATTGTGGGGGTGGACTGTAGGGCTCCTTGTCTCTCCGCTTCCTGGTTGTCATGAATTAGAGAAGCTTTGCCTCTACTATGTCCCTCTGCTTTGCCACTTCTGTCTGGCAGCCAGAGGACCACAGACTGCAATTGTGGTCAAATTCAACCTCTCCTTCTTTAATGTGTGGGTGTCAATTATTTTGTACCAGAGACAAAGTAAGTAAAACATAAAGGTAAGTATACTCTTAATTGTATGCAAGGATCTATCAACCATATCAGGAACACAGTTGAAAAAATAGAAAATTGTTCCTTCCTCCCCAAAATTTGGAATTTACTGGGGTGAAAATAATGCTATGAAGTTAAAATTATATGAATATATATTTTAAAATAATTTACATGTACAAAATGACTATAAACAATATTGCTGAAATATGTTATCAGTATTCAATGTTGAATTATATACATTTAAACAGACCTACTGAGGAGGAGGAATCTTTATCAGATCTTTGAGGTAGAGTTAATTTGGATAGGAGGAAGAGGAAGAAAGATCACAGTGAATACCATCACGGGACAGAACAATGACATGATATAAAATAAAGTCATATACCTTTTGAAAAGGATGAACATAGACCTGGCCAAAGTCACCAGAAGAATTGTGTTGGCCGAAGAAAAAAGAGAGAGCTTATGTTGGGGGGACTGAGGAATGAACATTGGGTGCTGGGAAACAACCTCCAGCCCTGCAATCTGATGAGATAGGAATAAATCTTGCTCTCTTTTTCCATTTATTTACTAGAGGAATGAAAAGTAGTATTTTCTTAACTAGGAAGAGTCACATAAACATTTAAAAGGGCCTCTTGCTGAGGTATCAACTTTCCTTCATGACATGTCACGTGAGTGTCTGGTAATGAACTTGTGTAGGGAAGTAATTTGCAAGTAGGAATGTTTAGATGAGTCAGCACGGGGCTTACGCCATTACTGCACGTGCATCACCTGATTCTCAGAGCAACGGCAAGAGCTCAGGTTGCTCTTTCCACGTGCATTTGCTCCATTGCATTGGCTCTTAACGGGCTCCAAATGTTTCTATGCGGCCATGGAGGGGGCAGCAGAGTAATGTGGCTGTAATTACGAGGCTTTCTGGGACATTTTAAACCAAAGCAGTACGTAGAAACTATGGGAAAACAAGTCCCTAAGAGGAAAATATCCACCAGGAGAAGAAAACAGGGCCTCGTGATCTGAGTGGAGAAACACAAACCACAGGCACGAGCCCCAATCACAGCTTGAGAGGACGACTTATCAGTGATTACCAGCACAGCTCTGCAGCCAAGCCGCCTGGGTGGGGATCTGGGGCCATCACCGCTTACCTGTGCAACCTCAGGAAATTCGCTGCACGTCTGTGCTCCCAATTGTCCCAGCACAACCGTCCTCATAAAGTTGTCTGTGACCACCTCAGAAGAGTGCTCAGCGGGAGGCACCGTGTACACAGAGTGAACATGTGACTTCACAAAAAACAGTAGTTTTCAGAGCAAGAAGGAGTTGTAAGTGCACAAAAGCCTATAGGATATGTTGAAACGGTTATTTATTGGCTGCAAAGTTTTCCATATAGACACATAGGTTAATTCAGTGATCATTTAAAAAAACTGGATAGGGCCAGGGAGAGAGCTCAGTAGAATAAGTGCTTGCCAGGCAAGCGCTTAATCTACTGAGCCATCTCCCCGGCTCCCATTTATTTCTTTTATTGTGCTAATGTTTTATCTATAGGATACATTATGCACCAAATTAACATTTACATGTCACAAAATTCACAAACTGAAGGCGTACAATTCTATGTTTATAGAAGTGTGTGAACACCACCACATAAGCTCTCTGCTTTTTACTTCATGGAGTTACCTGTGAAGTTCTTCCAAGCTCTTTATTTATGCTTAATTTGAAAATATTGATGTCTCCAATGAACTCCTCCATCAGCATCCCTCCTGTTTTCAGTGCTGGAGGCCAAACCCTGGGCCTCGTGTTTTCTAGCGTGTACTCTACCATGGAGCTACATTCCAAACCCTGGGTGGTAATATTTTAAAAGAAAAAAATGATCCTTTGATAGCTGCTGGATTATCTGCTAACCTTGTGACTATTTTTACTAAAGAAAAGATACCCTCCATTCTAATTTGATTTAACATGTGTATAAAATCAAGACTGAGTAAGCTGGGAATTCTGTGGAGTGAGCAGGATATTTTGCTAAAATATTATTCATTTAAATGATAAAGTGACCTGTACCTGCCAATGTTCTACCCAACTTCAATCCATACAAATATAATATGCCTATATAATTTTAAATTTTCTACTGGCCATATTAAAATCACATAAAATTATATAAGTGAAAAATCAGAGAAATAAAGATATGTGCATATTCCCTTTTAAATCTTTTTTTTTTTTTTTTTTTTCCAAATGGGGGATTGAACTCAGACCCTTTCACTTGCAAGGCAAGTGCTTATTCTACTGAGCCATCTATTTACCTGGCCCCTAATGTTTTATGTTCTTTTTTTTTTTTTTGCAGAACCAGGGATTGAACCGAGGCCCTTACACTTGCCAGGGAAGCTCTTATTCCACTGAGCCATCTCCCTGGCCCCCCTAAATCTTTCAATTGAAACCATCTTCTTCATTCATTTCCATTACTTTTGTCATTCTGTAGCACATTTTATACAACATGAATTTTAAGATATTCATGATTATTAAACATTATTAGCCCTATTAGAATCTAAAATTTACAGTTTTCTATTATTTTCATGTATAGTGTACTATATATATTTCTCAATAGAAATAAGGAACTTTCAAAATTTTTTCACTACAAATCAAGGTTTGCTACAAGGAAATTTTAGAATTTAGAATTTAAATATTGCATACTGCTCGATTTCTCCTAATTTTACTCTTTCAATTTCCCCTTTGCTATTGCAAGGATACATTTTAATTTTTTCTGTTTGCCAAATTTGTCTTCCATTACACTGTTTTTCTAAAAAGCTTCTGAAACTGATACATTTGGGTGTTTCATTTTTCAATACTTTATTAAGGCTTTGCTAGTGATATCTGACAGCTTGATATAAAAATTTTAAGAGTGTTAATATCATTTTAGAACATACTGTGTAGTTTTAATTATAAAGCAATTCTTCAAGGGCTCAAATGTTTCTAAAATCAGTTTGCTGAGACATGATGAAAAACGTTTATGCTTTAATTTTGGTTTTTAACAAAATTCTTATTTATCATCTGTTCAATCACAAAAATTCTATTGGCTTTTCATGTGTTCAGCACTATCAATACAGTTACAATACAGGAGAGAAAAGTCAACTAACAATTTGTGCAAAGATCCATCATTCTTGAGAATCAAAACTTCAATACTATTTTATTAAACTATTTAAAAATAATTTTTATTTATTACAGATGAATAAAATTCACCAAGTAATAAAATAAGTATTTACTTGTAGATTCATATAATTGAGCAAAAATAAGACACCTATCAAAGAATACGTATAACACTCTTTAATCTCAGTGGCTACATTATATAAAGTAACAGAGTCTGACCAAACCATTCTGACTTAAACAACCATTAATACTAATCCATTGTCCAGAAATGAAAACCTGTGGCCAATACATTTAGGAAGTGAGGACAAGACGTCTGAGTTTGAGTCTGTAGACCTGGAATATGATCTTCCTTGAAAGTCACTGCTATTACTCCTTGTGCATAGATCAAGTTAAACTGTATGTGTCAAAAGAATGATTAATAATTTGCATTGATAATACTTGTGTTTCCATATAGTATTCTTAGTTTGATCAGTTTTAGGGGAAAATGCTAAACTTCAAATTATTTCAGGGTTGGCATGACTCTACAGTGTACAATTTACTGTTCTTCATTCCATTAGCTCAGAATAGAGTAAGGATTAAATTTGAGCATTTTGTGGTTTTAGAGCACGACTGTTGAGAGGAGATACAAACACTTACCTTTTTCCTCTCTGGTATTGCACTTAGTGTAGGGCAGGCAGATGGTGCTGACAGTGTCAATTAAGGAGATGAGCAAGCGAAGTCTATCCGTGGCTAATCTGGGTTGAACATCTTGGTAATATTTATCTAACACTTCTGTAAGCAAGATCTCATCTAGTTGCTCTGCTATGTATGGAGGCTTAGCATCAGTCTTGTCATCTTCTCTACTGAATTTCTTTTTCTCTTAAATTGATGAGCACAAGCCTCATGACTGTGTAAAATTTCTGTATAAGAGTGAGTCAGTCTTCTTGAATCCAAATGTATTAGGAAATCAGTGGCTTTAGAGAAAATACTTTTGTTGTGAGAAACATAGCTGGGTCTTAATTGTTAATAGGGTTGAACACTTATACCTTAGATTTTGTTTTTCTTACTTTTTATTCCCAGTTGTACTGATGAAGAAACTGAAATACAGATAATCCAGAGTACATTCGGCCCCACAGGCCACGCAGCGAGCGCTGATAGAGCCAGGAGCACCTTATGAAATCCAGACTGTCGGGGTCCTATTCTGTCTGCTAGACCTCCATGTGAGTCTCTCATAGGTAGGAACAGCTTTCTGTGAAATTGTCATAAGACAAATTGGAACAGTGTTTCATTCCGTGTGATTTCTAATTCGCAATGCAAACAATTGCCAATTTGTTCAACTTGTATTTATAATTATTTCCTTGTGAATTACTCATCACTAAATGCTTTAAAAATATTTTCTCTTTCTTCTCAATGTCTATGGAATGATCTTAGCATAGAAAATGTTAGCTTTCAGAGATTTATTAATATCTCCTTTTGAAACAACTTTTATTTGTCAAATAGAATAAAAGCACTTTACAGAAACAAATCTTGAGTCTGAATTTCCTCTCACACAATGACTTATCTGATGTGCTTAATAAGAAGTACATAATGAGTTTTATTTAAAGAACCTATTATATAAGAAGTAGAAAAGTAAATGCGCGCACTTGAACTTAGCTGAGGGCGGCCTTGCCATCAGCACCAGCTGACAGATTTTCAGACTTGACTAAAAGCCCAGGGCAACTTGCTGTTTGCAGCGTTGAATCTGGTTTCACTTTTGCCAACAATGAAGAAAACAAGCTAGTGGCCATAATATGGTAGCGTGTGTCACAACTTACCCGATCTGAAAGTTTAGCTCTACAGAATGAAGAACTGACCCTGTTATTTCTTTTTGAACATTAGAACTACACAAAATTTTTTATAGCTGCTAAAAGAAATATGCCCTCATTCAGAAACCTATCAAATCCAGTGCGGAATACAGAGCTTAGTAATTTGAATATTCAGAATATTGCCTTATATTGTTTTTGGAATTATGTCAATATAAAATAATTTTTTTTAAAAAAGGAAATCAGGGTCCATCTATCCAAAAAGGCCTTTTTATTTTATTTTATTTTGGACTTGGTTGCTATGGAACGTTAATGGTATGTGTGTGTTTTTTATTTTTTTTCTGTGTTAAATGATATAAATTTAAAACAGTTTAAATATTAAAAATACTATATTTACTTTTTAAAAAGCAGAAATTAAACCCTGTTAAGTAGTAACAGTAATCTCTTTAAGCACAGGGAGAAACAACCATTAGAAGAAATTCAAAGAAGATCAACCTGCTTATTGTATCAGCCACAAAGATTGAATGTTAAAAGGAAAAAGAATGTGAGATAAGTTTCCAAAAGAGAGCAAAGCTGTAATACTAAAGCATTAGTGGTGTGCACAGTATGGGCAACGTACTTTCACATTTTGATGTAACTACTGAAGCAGAAGTGACCTGGATCTACTTGCTAACAATGAGTATCTTCAGGTGACATATATAGTAAACAAGAGGAAAGTTCTCAGCTTCAAATATACATTAAACTATTTTCAAGGTAGACTGTTTAAAGTGGGTCACTGTGGCAATAAACGAATAGAGGTAGAATTTCAAAACACATTTGTTTAATTGAATTCCCACTTTGTCCTCACAATCTTATAACTGGACGCATGGGGTCTATATCTAATTTTCTGCTGGGTATCTGATAGGGGGCTTGTCTTGTGTAAGCAGTAGTGAAACCAGCAGGGCAGAGAGAGATGATGACGTGGGTAGGGAGAGGGAAGTGGTTATTTTAAAAGAAATGAAAATGTGGGGAGAAACATGAAAACACTCTCCTGACACAAGAGATATTAAAAGAGAAATTAAAAAATACGGTATTGCTTTCCATTTCCCCTTGCCCTTACCTGATGCTGCCAGCCACCTCAGTGGTTCAGCTTCATAGGCAGCAGTAACTGGCGTGGAAGAGGTATGCCTGTCAGCTGCTTGCAATGCAGCGTCTTGAAAAGGTCACGGCAGTAGCAGTATGACAGGCCATGTAAGTCATTATGGACCTTATAACTCATTTGTAAGTAGAATGGGAAATAGAGCAAATTAATGTAAACTCGGCCTTAACACCTTTGAAAATATGTGTTGCATTTTAAACCAGGTTTTATTCTGTAACTAGAAAGACAGATAGGTGCTTTCTCAAAGATGCATTATATTCTTGATGAGCAGCAGCAACTCATTTGCTGTGATGGGATTTAAAGAAAAGGTATTGGAAGACAAAGGAAGATGGTTTGGGGAGGATTTGTAATGATACATGTATATAACCTAATATATATTATATCACATTCATTATATATTGCATACATTATATAATATATTATATATGGATATGTAATATATATTATAAACATAGTAATATATAATCCTTAAATTTTGGTCTATGCCATTTAAACATTTTATTTATTTATTTTTAAAAATTAATTTTATTGAGAAACAAATAGCAATGAGACATTTTCAAAACTGATTAGTAGGACAGTTTCAATAATTAATACACTGCATATTATTGTCTTTGTAGTGGTTATTCATAGTACAAGATGCAGACATGATATCCTGTCCAAACACAATTAATACAAATCTTTCTGCTCATTGAATTAAGAGAAAGTAGCTGTATATCTATCCTAACTATTTTGTATATAGAGATACAAAATGGTCCTTCATTTATATCCCCTTTTTTTGTTTAGTTTTGTTACAGATGGGTATTCCATTGCTATTTAAATATTATAGGTGGGTGAATTCAGCAAAATAATCCAATATAGTCCACTAGCCCATAACAGCAGTGGGTTATCTGTAGGACTGGCAAGGTCAGAAGTTGTTGACTTGAGCCTTTTACAGCTCAGCATATTGATATGGCTTTATTTTTTTTCCATAATTTTATTGACCATTTAAACATTTTATGATGAATAAAAATCAGAAGACTTTCAAAGTTATATATTTTTAAAGAATAAGGTCAGTCTGATAGCTCAGGGGACTAAAGCACCTGCTTAGGCAGAGCGCAGCTGCCGGGGTTCAAACCCTTGTATGCCATGCCAGTCCCACACCCCGAGGTGTGCTGAGACAGCGATTGAGACTGGGCATGGTGGCACATGCCTGTAATCTCAGCACTTGGTAGGCTGAAAACAGGTGGATCACTAAGAGTCTCATCTACATAGTGAGATCCTGTAGACCCTGACCTGAAACACACACGCACATACACACACACACACACACACACACAGAGTAAAAAAAAATCATCAAATGGCATAATAAATTCAATTTAGTATGCTTTAGCTGTGATGAGTTTATTGTGAAAGCTTGTGTTGCTGTGAAGCAGGCATAAATTTATACCCTTGACCAAAGTTTGTTTTTGAATTAAAAGTAGCATGTATAAAGTGTGTTCCTTAGTATTCAAAGACTGTTTCTGACAATGCCACAGGTGCTTGTCAGAGTGGTGAAAGTGTTAATGCTTCATCACGCTTGCCCCCATCAGTGACATCCCATTGTGCTTCTGTGATACACTTAGGCACCGTTCCTAATGGCAAAGTCTATTAGAATGCACAGCATCTTCCCCAGGGAAGTGCGAGGGGACCTGTCACTCGAGATATTTAAAACTGCACTGGATGAAGCACTGGAGAGCCATGAGCGCCTGAGCTCCAACCCTCAGGACAGAACACATGACCTAATGGGTGCTTTCCACTCCTTAATACCTTTGATTTGCTGGGTGGATGTTTAATAGCTACCTCATTTTTAAGTAGATGAGCAACAGCCTATTTTTTTAAATGGAAATTTAGTTTGGTCTATAAAGTGTCAAGGCGGAGGTGACAAGACAAACCACAAGGGACTGGAGGAAGCCTCTGGAAATTTAATTGTTTGGAGGAGCGTTGAGCAAACACAACAGTGTATTAGTGTTTAGCAAATGTCTAAACTTTTTCAGAATTTTCAGTTCAAGGAAACCCAAAACACATTTGGCTAAACACTTTTTCCTTAATTTTCAAACCCATGTGTATTTCAAGGGAAATTTAATCCATGTGTTTCTGATTCATTTACACTTAGCTCATCAAAATGTGGTTTCGTAAGACTCATTTGATGTCTAAGAAGCCTGGTGAGATTTTCATAGTTTTTTTTTTTTTTTTTTTTTTTTTCTTTCAACCAGGAAGTTGCATTTTGCTAAGTGTCAATGGAACTTCAGCCTCAAAAGGAATCAGTTGGCTTGGCCCTTGATTTCGTGGATGTTAATGGGAACTAATGAGTGGGAGAAGATGGGGATCCTGGTGTAGACCATGTCAGTGTTTCCATTTCTAACATGTAATCAATTTGAATGACTTGAAAAATCTCTCTTTTTTTCTGAGTCTGTAGTAGAAAATCTATCTTAAATTCTTGAAAATCTTGTAGAATTCACAAGGATAAATGGTATTAAAGGAAACAATATTGTCTTGTGATCTGTTCATTGTGCTCTGAAAAAAATCTATAATGAGGGTAGCAATGGAATATTTCATTCAGAGGTAGTTAAGAAGAATAATTCAAAGGGTGTTTAGATTGGCCATTTCTCTATAGTAAAAGAAAATAAAAGCTCTCTGCCTAGTTTTTGCTGCTCCGCACTGCTTGATTTCTTCACACAGAAATAAGACAAAAACCCTCAGTGCATGTGCTGATTCAGGTGCACACAATCCCCTATCTCATTGCTGGTGTTCCGAAAGAGCATCTGGGGTAGAGAGATGCGCATCCGGTCCTTCCATCATGGGAAAGCCAACAGGGTTTGCACCTGCAGGATGGCTTGCATCTTCAGTGAGTGTGGGAAGCGACATAATGAGACAGCTGAGTGGCTGACAGACACATAGCTTTCCTCTTTCTCCTGCTGTACCTTCACTCTGCGTACCTTCCCTCTCCCCACTCCTTCCTCACCAGTCTCCCACCTTTCTACAGTCACCACTAGTTTATGGAGCAAGTGTGGCACACTCATCCAAGGATGGGGTGACACGGATTACACATTGCTTTCATTTGGTGGTTCTTGGGATGAATTCTTCGTTGAGAACAAGATAATGAAAACCATACGGCCATTGAACACAAAAATCTGCCATCACTTTGCCTACTCCCGCCCAGCCATTTCACTTCATAGAGGCTAGTCTCTAAGTTTACTTCGGGGGAAGATCCCAGCCAGGTGGAATCCTGCCCCCTACGGGCTTGCATAATGCAACAAACACTGACATTTAGACCTTGCCTGTCACCAGCACATCAGAGAACTTCTGTGACTGTGACATGGCTTGCTAGGCTGGTATAGCTTTAGTATCTGGACCTTTTAAGTATTTGTCTGAGTTCTGCCCTGGGACTTTCGATGTGGAGCTAAAAGCAGAAAAACCAGAATAGGTAACAACTGAGAATTAAAAGAAAATCTGAAACTCTTATTACCCTGAAATTTTGAACCACTGCCTACAGGAAATGAGTACTTATTTTATGGTGGTAAAACTGAGCTGTACTTTAGTTCTGGGCTGAATTTTGACAGTATAAGGCAGAATTATAAATTTTTTAACTATGGCAGTGATTTTAGACTATAGGTGTGAGGATAAATAATTATTCATTGATTTAAAATCTCACACCAGTGAGGAAAAATGCTCAAAGCAAATAAAAAAATGAAGTGCCAGGAATTTGAACAAAAATTTATTTTCACTCTATAATTTGTCACTTGTTTTATACAGATACCAATGAGGCAACACAGAAATACTAAATTCATCTCAGAAGGCACAAAGGTAAATGCGCACATTGTAGTTCAAATTTTTTTAAATTTTACAATTCTCCAGAAGACTCTTCTGCCCTGACAACTCTCATGAAGAGCCAATTTATTTTTATCTGTTTCATTTCATCTTCTTTTTTTAAAGAAATGTGGTTAAGAATGAGAACAGCAGTCTGTGGACAATCTAGGACTCTCATATATCACCCTAATGCTGGAGAAAAGAGTGTCAAGTTCTTTTGCAGACCACATGTAAGTTTGGCTCTTTAACTATCAGAAATATTTTTCATTATTTATCAAGTAAAACAAATTGCATCATAGAAGACTATTGTGTGATGCCCTTATAAATACAATGTATAAAGCAATTGATTTAAAAAGAAAACATGCACTGTTACTGTATTTTTTGTCATTAAGAGATGTAAAATAATTTAGGATAATAGTGCCAAACTCCTAATTATGTTTGTGAAGAAAAAGGGCAGAGAGTTTAAAAGACTTGAGTAAAAGTTTTCATGCTGGCTTGTGTTATGTTCCTTGAGCTAAGCTCTGAATGTTAGGATGGTGATACTTTAATAATCAGTAACATTTCTAAGATTAATACATTCCTAGAATAGGGTACATCAGAGTACCGAGACTCTGAAAAGTTCTTAGTCTGTGGAAATTCCAATGCACTGGACTCACAGAGGTGGAGTTGGGAGTCCCAACTCAAAAATCTCGTGTTTATCTCTCTTATGCCCACCTTTAGGGAGACATCTTAGGTATTCTCAAAGAACACCAAACGTTCATTAGAAAATTGTCTTAGAACTGCTGGTTTCATCCCTTATGATTGTGGGTAGACCCCAAAATGACTTTTAATGACCCTACATGGTTTACCTGGATGGCTTATACTATGAAAATTTATTCTTCCTGCAGTTTAGAGGTTAGAAGTCTGAGATTGAGGTTCACACAAGTTTTGTTTCTTCTGGAGCCCTTGCTCGGCCTGTTGACAGCTATTTCCCTTCCATGCCTTCCACGGTTTTCTCTGTGCTTGTCTATCTGATCACCTCGTTTTACAGGGTACTAGTCGCACTGGATAAGGTTCCAATCTAGTGACTTTAGTTTCATTTAAATATTTATTTATTTAATTTTTTTGGCAGAACTGGTGATTGAACTCAGGCCCTTGCGCATGCCAGGGAAGCGCTTACTCCACTGAGCCATTTCCCCAGCCCCTTAAATACTTTTTTAAAGCCCTTATCTTTTACTCCAATTAGGCTATTATAACAAAATACCTTAGATTGGTTAATTTATACTAACAAAAATTTATTGTTCACTATTTAAAAGGCTGCAAAGCCCAATATTAAAGCTCTATCAGATTCAGAGTCTGTTGAGAGCTCCCTCCGTCCTTTAAAGACTCTGTCCTTTTGCTCTGTCCTCACATGAAAGAAAAGCAAGTAGCTCTCCTGGATCTCTTCATGAAGGGAATTTATCTCCTTTAAGAGTGCAAAGCCCTCAAAACGCACTCAGTTCCCCAAAGCTCCACTTTCTCACATTGTCACCTAGATGGTTAAGCTTCCACGTACATATTTGGGGGCACACAAATATTCATATCAAAATATGTCATTGCGGTGGATTGGGAGCTGCACAACTTAACCTGTAATATTCACCTTCCTTATTCATACTTTAGTATAATTCCCTTTCCTTAGGTGTAGATGGTAAATTCGACTTGCTTCTAACCTACAGAAAATGGCAACGGTAAGATTTTTTCCTGTGATACATCATGTGAACAAATTTTTCAGAAGATCATCTCTGGAGATTTTTCTCCCCTGTTGACTGTGCAATAGTTAAGAAGCAGCATATCAAGGAGCTGAGGTAAGCTGGCATGGCCAGGGCCTTTCTGCAGTAAGCAACAAGAAGCTCTCTATCTCTCTTAGATTTACAGCTACAAGAAATGACTCCTACCGACAACCTGAGTTAATTTGGAGGCAGAGTCCTCCCCATTCAAGCTGCCAGATGAGAATTCCAGCCCTGCCTAACACCTTGACTGGAGCCCGAAGAACTCAATTGTGCCTCATCTCCTGATCTATAGAAAGCATAAGGTAGTAAAAATGTGTGGTTGTAAGCTACTGATGTCATTATTGCTGTCCATATAAAAGACTAAAAATACTAGCATGGATGTATAACCAACTGTGGGTGAAGCATGAGGCATTTTGATGAATATTATGAACAAGGCCATGATAACCTTGAACAGATCATTAGCAGAAATTCACCATTATTCATATTGTAAGTGAGGGCTGAAAACAAGCTGAGAACCATGTTGTTGGAAATTGGAGGCAAAGGCATCCTTGTTAAAGAGGCAGGTGGCTTAGTGTGTCTGTCTCCTAGTCACTTATATAGAAAATAGAATTTATGAGTGGTGTATGATTGACTTGGCTGACAAACCCAATCAAGAACACATTTTTCCAGTGGATTTCCAAGAAAGTGTTGCAGGTGCCACCTACTTATTCTTCCTGATTATTGGAGGTTTTTGTTTGCTTGTTTTGTTTGTTGTGAAGAATGGCTTGGTGATTTTGAGAATTCTCACTCTCTCCACATATTAACATCAAAATAAAACAAAATAAAAAACCCTAAAAGCATTAAAAAGTAAAGAATTTTTATTAAAAATATTATCTGGAAAAATAGCCAAAAACTCTATTATCTTTTACTAAAGCATGAAAAATAATCGGAAGTTTAACTATTCATTCATAAAAGGGAGTTTTGGAGACAAGGGTGTACCTCATGGACTCTTCCAAAGCTTAAGGTTTCTACTGAATAAATTGTGCTATGTTTTAGCCATTTTATTTTTTATTTTATTTTATTTTTTTATAAATAGCATATTTTTATTGCAATACATATTTTCTTCAAGATTAATTTAAATGTTAACAAATTTTTCCATATAAAGAATAAATCAATTTGGATTTAACATATTAACTTGAGAAAACATAATATCAAATTTACTAGGTTCATTAAGCATAGGGAATTAAATTTCAGAAATCCATATTTCTAGTAATAGATTTGAACAATAATATTTATATATCCTTATTTATCATATACTGACATTAGAGACCAGCATATAACAACTCATTTAAAATAGTTTTACTCACAGATTTATCAAATGATTAGATTCTAAAATTTAAAATATAAACAAAACAGGTGCACCACTTAGTATAAATCCTCTATACCTTTAACCTTACAGAATTCTCAAACTATCACTGATTTATCTATTCCCATTCCTGATTCATTAGCCATGTCTTGATTGGTTCAATGGCTTACCACAAAGCCACAAATATTTGCACAATATTGTATTTTCTTATTAGAACGCAGTATTTTGGAGAGTTTTTCTTCAAAAGTCTAGGTTTTGTAAAAGGTGATTAATGCACATATTATTGTTCTTTATGTTATAATTTCTTTTTTTTTTCTTTTCAAAGTTTTATTGATAAACATATAGCAATGAGA
>NW_004524658.1:3711001-3712820 GCF_000260255.1 Octodon degus
GCGCAGGGTAGCAGGAAGCTCTCCACACACTCACCGGACCTGGACTAGGACTGGGTCTGGGAGTTCCCAGAAGTCGGCAGAATTTCCTACTCTGCAGGAGGGGTGGGGAGGTACGGTAGAGTGGTGTGGGGCGGCCCAAGGGGGTGGGAGAGGGTCCAGCCCAAGCTGCGCCTGGGCTGGGACTGGTCCCGCCAGCGCAGGGTAGCAGGAAACTCTCCGCACACTCACCGGACCTGGGCTAGGACTGGGTCTCTGTTTTAACCATTTTAAAAAGATGCCAAAAGGGCCTGGGGAGATAGATCAACAGAACAAGCACTTGCCTGGCAAGTGCAGGGTCCTGAGATCAATCTCTGGTACCAGGGAGAGAGAGAGAGAGAGAGAGAGAGAGAGAGAGAGAGAGAGAGAGAGAGAGCAAGGCATTCAAGGAATTATCTCAAGAAGACCTGTGGGCCTGACTTTTGTCTAATGGCATGAAAATCTGGTAAAATCAAAGACTTAAGAAGTACTTGAGATCATTTTGAGATCATTTTTTTCGGTGATAGCACAACCAGTATGGACTAAAAAAGATACAGGGAACAGTACGAATGAATGCTGTCAAATCTTCACAATTCTACTGGCAGGAGTACCAAAAACTACATATCTGCTACCTTCTAAGTAATAAAGGTTAATAAGAAAGCCGAACCATTGCAGAATAAAAAACTTCGACCCACAGAGGATTATTCCTGCAAAACCAAAATTTGCGTAGCTGAATTTCAGAAGTGTCATGGACTGGTGAATCCTTGTAATCTTCCATTTTGCCCTTTTCTATTGTTATTTTTCAACCTCTTGGAATTGAACCTGGGGCCTATCTGTGCTCTACTACTGAGCTATGTACTTCAGCCCAATTTTACCAGGACTGGCTATTGACAGTATTTTTGGTCTGAGCCACTAAATTTGTGTTTGAACTCATTGGGGAAGATAACAACTGTCTTTAGTTTCATAGTGTAAGGATCACAGATGAAAAGGAATTGTCCCTTAAGAACTAGCCTATAATTATCACACAGAAACCTTTCTATCTATACCTGACTTAAAAGAGATTTTTCTTTTTGAGCTAGTTCTATAATGGGATGAAACTGAGAAACTTAGATGGGATGAATTTATTTTTTTATGTGGGAAATATATTTAGTTACTGACCAAAGGTAGTAGACTGTGGTCAAAAGAGGCTGAATCCAAATGATCCCCACATTTATGTTTTCAATAATCCCTTATTCTAGACTCTGGAGGCCATCTATAACTTTCTTCTAATTAATGCAATCTATCTATCTGTCTAACTATCCATCCATCTATCCATCTATTTATGATAAGTTATCACTCTCATGATTCTATTTCATTATAGAAAAATTATCCAACTTGAAATCACTCTTTATGCTGTGGCTTTACAGAAACAGTCTCCCAGGAGCCTCATAGCCACATGGAAATTATTTTTGTTAACTGTCTGCCTCAACTTATAAGTGGACCAATCTCCAGGCAATTCTTTTAGGAAAACATCCATTTGTGAATCTCTTCTGTGTCCACTCACCTGTAGGTAGATATATCAATTTCAAGACTTAGTGTTGGTGAAATTTTGAATTTAAAGGTTATGGTGGCAATTTCTCTTTGTCTTGGTGATCAGTGGGCTGATGAGGGACTGGGCAAAGTGACTAATTGAAAGTTAGTGAACTTTCACCCTGATCCAAATTTTTCTTTTCTACTAAGGAACTTTGTTCTTGCTTTCTTCTTTTTCTTTTCTTTTCTTCTTTTTTTTTTTTTTTTCTATTTGTGTGTGTGTGTGTGTGTGTGT
>NW_004524658.1:3712920-3746598 GCF_000260255.1 Octodon degus
TTTGTGTGTGTGTGTGTGTGTGTGTGTGTGTGTGTGTGTGTGTGCGTGCGCGGCCAGCTCAGTCCACCAGGGGGCGGGGCTGGCTGGCATGTGGCGCTGGGGGATTGAACCGCGGTCCCTGTACTCTGCTTGGCTTAGCTTGTTCTAAGTAGGTGCTCCAGACCACTGAGCCATCTCACCAGCCCCCTTCTTTTCTTTCTTTCTGTCTGTCTGTCTGTCTGTCTGTCTGTCTGTCTGTCTGTCTTTCTGTCTGTCTGTCTGTCTGTCTTTCTTTCTTTCTTTCTTTCTTTCTTTTTTTTTTTGTAGTTCTGGGGATGGACCTCAGGGTCTTTGCTCTAAGCTTCATCCCAAGACCCCTTTTATGGCAAGACTTTTCTTAATTTGAAATAAAATTTTGCTTAATTGACTAACTGGGCTCAAATAGTGAACCTGCCTCCACCTCCCAGAGATCTGGTATTATAGATGTGCATCACAATGTTAGTCTACAACTGTTCTTCATATCAGCTCTTTTGGTGCTTATAAGATGGGTGGTCTAGTTCTTGGTACGAAATAGAAATAAAATGATGTAGATCAGAAGCTGATAAACTATTTTGTTGCCAATATGGAATCCATTTCAAAAACAAGGAACTGTTCATCTTCTAATCAGAAAATAATCGAGGAAGATGACCATTTCATACTCCATTGGGCAGTTCTAGGTCACATGTCCACAAAAACTACTTACCTGGAAAGAAAGTGGATAATACAATTGCAGCATGATGAAGCCAGCTGTAATTTTCATCATCATGGAAGAGGTAGACACATCAGGAAAATGGGGACCATGCTCCCTCTGATAAAAATCCATGATAAAAGTCAAATTGGTTGTTGTTTAGACAGACAGGTGCATATTCTTCAAGAACATAGCACTATTTTAAAACTAAGTCTATTACAAAACAACTCAAAATAGCATTAATATTCATTAATCCTCTCCTATGGGCAGTACTTGTGGAGCTAGTGGGAGCTAGTAATACAACAACAAAAAGACAAAATTTCAGTGTTTCTGGCTTCAAGTAAATAATGCTATACATTGGTTTGTGAAAGATGAAATGTATGATTGTGAAAAGTGACTTAGTCATGATTTGGGATGGCTGCCTTATGTAAACTGGAATAACTTGAAATAATACAGAATTGACCTGAACTCACATTTGTCTCAATAAAAGAGGCACCCCATGTTGCTGTAGTGGCCGGGTCTCTGTCTTACTTCTTCTGAATATCGTTTTTTAAAAGTAGTTTTTCAGTATGGTAATAACAATAAGCTTATCTTCTGCAGGGTCAACAACCTAAGCTTGCAGACAAAAATTAGAGAAAAAGGAGGGCCACAAGGAAATCCAACATTTTGGCCCTAGCCTTGCAAGGTCAATTAAGACTCAGAACATATGAGAACTTGTACTGTAACATCATACAACTCGGTAGTGTCCCAAATTTTCTCATCAAGGAGATTATAGGGCCAAAGAGGAAAGTGATCGATGATGTAGAGTGTGCCTAAGGAGAGTCACATGGAGAGAAAACATTCTCTCAGGCTTTCACAGAGAGCACATTGGCCAAGCAATGGCCATGACTCATCCACATGGCTGACACTGACAAAGTTCTACAATCTGAGGTACAGGGTCTCAGGATAAATCCTGAGGGGATTTTACTGACTTTATCAGACCCAAAAGTTACAACTCTTGTTGCATAGGTCCTGTTTTATCTTGATCTTAACCATGTAGCAGAAAAGTATAAAAACAAAGTACAAGAAGTAAAGCCATGCTGTTATGTTGAGCTGTGGGGGACTCAGGTCAACAATTTCTGACATTGCCAGTGAAGCGGAAGACCCAATACTATTATGGACTACTGGACTCTAGAATATTTTGCTGAGTTAACACACCTATAATATTCAAATAACAGAACTTAACAAAAAAGGGGATAAAAATAAATAAATAAATAAAGTAGTGTCTCACAACTTGTCCTTCACTTTTGGCCTATTTCCCTGAGTACACAAACATAGAAGTTTACCAAATTTAAAAACAAATGAATAAGCAAATAAAAGTCCTACAATGTGATGTGGCTGTATTCTCTGTGTTCTGCACAACTCCAGCAAAGCCATAAAATAGTTGTGGTGTGGTATCTCTGTAAAACTTCCTTCTCTCTCAGACCTCTGTTTCTGCTAGCTTTTTAACTTTATGTCCTCTCTCTCACTGATGAATACTTTAATTTCCTTCATTAATAATTTCTTTGTACATTCCTTATTTGTTTTTAAACCTACTACACTCTGGCTTCTACCCCATAATACTGCAAGACAAACAATACATCTTTCTTGAAACAAAAGAAACCTTTTCCACCCTTCTGCTATTTGGCATTTTGATAGTGTTGGATTCTTCCCTTGGCTACCATCTCTTCCCATCCCCCTGATGCTAATGGGTTTCATATAGACTCAAAAAGTTGAAGTTCCATTAAGCATCCTTGATTTGGTACCTAAGAAGTGTGCCCAAATTTTGGTTAACATATCATGACCACATATATGTTTAATATAAAGATGGACTTTGAAGTTGTTATGTTTGAGGCTGGGAGTTCGATCCTAGGCCTGCTGTGCTGACCCACCCCCGGGATATGCTGAAATAGCAATTGAGAATGGGCATGGTGATGAACATCTATAATCCCAGATCTTGGGAGGCTGTAAACAGGCAGATTACTATGAGTACAATCTAGTAGTGAGACCCTGAACACCCTGTAGACCCTTCCCTAAAATACAAAAATAAAAAATGAAAAGATGAAATTGATATGTTTGAAATTATATCCTTATAGATAGATAGATGAATACATAAAAGCATCTATGAACCAGTTCAGTAACATTACACTTTGAATACTGTGATTCAGCACCTATCTAACACATGTTCAAAGAGTAATTGTTGGGTATAATAATGAATATAATATTTAAGGAAAGAATAGAGTAATTACATAATATTGATATCAATGTTTAAAACATAGATGTTACTGGTAAACTGTCCATGAAATATGACTCAGTTTTCTTTTGATTCAAAAATATTTACTTAAGCACATATTATATGCAAATAGTTTGAAATGTTGGAAGTATATGTTTTGTATGCAGTATGACATAGACTGTTTCTTCTGTTCAGATTTGAGGTCGAAAACCAGCTCCTTGTGTTTTTTGGCAAGGCTTTTGCTCGCAGTTACAAGAATAAAAGTGTGAAGGTAAATAAGCAAGAGGATATGATAGTCTGAGCACATGAATATAAGATTCTAAGTCAATATAAAATATCAACTTATTTTAGGATAAAAATAGATTAGTTTATGATTTATGAGCATGAAAGATATCTCAAATTTTTGAAATATCAAAACAAATATAAAACTGAGAAAATGACATTCTTACATTTTTTGAGTATAAAGAAGAAAAATGAATCAGACTTCTAAACTTCCAGACAAGCTTCCCAAGGGTCAGACATTTTTATTAAAAGAAAAAAAACCCACACCACATACAATATAATAAATCCATTATTCTTTCATTTTGCAAAATGTCAAATCCATGTGATCTTTTTAATTTCTATGGGTGTTCTAAACACATCATATCTGGAGATGGAGCTAATACTCAGCATGGCAAGTATAGATCCGAGTCTGCATAAAATGTGCTGCAGCACACACACACACACACACACACGCATGCATGCACGCACGCACGCACGCACACTCTCACACACTGCTACCCTATTGCCCACCACCAAAATCGCCACATCAAAAGTACTTAACCTGACATGTAATGAAGTGGAACTTTTCTTTTTCATTTACCCTAACATTTATTGTTTCCAATTTTGCCTCAAGACCAAGAGATTTGTGCCTAAAGCTACAAAAAGGTCATGAGCAATGTACTCAGTTCTTAAACAGCAAAACTGGTATGAATTTCTAGGTTAGCAAAATTGGGCAATGCCATCTGAAACATAGCTTCCTTTCACTTTCTCTCTGCTGGTCCACAGTCATTCCTTCATGCTCACCTTAGTACTTGAGACTTTGACCTCTTGCTACACCTGTGAATACATTGATTCAATAAATACGTATGTTTATAATATGTTTTATTCTATCTCCATAGAAGACTAATGACTTAACAGCAACAAAGCAGTTTTCTCCTCCTTCCATTCAAAACCCATGTGGACTTCCTGTCTTGTCAATCTTTAAGTCTACTAGAGCGGTCTGAAGGTGAAATGCCTGAAAATTAAGCCATAATCAATCATTGTACAAACACTAATTACTTTCTGTTCTCCCCTTTCCTTGTCACCCTGGCCCACAGCATGATTTTGAAACACAGTACATTCATCTGGGTTGTTGGCTCCTTAGCACCACTACACCCTCCTAGGATCTGCTTGATCCCAGACCCCTGGAGCAAATTTGTGCTTGCATGCTGTATGTGAACTTTAGATAAATAAATAAACATGTGAAACAGCTTCCAGATAATTGAAAGTGAATGAAAGAAAACAATTCCTCTTGGGATAACCAGCTAAGGTGGCAGGTGTGATTAAAATCCATATGATTTATGGGTATGAGGATTACTAACATGACAATGCTGTTAGGGCTTGTTTGTTTGGGTGTGATTAACAATAAAGTTTTGTTGTTGTTATTGTTGCTGTTGCTGTAGTTGTTGTTGTTGTTGTTCTGGCTGGGAGTTTTGCTCAGGAGTTAGCCACTCAGGAATTCCAAGTGCCTGACTGAGCAGTAATTTAGCAAGCTCTCTTGTGCTCTTTTCCTGTCAGCATTAACATGTCAATTCATTTTAATAGTCTGGGCATGCTCAGTGGGCATGCATTTTCTCAGTAGGTATCCCAAGAGCCCACCCTGTGGTGCAGAAATGTGTTATAGCTTGTCTCAGACCTCGGAGACTTCTGCAGGTTTATTTTCATTACAGCCAAGTATATTTGTTAAAACAAAACCAAAATAATGTATAAAATCAAGACCCTAACAAATGAAATAGGTTGTGATTATTTGATTGGTAATTTAAGCTCTTTCAAAGGTTAGATTGTACAGTCTGTCATACACAACATTATTACACAGAAGAGCTTAAAAATGTGTACTGTCACCGCTTGTAGTTTTGGGAAGTTAAATGATATTCTGTCACAATAGGGATTTTCTGAAACATGATTAACAGTTGATGTGGCTTTTATATGAAAGAGAATTTCCTACCATCTTTCTCATTAAAGTGTTATCAAATGGATCTGTATCTAGTGTTCTTTCTGTCTCTAAGTAAACAGATGAATGAATTGAAGAAATAAGTAAATAAGTGAGCAAATAAATAAATAACACACAAAAATGCTAATTAGGAATCTTTGTGGTTCATGAATCTGCCCTACAGTTGTCAAACTATGTATCAATTTACATCTGATTCTCACGTGTTAGGAAATACCTTGTCAGACAGAAAGAAAGTGAAATAAGAAAGACAAAGGGTAAGAAAACCAAACTCGATGTCCGAAATAAAATTTGGATCAGGATCACTGGAAGGTTGAGAATTTGTGCCATTTATACAACCTGCTGCTTTAAAAAATCTTTGAGGTAGCCTTTAAAGAAGCCAAAACATTCCTATTCTACTATTGATATTTCTGGTTATCAGAATTCTAAAACTGATGAACAATTCTATAATATCAATTGTAAAGGAAAAATTGAGAGAAATCCATCAGTGTAGACAACTATATCAGCTTTTTCTTTGAGTAATCCCCTTTAACATTCTTTCACTTTTTTTCTTACTATTGAGCAGCAATTTTTGTCTATTCAATTGTGTAAGAGCAGCGAAGGGAACCTGAAATTTTTCTGTAGTACAGTTTATCAAAATGGTCAGACATTTGTGTATCATTACATAATAGAGAAGAATTCTGGTTAGCATTTAGTATCTGGCAGAGCAATTTTCTGTGCCTCAGGCACACATCATACACCACTAAACATTCATCAGAATAATTTAAATGAACTTTGCATAAAATATTTTGAACATAAATCATTTTTAAAAGTTTTGGTACATTTAGAATCCTTTGGAATATCATAGCTTTTATTTTTCACATTCTTTTATTTTAAACTCTATATGTGTGCCAGTTTTATGTAAGTCAGGTTTCATTTACCAAACATTCATCAATAATTGGACATATAGATCTGGGAGACACAAGCAGCAGCGAAATTTATGATAATATTCCAACTGATCTGATAACTGATAATCTGAAAATTATTACTGCAGTGCTTTCTTTGTAAGGCTGAAAAATATTCACTGAATCAGGAAATAGCTATTTTCAACTGCTTAGTCAGGACTAGGAAAATTTTTTCATACTCCATGTCTAAAGAAAAAAGATAACAGGATACTAAGAAGGGACAGAGAAAAGATGAGACGGTTCCAAAGACGGACATCAGAAGAGGTGGAGAGGCTCCTCTTCCTGGCATGATATCCTATGGTTTTCCAGCATTGTGTCTAGTCCCACAACCCCTCTTCTACACTTGGGTAGGATTTCTCCATGCATTGATTTGTATTTGTGCATGGCACTATAAGGGGATTAAAGAAAAGACCAATGAAGGAGCAAAGCAGAGCTCTTGTCTTATGAGTGCAAAAGCACACTCACTACACTAATGATTCCTCTAAAGTTTGTGTTTTGAGGAAAACTGAGCAGAATTTAGACATTTTCTCCAAATTAGAATTGATACTTCTGTCCTAAAATTAATGCATATTCTTGAACTTATGAAAGCAGTGCTCATCTAAAATATAGTCTAAAATTTCTTTGTCTATAGGATGCTTCAGATTGCCAGTGAGAGAAACTACATTTTATAATCCCTTCCCCTTATACTTTCACTAATATTATGATAAAATAGTTATCATTTTATTAGAGGAAGCCATACAATAAATTCTTTATTCAATACACAATAGGTTATCTGGCTTGTGTTTCTACTCAAATAGAAGACTTCTAATTTTTTAAGTGAAATTTTGTAGGTATTATACGATTTATAATATCTTCTAAGTCTCTTAATAAAAACTCAAATCTCCATCCTTTTCACTCTCTATTACATACACTTAAGCCCATACTCCCTACCCACCTTTGTGCACATACATGTTACAGGGGTTGCTTCAATCTAGTATTATTTTCAGCATATTCCAAACAACACAATAAACGTGAAATACATATCATACTTTGGTCAGTTCTTGGAATTATTATGATTAGGTTCATAATCATAGAACTAATGCAGCCTATAAGTGTTCAGTAGTCAAAATATGTTGTCTAGCTTCTTGATTTTTCTGCTGGTGAAGTTGGGGATATTTGGGTTGCTGTTTCCTTTAAACATGTTTGTCAATTTCTTTTAGTCTTTGGATTTACAATTTCCTTTTCATAATAAATCTATTTTTTCTAGAATTACTTATACTTGGAAAACTTTACAGAGACATCCAACATAATTCATTTTCACAAAATGTATAAATCATATACTAACAACAGTAGCATCTTTGTAGTTCTTTATAATACAGATGAAATATGAGTTTTCTTCTAAGGTACAAAGCGTCATTAAGGGCTCAGGTGGTTAAAATCAACATGAAAAATACATGCTGCATTTTCTCCCCTTAAATGCAATAATGTAATCAGATTTCAAGTCATCTTACCTACCTCACTTACAGCTTTATGGAGATTAATTAGTTTTTAGACCCTAGTCACATGATCTATCCTGACTGTCATTTAGCTGGCTGACTAGACCTGTAAGCTTGTATCATGCCCCAAAGGACAGATTAAATTTTAGTATTGCTTGCTTGCTTTCTTTGATTTGAAGGTAGATTTCTAAAGTTATAGTTTAACTGTATTTTTCTGTTAATTAGAAATTTACTGTAATCATGTTTTGAGGAAAAGGTAAATATTTTAACAAATAATAAGTAAAATGAAATGTTCTCCTTAGTAACTATAAATATGTTGTTATGTTAATATCTAAAACCAGTTGTTTTCTTTAAATGTTCATGGTATAGATGTTGAAAGCATTGAAATAGATCTTCTGTTTTTATCTGGACATTTTTGGTTTTTTTTTCTGTTTTGTTAAAAAGAAGAAAGAAAGAAAGAAAGAAAGAAAGAAAGAAAGAAAGAAAGAAATACATTTTCTACAATGACCCTCTACTTCATAGAGGAGGTAATTTGGTTTCCTCAAGTGATGCTATGGGTGGTCTCAGGACAGGTTTCTAAGTTGAAAGTGAATGCAGAATATTTAAAAGTTACTCTAAAATGTAGAAGTAACAATTTGAAAAAAAATGATTTTCAGCACAATTTTTGTTGAAAGTAATAAAGCTCACAAATACAAAAAATAAAGCTCACAAATACAAAAAAGGAAACAACAAAACAACAATGAACATTCTGGTCCTTAATAATGTATGTTCTCTGATAGTTACTATCATTCATTTCCCCGACTAGGTGTTGAGAACTGAGCTGAGGATGTGATTCTACTTGGCCCTGGGTTCCCAGACAGGGACAAACAAAGGAAGAACATGTTGATAAACTCCTTCTCTATGCTTTACCTCATGTGATTAAACGAAGAAGAGAAACCTTGTCTGCAACTCTTGCTAAAACATTGATATTTCTCTCTCAGGTCCTAATTAAAGTGCAATGAGAGGTTTGAAGTGCGGTGGATTCCTGTCATTCACATCACTAAACCAGTGAACCACAACTGCATGTAGAGTTTCAGAGAGACACAGTATCCCCTGCAGTCTTTGTCATACAACACCTGAGCTGTTGATTCAGAGCAGAAGCTGCTGAGGTATAGATACAAGACAAGCATGGGGCTACCTGGCTGCTATTGGGCTGCAGAGTTTCTTTCACAGATCCTTAAACAGTTCCTGAACTTAGGCAAGAGCTAGATTCTGAAAACATGTGGAATCTCCCGCCTCAATGAAACGCCACAGGATTTACTGCTCAGGTGTTACTGGATGCAGCACTGATTCGTGAACTGAAATTATCTTTTTTCCTTGCCTGTGGAGTCGGATCATTGCCTTTGGCAGTAACCCCAGCCTCCTGCAAATGATGAAGACATCTCTCCAGGCCTCTGGGGAAAATAGGGTCAATAGAGATCCCTATCTTAAAAAGATTCAACTGAGACTATGCTGAGAGAATTGTAGCATTCCTACCTTGCATGAAGAACGATGGTTGTGAATATTTGATAAGTTGCAGCCCATTTCACTGACTATGAATCATTGTACTTTCTTTAAATCTCACCAATACAATATGTTTCTAGCTCTTTTTTTTCCCTCTAACACATTGCTCATCACTTGCACTGGCTGCCCAATTTTGGCATAGAGTAATCACTTGTCTCTAAACTTACTGTTACAGTTCGCGTATTTCTCCCCAATTCCTGGGTTGGAAAACTTGATCATAGTGCAAAAATATGAAGACGGAGCATGTCCTTGCACATGGATTGATGTCATTATTTTAGCGTTGTGTTAGTAATCGAGGGGGTGTTCTATGAGCACGTCAGCCTCTTTTGCTTTCTCTATGCATGGGCTCACTTGATCTTCACGCTCTGCCATTCTCTGACACAGCCCAAAGGCCCTCACCAGATTTTAGAGCTATGGCCCTGAAATTTCCAGCCACTAGTACCATGAGCTGAATTACCCATTCTGTGGGGTTCTGCTGAAGTAGCACAAATCATAGGAAAATGTTTACTTTCAAAGACACTTTTAATAATCAACATAGAGGGCCAGCAAGATAGCTCAGTGGACTAAGCACCTGCTTAGGTAAGCTCAGGGACTGGGGTTCAATCCCTGGCACCGCATGTCCTGCTGGTCCTGCCCCCGGTGTGCTGTCGGCCACCAAGACTGGGCATGGTGGGGCATGTCTGTAATCCCAGTGCTGGGAAGTCTGAAAACAGGAGGATCAATATGAGTCTGAACTGTGTAGTGATACCCTGTACCAAACATATGGAAAATTAATATAATCAAGAACTTACCTAAAACTTTATATTAATGGTTTTAACAATGACTTTTTGGGTGATTTTAAATGATAAGAACCCAGTTGCTACAGATGGGCAATGCAATAATCTCAGTGTTCTGGAGATTCATTGATACCCTCAGACTCTGTAGTTTCTATGCTATGTGGCATTGTATTGTTGTGTTCTTGCCAAGCACATCAGTTTCATACCCATGAAATTCTTTTGGTTCAGTGCATAGCTCTTGTACCTCATATTATCCCATGTATTTTTAAAGATGAGTGAAAAAGTATTTCTTCTATTGCCAGTTAAGCTCTACACATCTAATTGGCTGTCTACTGTGGTTTTACAACTTTAGCATTATAACTACATAATTAAAATTTTTATTGCTACCTATAAGCTGCCCCTCTCTACTTCCACAAAACAGACCTATTCCAATGGGACAGGGTGCTTATTTTCTAAGCACCCTCCCTCCATACTCAGAAATTATCATAAACAGACAAATGCCTGAATATATCCATTTCTATTACCACTAGGCAGCATTCCAAGCAAGGCTTGTTGATCCTGGGTTTCTGTTCCATTGATAAAGGGGATATGCCATTTTGTTCCAGCCCAGAGCTGTCCAACGTACTCTTGTAAGGCAAGTTTCCATGTTGAGTGAATAAGGATCATTGTTTCCTGAATAATGAGCTGCCCCTCCTTTGGCTGTCTGTGAAAGGCTGCCACCACACTGGCTAAGAAATAGTCCTGTTTAACCGCCAAGTGTCTGCCAAGCACAGTGTGGTAATGGGAATGATTTTCTTATCCATCATTACATGATTGGCACATGAATAATTTTGCCCACCAGGTCGCCATGTCACATCAACCATGGTAACTTGGCTCAATCACACGTAAAAACTATATTCCTCCCACCAAGCAATCAGTTTTATAAGGAAAACAAAGAAATATTTTTATATCCCTCAATCCCTGTATCTTAATGATGCTGGTTTCAGAATCCTAGTTAAGAAAGGCCCAAGAAGTGCGTTGACTACATTTATATTAGCATATACTATATAAGTGTTCTCTAGTGGTTCAGGTATTCTATACTATTTCTGGTTGACACAGCTAAAGTAAGGATCCAGCTACTAAGACTAGTACCAGCTCACTCATATTCATTGCACCAAATCCAATCTATATTAGTAAGTCAACCCTGTATCAAAGAAGATGACAGCAGTATTTATGATTATTAGTACAATATTGAATCATCTTGAATCAATTACCGATCCAATTACTGCATCATTATTATCTTCTGAATAGGGCTTGATTTGTGTGTGATAAATATGATGCAATTAAACCACCTTTTTATATAAAAAACACTGCAGGTGTTTATTCTTAAGCATTCACAGATACCAACAACCAATAATACATTTAATTAGAAATCCTTGATGTATTTCATTAAAATCTTCTCAATGTGTACTTAAAGTGTATTTTTTGACAGATAAAATTTTACAGTATTCTGTCCAGCCGTTATTTATAAACAATACTAACATTCAGGTCAAACAAACATTAACATGGTTGCTTAATATTCTGATGAAAAATTTCATTCCTTCAAGACATAGAAGCATAAACTAAATGTGAGAGTAAAGCTTTGAAGGTATATATATTACAAAGGTTTGATAATTACAGAAATTGCATGTATGAAAACTTTAAAGTTTGTGAGTAAATATTTAAATATTGTAAGACTATTTAAGTGTTGTAAGAAATGTGAACATTATGAACTTTATAATCAGTATCAAAAGCAGTATAATGAAGTTGAGAGCAAATTTAAAATTAGTATTATTTATAGTATTAAAGATAGCCCAAGAAATTGCTTTATTTCTTGATATGCATGTTCTTCTTCTCTATCTTCAAATTTAAAATGCATATTATTGTTAGAAGAGTAGAAAGAAATTATCAATCCCAGGATTACAAGTTTTCAAATTGTATAAAAATATGTTAAAGATTGCAATAACCTGCTTAATCATTATTATATTTGAAATCATTGAGTTCAAGTTAAATTGGAGACTTTTAAAATAGAGATCATATTGGCTAGTCAATTTACTAAGACTTTACCATAAATTAAACAAGGAATTTTATGATCTTACTTTTTAAAAGTTCAATTAAAGTCAATATATTACAAATCAAAACTTCCCAGATAGGTTCAAATTATTATCAACTGGGCCTGATATTCTATTTCTACTGTACATTTTATTGATATCTTTTGAGGAAGGTAAATGATGTAAATCACACTGTACTTATAACACTATTGGTAGGTTCAAAATTTTCAGCATTGAATGGTAGTTAGTCACAATCACTTTTCATATAAAAAGAATTTTTATAGGTGCAGTTGTACAACATGCATCAGCATTTATTATCTGCATTATTGCAATTAGCCAAAGATTTAAAAGTGGATGACAACATATAGCCTTTATCACCACACACCTTGATGTTGGTTTAGCTAAATAATGAAAAGAAAGAAATCCTTTTTGCTTCAAGGTTGTACCTGGACAAATTACAGCTATCATTCTCTCTCTCTCACTCTCTCTCTCTCTCTCTCTCTCTCTCTCTGTCTCTCTCTCTCTCTCTTTCTCTCTCTCTTCCCCTCCCTCCCTCCCTCTTCCCTGCTTCCTTTCCTCCCTTTCTCTTCCTTTTAAAGAACAGCTTCAAATAGGAGGGAGAGACAGGGAAAAAGATTTTTTATTACTGGTATTTCAATAATTGTAGATGTGTTCTTGTAGAAATCAATTTTAATTCTGAACACCTACCATCAATATCCAATTTTCTCCATATTTTTTAAAGACAAGAATAAACTCAAATCCATTCCAAACCAACTAACAAGAATGCACTGCTTTTTCTTCCATGTTGTGTATAGCAGGAGTGGGGGTAAGTCTGTTGGACTTCACATAAAGTATTAAAGATTGAAATGAATGGCTTTTGTTGGCATACAGTAAAATTTACTCCTGTAACGGCAGAAATTCAATAGAAATTAAGAACATGCAAAAAACTGAAAATGGGTACTAGATTCTCGACAATGTTTAATTAAGCTAAATGTTAAAACAAAAGCAGCAACACTAAGAATAAATTAATGAACTACAATTAATTATATTTACCATAAGTGATTTGGATTTGAAACACCTACCCTGTGCACTGATAAAATAAAACTTGCATCCTGCAGAAGCTAAAGTAAGTTAAATGAAGATGCTTTTAACAAGGTTATTACTTAAGCAATGACAGGTTTACAGATTTTAGCACCACTGGGTTTTCACAGGAGCTATGGCAAGTGCTAAAATAACACACACCTTCAGGTTCATTAAATTCACCAGTGTGATGGAATAACTGATATTTTGCTATATTACTATAGTGCCTCCAAGAGCCATCTATAAATAAGATACTCTAATAACAACTGTTTGTGCAGGTAAAACAATGGAATAATTCTTCTGAGGTTTATTTACATGGGAAAATTTGTCTTTAAACAATACTGTTGGCATAGTTATAGTTAGTAATTTGAATACCTTTGGAGGCACATATGTATTTATTTACCTAAAATAGGTATTTTCTGTAAAAGGCTTTGCCATGATACTGCACTCAGAAGCAAACTTGTAAAAAGGTGATGTATATTAAGTGGAAATAAACTGAATCTTGCCCCCAAATATTTACTTTATTGTCTGATGTTTACTAGGATATTTATGGAGGTTGTTTTATTTAAAGAACTTATAAAATTCCAATAACAGCCACAAACAGCAGCATCTCTGATAAACCCTTTACAGTGGTCGGCTGTGAGATGAGCCAAAAGCATAAATAGTGGGTTTCTATAAATCAATGGCATCTGGCCTTTGGAGACCTAGAAGACATATGGATCGTAATAGAGGATCTCAGGTTGTCTCATGAGTGATTCCATCTGGATGGAGTCTTGGTGTTATTCACAGCCTACTTCTCCCCTAAAACACCTTCAATCTTATCCACAGCCTCCATCTCAAATGTCAGACCACCTGGGATATGCAGCTGTCATGCTGAAAGGGGAGCTGCCTGGGACTGGCCCCAGCCTGCTCATCAAAAAGATACTGTCACTACCCAGCAGGCATTGCTAGGTGCACAGGGTGACGGCAAGAGAGATGTGCCGGGTCTGAATTTGAGGGATGAAAGAAAAAAAAAATAAAGAACTTAGCTGGAACTATGGCTATCATCAAAACAAACCTGCATTTGCTGTGTTATTCTCCCCTTCGAACATATTTATGTCTTTCTTGTCAATACTTGTGCAGAGATCAATATATCCTTATTATGAATACATAAAAAACTGTAATATTCCTTGGACAAGTAAATTTTGTATACTTCATGTCATTCTCACTTGCTGATATGTGTTCTCTTACATTGGTGCTACATTTTCTATCACTAAATAAATTTTGTTCGATCACTACCTGCCCCATAGGAGGCACATTTCTTTAGCATAATTGGGCTGGTTAGCTTCTTTCTTCTTTTCCTCTACCTACTTGCTTAACTTCTTCACCATGCACGTAGTTCTGGCTCTGATCATCTGCGGAATAGTAGCGCCTTATTTCAGGTAGACACTTTCCTCTGAGAGGGAAATTAAAACGATTGAAATGATCTACTATTTAGGGATTCCTTGCAAATTCTTATCGTGATTTTAAAAAGTTACCTTTGTTCCCCTTAGGGACTGAGTTATGTTTCTGTGATTCTGAAGGTTTTTTCTTGGAGTACCGAACCTCTCTTAGAGTCACTGAAAACAATTTCAGTCAATTGTAATCATAGTGATTTCTGCAGGACAGTAAATACCTTCTATAGTTGTTGGCTTAATTATTGCTTTACATATCCTTTCTAAAATTTATATGTCTTAACTAGAATAGGATTTAAGGCATGTTCTGATAGCTAAATAAGTTGTTAGCTGGTTGGTTGTCTGGCTTTTAGAAAAATGAATGATGACTTCTTTTTGGTGAAGAGAGAAGAGCATAATTGTTACAAGCTCAAATGCTGAAGGTGGTAGAGTTTCAAGCACAAATGTATAAAGCACACAGAGCCACACACACCACCTAATTCAGTGAAACTATGGAAGTAGTCCACAACATGGACAATTTCTGAGAGTTGAGTACTACTATCCCTACTTTACAAGAAAAAAATTCAAAGAAAAGTTATTAATTTAATGAATGTCGCCTTAGTTGTGAGATAGGGTTTGGATCAAGGTAAATCTGAGTTCAATGCCTTTATCTGTTTCTTTCAGTTGGTCTCGATCTACCTTGAGGCCTGTTTTGGTTGCTTCATATTCCTTATATATTTGGTTAGGAAAATCAACACTCTTTGCTTCAAGAAAACAGGTGCAGAGTCTGACTGTTTCTCTCTGCCTCCACTTACACAGCTCTAGTCTCAGCTCCTTGATTTATTGCCTGGAATGTTCTACTGGAGTGTTAAAAGCTCATTCTATTCGACTCTTGTCTCCAGTAGGCTCCTATCAACACACAGGCCAAGTAATCTTTGGTAAGATTTACCATGCATTTTTCTACTGAAAATTTCATACAGAAACCCCATTTTCCTATCAAGAAATGCTTTCCAAAGGCCAAGCAAGTCTTACATCAGCAGTCAACAAACTGTGTCCTGCATGCTAAATTGGCCCTCTATTACTTTCTCATGGCCCATGACCCAAGTGTGATATTATATTTTTAAATGGTCAAAAATAATGTTTAAGTGCAGGTGTGTGAAAATTATACAGAGTTAAACTTTCAGTATCGCTAAATAAAGTTAATGGAATATAGCTTAGTCACATATATTTATGCATTAGCTATGGCTATTTTTACACTATCTAGGGAAAATTGAGTAACTATAGTAAGGGCTTTGTGGTTTGCAAAGCCTTAAGTACTTAATATTGCGTTCTTTATAGAAAAGCGTGCTGAAGTTTGACTCAAAAGAGCTGGGCTGTGTTGCTTCTAAGTCCTCATACTTTGTGGTTGTTGCCAGAAGCATTAGAAGCAGAACTAGAGAAGCTGTAGAGTGGCTCTTAGGGAAGCTCTTTCAGAATACTGTTGGAACTTTCGGAAGCTGCTGGTTCTTGAGCTATTCAGCTGGGAGCCCTTATTATGCTGGCTTTCCTGGTGAACTTGGCTTTCCTCATCATTGGAGGTGCTAGGGACTTCACTACTGCTGAGGATGGCTGTGGGACATGCTGGAGGAGTGCTGCTTGCCTCAAGCATTTCTTTCTGGGTTCAGTGCAGATCCCTCAGCCTGCTAGCACAGATTCTCCATCCCACTGGCACAGACTTCCTAGCTTCCATCACTGAGCTCTGGGCCTGCCCTATGAAAATCTGTGAAGCGGATCTGCATGAGACATTGTCATGGGCTCTAGGCCTCCAGTTGGACTTGTGGGAGGTGTTGCTATGAGCTCTAGGTCTTTAGCTGGGCTCCTGCAGGATATGAGGATCCAGGCCCTCAGCTGGAGTCTTTGGTCTTTGTGTGTGAAGACGTTTTCTGTACTCTTTGTATATGATATTTTGGATAATTCATTATAAATAATTTCATCAAATAAATACATCCTGTATTATATTGTTCACCTTGAAAAATCCCCAAACTATGGCAAAATGCTAGAACCCATGAAGAGCTCGTCTTTTAAGTCTTAAGGAGGCTCCACATGGACAATGACCTATCATCTAGTTGTTGCCAGCATCATAGTGTAGCTGAGTGGCCCCAAAGGCATTACCCTTCACTTTTATACCTCTAGGGTAACAGCCTATATTGGACTAACACACTGCCGGAAAGGACAGACAAGAACACAACCACAATAGTTAGGAACAGACAGGCTTCCCTTATGTCAGAATCTTTTGTTTTGAGCACATACTCTATAGTGATTCTGGAGAACTACAGAGAAGAAAAGGAATATCATATTTGCCCAAGATATCCAGACAACTGTTTTACACCCACTAGAATATAAACTACACAAGAGAAAAGATAAGATTTTTGTCTGCTTAGTTCAGTAATGTGTTAGTCACCTATTCACTGCTGTGACAAAGTACTTGAGGAAACCCATATAAAGGAGGAGAGGCTTATTCTGGCTTGTGGTTTCATCACTGGTGGGCCCACTGCTTGTAGGCCTGTGTAAGGCAGAAATGTCATGGCAAAATAGGGAAAGCTGCCCTCCTCATGGCAGCCAGGAAGTGGAAGTCAGCAAAATGCCAGAGGAAGGCTCTAGGGAGAGAAGAGTCCCAAGATCATGTCTCTGTGACCAGTCTAATCACTTCCTGCCTTGTTTCCATCACTTTCCCAAAATGCTATCAAACTATGATCTCGTTAATGGATTGATCCATACATGAAGTTAGTACCCCAAAGAAGCAATGGACTTCCAAAGGACCATCCTTGGCACACAAGTTTTGGGTTGTCACTGTAGGTCTGAGTCATAACAAATGATATATTCCAAATCTGAACTATTTGCCTCAAACACAATTGCATACAAGTATTCCTTTATTATTAAATATATTCATGCATTGTCTCTAAGTAAAAAGAGGTGGATAAATATTTGACTTCTGGTACCTGACTAGAGCTGCTATTTTGAAATAACATTTTCTCAAGGTCATTATACACAAAACATGCAGTTTAGAGTAAACTAATTATGGTCTTATTAAACACCATTCTCACCTACATGAGGAAATCTATTGCATTTGAACAAAAACATTGAAAAATTTGGAACTATTAAATATATGAGTATACCTGATAAAGAATATTAATTATAGTTTTGGGTTGCATATAATTAAATGAATATATTTATGGTGGTAGAATTTTCTGAATTGTTTAAATAACAGAATATATCCTTATGAGGCTAATGAAAAGTAATTATTTACTTATAGTATGTTGACAGTATTTAGATACCCAGATTTAAAAACTGAAAAGCAAATTGATGAACACTGGCTAAATATTATGTGATTGACCAGCGATGAAACTTCAAAAATGCTTTGGGGATTACAAAAGTTTTTCAGAATAATGGCTTTCCTTTACTGAGACTGTAAACTAAGATTTTAATCTAATTATGACAATTGTTTTTAAAAATAATGCAGTGCAGTATTAAATAAATGTAAAGGAAAACCTTGATTTTCTTCTATGAATTCAATTCTGCTGTCCAAATTTTGTCAAATGCAGCCTTGTGTGGTTCAAAATAGAAAATTCACATGCATCTATATTAAAAATGAGTAATAACTGTGTAAGGAAATATATTTCCTAAAATAAGTTGAATAAACACCTTGAAGAGTCACAAAACAGAAAACACATTAGGGGGACAACCCACTCAGGACCCCCTCCTGTCCCTCTTTCAGGCAGGAGCTTTCTTTCCCTTCAATAAATCTATTCTGCTCATAACCTCTTTTAAAAAAACACATTATACTAGTGTAATTATTTTCTAAAATGTAAAAGGCAAAAAAATATAGCTATGGTAAATTACTATGTGAAAACATTACCTTAAACTATTTCTAGACAAATAGAATAAGATTTGATATTCGAAATGATAATCGGGATTTAAATCTACAAATATTATTTAAATCACTTAGTTAAACATTATGCTTTGCTACCTAAGTAATTTTTTTCCTTTCATATTTTAAGGTTGCTATGATGTGGGAATAAATAAAATGTTTCACATAGAGTATCTTCTGATATGAATAGCAAAGGATATGTTTGTGCTTCGATCACCCTACAAAATACCACTTATTTATGAGTTGCTAATAAACCATCTTGCTGCTACACAAAGGTTGCGTTATAAGCATTTCAGTTATCTGCAAACAATTAACTGGCACCTTTCATCTCTGTCTGAGAGAAATGGAGGCAGGGGAAGCAGAGCAAGATGTTCTGTGCCCTGAACGGGAATGGGAACCTGCAAGAACGGGCCAGCAACCTGACTACTACACTTACTGCCCATTTCGTTTCAGGTGTTAGTCAGAATTGGAGTTAATATGCTATGTTATCCCAGATCACTGATTTTCCAGTTAATGCTGAAAATCTGTGATCTGGGGTTTATTTCCACTTAACATTTCTTCCAGTCCGTTAGTTCTGAAGAAAATAAACATCGACCCAGATTTGGAAAGTTGATTCACTTAGAACTTAAGAATTCTAAAAATGAGTTTTAAGAGAATAAATGCTAAAAATAATTCTTATGATAACAAGTAGAAGAGAACTGGCAATAAAGTGTTCATCCCATTCAATGGTTCAAGATGTTATTGTACAGTTAATATGGAAATTCTATGGCCCTATCTTTGGAAGAAAAAATTTAACACTAAAGGACTGCACTTATCCAGCAATGTAATTTTATGAATATCCGTGCTACACCTGGGAAGGTAAAGCATCTAAACCTGGCATTGATTTGGGGAAACTCAATGGTGGGACAGGCAACCAGATATGCAGGATGAGGAGGTGAGAGAATGACACAAGGCACCTAGCAAGGAGCACATCCTCACACCTCATGGAAAGAGGAGGCCTTGACTTTGAACAGCTTGGAGAAACTACATTGATTTACAAGAGGAAAGAATCATAAAGCAATCCCGTGTTGCATTGGCCATGAAATAAAAAGATTATATGCCAAAGGGAAGCCACTGATGTTTAAGGAAGTGTTACTATGTAAGTACTAAGAAGGTGACCAACAGGTTACCTCTATATTATCCAATAACTACCCTTGGTGCTACTTCCCCCAGAGATGCTGAAGTATAAAACACTACTTCTTAATATCTTCTTACTTATACACAATCATTTTACTTGTAAGTGTTTCCTGCCTTTCCCAGGTACTTTGGAAGGACATTTTACTTGATAGCAGACTTCTTTTAAAATTAAACCAGGCACAGAGGCATAAGTACCACTCATGAGCAGCATGTATAGAAGTTGATCTCATAGCATTTTCTTTTATTTTTTTCCCTGTATTTAGGACAGGGTCTATAGGATCTCACTACATAGATCCAACTCATAGTGATTCTCCTGTTTTCAGCCTCCCAAGTGCTGAGATTACAGGCTTGCTCCACCCAGTCTCAATCACCTTCTCAGTGCACACTGCTGGCAGGGCCAGCAAGGCAGGCCGGGGATCGAATCTTGGCCACTGTCTTCGCCTAAGCTGGTGCTTTAGTCTGCTGAGCTACCTGGCTGGGCCTATCTTCTAGTTCTTCATGTCTAGGTATTTAGTGGGAGCTAGTAATAATGATCCTTGCTTTCTGTTAGATTCTAGGGAATTAATTTCTTTGTAAATGAAATAATTGTGTTGTTGTTTATTTATTTACCAGTTTCCAAAAATTAATATCCTTTGTTTCGTCATGATGTTTGCTGGTCTTAACATTTATGTGGAATAATGTAAATGACAGAATGATAAAAATTAATATACAGTGTAAAAATTCGGGATAAATTTAGAAATTATACAAGTTGAGTGATACTCAAAAAGTTTTAAAAATTAAGAGTAATGAGCTATTGTTAAAATCACAATGTAACTATTAATTCTTGATAAGTTATATTATTGCCTCATGTTTCCATTTCATTGAAGTTCCCTATTACAAAGAACTTTCTTGACACACTTTATCTATTGTACTCTTACATATTCTAATTTCTCCTACATATATTTTGCTGTTAAACAAGTTAAAAATGTCATTTTCTCTTACATTATCATTCTATACATTGTAAAAATTATAATTAACTTCTATATTTAGTTTTCCCCAGTTCCTCTTGCTACCTAATTATACATGATATGGAATGCTATTTGTATTTGTATTACAAAGTATAGGTTGTTTTAGACAAAGCATATCTTTTTTAAATTTTTTTTATTTTATTCTTTCTTTTTTTCCCCATAATTTTATTGATAAACAAATAGCAATGAAAAAGTTTCAAATCAAATTGGTAGAACAGTTTCACTAATTAACACATTGCATACATTCCTCCTAGTGGTTAATTGCTGTACAAGATGCAGACATGATATCCTATTTACAAACACCATTAGAACAAATCACTCTATTCATTAAGAGAATGTAACTATATATCTATCCTAACCACTTTGAATACACAGATACAAAATGCACATTCATCTGTATACCTTTTTTTGTTAAGTTACATTATTTGAATATTATAAGTGTGTAAACTCAGTAAAATATTCTAAAACAGTCCAGTAGCCCATTGAAGGGCAATGTCAGAAATTGACCTGAGTCCCCTACAGCTCAACATAACAGCATGGCTTTACTTCTGATATTTCATTTTTATACTTTTCTGCTGTTTGGTTAAGACCAAAGTAAAGCAGGACCTATGCAACAAGAGTTGAAGCTTTTGGGTCTGAGAAGGTCAGTGAAATCCCCTCAGGATTTATGCTGAGATCCTGTATCTCAGATTATAGAACCTTTGTCAGTGTCAGCCATGTGGATGAGTCACGGCCATTGCTTGGCCAATGTGTTCTCTGTGAAAGCCTGAGAGAATATTTTCTCTCCATGTGACTCTCCTTAGGCACACTCTACACCATCGATCACTTTCCTCTTTGGCCCCATAATCTCCTTGATCAGAAAATTTGGGACACTACCGAGGTACATGACATTACAGTACAAGTTCTCATATGTCCTGAGTCTTAATTGACCTTAGAAGGTTAGGGCCAAAATGTTGGCTTTCCTTGCAGCCCTCCTTTTCATCTAATTTTAATCTGCAAACTTAGGTTAATGATCCAGAAGACAAGCTTATTGTTATTACCATACAACTTAGGCTGGCATTCTGATACACCAATGTGAGATAACCTGACATAAAATTTGAATTTAAGATTTATTGATGGATTTTATATCCTCAGCCTTTAACAGCGCTGATTTGTTTAATTATAGTTTGGTGATGATTATAATGATAGTGATGATGATGGTTAAATGGAGTCAGATCTTAATTCATGACTATAAGTTAAAACTTTTTGTAGCAATCAAAGATTAATAAGTAACCGTATAAAGCTGCATTGATCAGACTTTAGCTTGCTTGGACCAAATACTTGACAGCCCCAATTTAAAGTAGAATTCTATTTTGGCTCATAATATGTGAGAGTTCAGTCCATGGTTTTCCTACTCCCAGAGAGAAAAAGCCTGATAAAAATGTACAGCAGAAGGCAACTGCTCATTCCTTGGCTGTCAGGATGTAGCAAACATAGGAAGATCCAGATAAAGACACACTGTGCACAGGATGTCCCCAGTGACCTGCTTCTTTCAATGTGTTTCCATTTCTTAACAGCACATATGGCACTGAACTGAGTACTGCATTAAACCAGTGAGGGATGTATCATTTCATGATCGAGTCACTTGCCCAAATTATGATGTCTGAGCAGATAAAATTTTGAGGGACTCTTTCAAGGCAAGCCATAAGGTGAATAAACATAACAAATACAAAAAGGATTTATTAATATATACTACAACTGATATTTATGTATCATTGTATTTGTAATAGAGGTGGATCTTAAGAGAAAGTGAAAGCCACTGCACCAATATGGCAAATAATCAGCAAGATGTGAAAATTTGTAACCTATTCATTAATTTTCTGACATTACAGTCCATTGCATTAACTTAAATAATTTGAACATGATAATGTGTTCAGTTAATCATGATATGCCAATTTGACTGGATTAAGACATTTTTAGCAGATTAGCAAAACACATCTGGGATTGCCTGGGTTATTTCCAGAAATGATTGCCTTGTATGGCTAAAACAACAAATTAAGTCTCAAAGACCCCGTATAGTGTGTGGCATCATCTAGTAGGCTAAATAAATGATAAATGTGGGAGTTGATTGTTCTACAAAGCTCCATTCTGCTTGATAATATGTATCTTTGGCTGCCATCATCTGTGGGTGACAGACTTATTTCTTCTGCCTTTCAATTGAAAACTATACTCAAACTTTTTCAGCGATCTTTCAACCATGGATTTTTACTCTTGACATTTCTTGTTCTATTGCTTCCAACTCTTGGGACCAAGCAGTAGAAGTGAAGGCATTCTCTTAACATTTTAGCACACAAGGTGCCATTGTGGACTCTCTTGTCTCTGATTCTATAAACTATATATATATATATATATATATATATATATATATATATATATATTTGCATCTAGTTGTCCCCCCCCAAAGCCTCATGTAAATCATGAGGTGATTGTGCTTGAGGAGCAGTGTGTGGCTCAAGGAGTAGGACCAGAGGAACAGGGTGGGGCTTGAGGGGTGGGGCCAGAGAGGCACGAACCATTAAATTGACAGCCTGCACCTCCCTACGAGCTCCTAGGCCTGGTGGCCTCTCCTGGAGGTATAGAGTGGATCATCCCGGGCATGGCAGCATCTCAGCCTCTCCTCAAGTGTCTTGAAACCTCTAGTAACTGTGAGCTAAATAAACCTTTTCTTCCTTCATTTTGAGTGTTGGATATTTTTCCCAGCAATGAGAGAAGAGTAACTAATACAGAATTTGGTATAAGGAGTGGGGTCATTGCTATGGCTAAACCTGACCATGTGGATTACAAGATTTTGAGAATGGCTTATGGGAAAGATAGGAAAGGTTTGAAGATGTTGCCTATGAGCAAAGCACTGGAACAGAGTTGGCTCTTCTGTAGGAGAGATTCTGGTCAGAGTTCATACTAGAAGACTGGTAGAAAACCTGCCACTAAAGACCAAGCTGGGAGATTTCTGCTGGGATAAAGGTCTGCATTGGTTGTTGGACTCCAGATGATTTGTGTTTTGGCTTGGCAGAAAGTTTGTCTGAATTTTGCCCATGTCCAGAGACTTTGCCTGAGACTGAGATTAAACATGGAAGGCTGATTAATCTTTCAAAGGAAATCTCCAAGCAGTCAAATGTTGGGGCAGTGGAGTGGTTGTTGTTGGGGGCTTTTAATCAGATTTATGTTGAGAATGAAAAGAGCCCAGCAGAATGATCTAAAATGTGAGTTTGGCCAGAAAGAGATAAATCTCCAATAAAGCTGTGGACTGTGAAGATAGAGCTGAGAGGATCTCCATTACCAATAAGGAACAAGAAAATTGAAAGGATGGCCTGAGAGCACCACAGAAGGCAGAAGATTCTTGCCCTTTGCAGCCTCAGAACCATGAGGGTGAGAGACTTTGCTTTGAGGAGAAAGCTGCAGAACCTTATGCTTCAGAAAGGAAGCAGCAGCCACACCAGGTTTAGAATGGAGGCAGCAGCCACACCAGATTACAGAATGGTGCTTCCATAGAGAATTTGTTTCTTGGAATCAGGGTCAGAGTGCTCAGTCCAGGCACTTGACTCTTACAACCAAGAGAGAGTAAAGCCTGGCTACTGCTCCAGCTGGCAGGAGATCTTGGCATCATTCACATGGTGCAGGTTTTAGGTTCATGCAGGATGCAGGAGTTATGAGGTTAAAAAGACTTCCACCTCGATTTCAGAAGAAGGCCTGGGAGGCCAGGCAATGTGCCCTGAGAGGGCAGTGTATGAAGCTGTGAGGGAAAAGCCTATTCAGTGGAAACCCCAGATGTTTGGAAAAGCCAGGAACATGAATCATCTAAGGGAAACTACAAAGAGGGATCAAAGCTGGCTGAAGAGAGAAGCAATGGGAACTACAACCACCAGAAGTGCCAGAGGGGAAGATTCATATGGAGCTCACAATTTGCCACAGATTGCTTCAGATGTTCCACATGGAACTATAGGATTTAGTGTTTGCCCAGATGGATTTTGGACTTGTATTGGTCCCAGTGGTTTGTATCCTCCTGTGTATACCTTTTGGAATGGCAATGTTTATCTTGTGCCTTTGAATGTTGGAAGTGTTTAACTTTTAATTTGTACAGGAGCTCACAGTTGAGAGTTTGCCTTGGATCTTGGAAGAGACTTGGGACTTGGACTTTTCAGTAATGATGAAAATTTTGGGACTTTGGCAACTCTTAGAGATGGACTAAAATGCCATTTGCAGAAAGGGATGTACATGAGACTTTGGGGGTCCAGGGAAAGAATGTTATGGTTTGCATCCAGTTGTCCCCACAAAGCCTCATGTAAATCATAGGGGAGTCATGCTTGAGGAGCAGCACATGGATTGAGGGGTGGGGCCAGAGGACCAGGGCAAGGCTTGAGGGGCAGAACCAGAGAGCCATGAACCATTAAACTGACAGACTGCACCTCCCTACCAGCCCCTAGGCCTGGTGGCCTCTCTTGGAGGTATGCAGCAGATCATCCTCGACACAGCAGCACCCCAGTGTCTCCTCCAGTATCCAGAAACCTCTAGTAACTATGTGCTAAATAAACTTTTCCTTCCTAATTTTGAATGTCAGGTATTTGTCCCAGCAATGAGAGAAAAGTAACTAATACAGAATTTGAACAGATCATGCTGGACATGGCAGTGGCCCAGCCTCTCCTCCAGTGTCCTCCAGTAACTGTGAGCTAAATGAGGAGTTATGAGGTTAAACTTTCCCTCTCACATTTTGAGTGTTGGGTATTTGTCCCAGCAATAAGAGAAGAGTAACTAAGACAATATGTATTTGAAATATCATGAATGTTTATATTTTTAAACAGTTATTACAGAAGAAACATACCCATTTTAGTCATCCTTTACATATTCTCTCTCCCATTTCAAACAGATTTTGCCTATACTTTTCATCCCCTTCTGAAGCTAGAAATCCTCTTCTGTTAGTGTTTTTAAGATTCTGATCAAAAAGGCACAGAATGCTGCTAGCAAGTAGCATCTAGTGAAAAGGCAGTTTTGTAAATCATTACCCTGTGTCCTCATCTACCTTATCCACTAAATCTGGCATTGTGTAAATTCTATCGCTTTCAAAATTCTGGAGAGTAATTACCTGGAATCAATTCAGGACATAAAAGCAGTCATGATAACACAGCTGAAAAAGGAAAGAGTACTTCCAGAACTGCTGCAGAAAGGGGCAGCAATGGTGGCCTAAGTGCTTTCAAAGAGAAGAAACTATTTTGAGGGTAATTAATAGCAATGTATCTTTTACTAAAATAACTTTAAAATCAAAATGTATAACTAGTTCTATACATCCAGAGAACCTAACCAGTCCTTCTAGTGAGATAAACACAATACAGTTATTTCTCCCTTCTTGTAGAGTATTTTCATTTGTGAAAACATTATATTTAGAACCTAAATTATGGCCATGTCTCCATGGGCCCAAGCTAAGTCTAACTCAGACAGAGGAAAACCAGATCTGGATCCAACAGAAATGATACTATATATCTGGATACTTAGAAACATCTTGATAAACAGATCAGATCAATATCATATGTAAATATTGTTTATATAAATATAGTTGGAGGGCAGGAGAGCTAGCTCAGTAGAATAAGCACTTGCCTGGCAAGTGCGAGGGCCATTCAATGCCCGGTTCCACAAATAATAACAATAACAATAATAATAATAAACAAATAACAATAAATACATAAATGAATATAGTTGGAACATTTCTATAAATTACACAATGAAGCATGTAAAAACCTTTGTTATTAACTTGTGGCAGTGCTCACCTTCCAGGCATGGAAGAGTCTTTAATTTTTAAGAAACAAGGATGTTCACACACTCATCTCTGTCAGCACAGTGGACTTCTCACTCAACTCTGGCAGCCTGTTTTACTGCTTTCCAAGACTGAAAGACACAAGGATTGGTGGAACAGAATATCTTGGAAACGTCATACAAATTAATGCTGTACCTGTTCTCAGAAATAGTTTTTCCCTTCTTTGCAACTTTACATGTAGCACCTTCCGCTAACACTAAATTTGTTGATTATGAAAAAGAAAAAGGAAGAACTACATAAGCACACAGCAAAATAAGGTGCCTGCAACACCCCCTGTTGAAAGCTGCATTTTTTATTTCGCTTCACTGAATTTATATTGGATAAATCTAGTATGAAGTGAAAACCCTATCTCCAGCTGAGACTTAAAGATGTTTTACTAAAACATGCTTAAGCAAATGCATTTTGATGCTTCGCAAGGAGGATACACACAGAGCTATCTTTGTAGAAGTTCAATAAAGTATGTATTGGCAGCTGAGGAAAGATGTTCTCTATCTGATTTGCACTCACAGATTTGCATCGAATGAATTTACAATCCCTGGTACGCACAGTAGAAACAGCTAATATGACTTTTGGATAATACCTAACAAGGGAGAGTAACTTCCACTTGCAGCAGTTAGTCATACTGCTGAAGCTTCACATGCTCACCCACAAACTGTGTAGTTTGAAAGCAGAGGGTTTCTTTGCTGTGACTAAGTCAGTGGAATTGCACCTTCAGCTGGCTCACCCCACCTTACAAATCCTGAAAGCTTTCCAATCCACCTCAAGCCTAGGCAGTGGCAGAGGGAGAGGAATTGAAGAAGCAAAAATAAATATTAAAGTACATAAGAATTAAATATTACCTATTTAAATAGCAATTATGCATTTGAAAACAAGATCATCACACCTGTACAAGAAAAGGCATGCAAACTCAAAACATCTGCTTGGCTCCACCTGCCAGGCACCTGTTTTGCTGTTTCAATGCCATTTGATTGCTGGAGATGTAGAGGCTCTTGTGAGGTAATGAGTGATTTTACATTATGCATGATTGAAAACAGGTGTTCTAATGCTGTACAATTCTATGCATGAATAATTCAGTTTGTTTAGAGCAAGATCTTTAAAAGAAGTACTGCATGGATTTTTATTATTTCTATAAACACGGAGGTTATTTTTTCTTAAAAAAATATATGATTGTTCCTATTCAGCCAGGATGTTTATGACAATTTTTGTGTAATTTTATGGATGAAGAATAATATCTTGAAAGGTAAAATTGATCATACTTAAAACATGTAAGAAGTAAAATTGAAAGGTCTGTTAACAAGAGGAAAAACGGTATTAAAATTCAATGTGCTAAGTGAAAATGCCTGATTATTTCCTTCCTGCTTTGCCGCCTTTCTGGTGGTAACAAAACATTCATCTGAGAGCTATAATTAGGGAGGGGTGAACTATTTGGGAAAATAGAGAAATTGTTTTGTATCTCAGCCCAAACACCAAGCACAACCCAGACTTCCTTAAGGATAGAACTGTTAGTCAGCAGCCCTGCTCTTCTGCCTAGGTATCGGGAGCTCACACCCTGTAGCAATGCTCTTCAGATCATCAGCAGTAGACAATCCCTTTTGCTCCAATTCCCACTTAGAATTTTATCTTTTCTAGCTTTCTGGAGTCAGAAGTGCTATTACCAGAAAGTTAGGTTTCAATCAGCAAGTACATGTCCCAAACTCCCATGTTGGATTTAAAAGCTTATGTAGGAGAAATGAGACTTGTCCACCCAGATCTGGTATTCAGAATCTTGTTTTATATATGATTAAGTATTACAAAAATCTTTGATCTGTAAAAGATAGAAAACATATTTATTTCAGTGAATACTGATTAAGAAGTGAAAGACAAAGGAGGAAGAGTTGTAGCCATAAGCACACTGCAGTTACTAATTTACATTTGTTGAATGTATTATGTGGTATTAACCCATAGTATGAGAGTTATTGACACATAATAATCCCTTCCTAAAATACACCAACTCAACAACTAGTCAGCTCTGAGCTCTGAGGTTTGGCTACTTTTCCTCGTTTTAAAGGTTGTGGCTTGCTTCACAGGGGACCTGTTATGGAAAGGCTTTCCAGTTCAGAGTAAATTATAAGATGGGTCTTTCATGTGGGGAGCAACTCTGGGCAGGATACAAAGAAAAAATAAAAGATTTGGTGTGGAAGAGAACACTGTCATTGCTATTGACACAGTGGATTGACCCTATTCCCACCCTCAGGGATAAAGCTGAGGAACAGGTCTTTGCCAGATTTCAGGGCTGTCACGTGAACTCAGAGACTTGGCAGTGGGAGGAGGCTAAGAATGTAGAATAAAGAACATAAAAACGAAGAAGATAGAAATGCCAGCCTGGTGATTTTGGCATAGCATAAAATATCCTCTTCCTCACAAAGTAAAGAGAAAAATTATGTTTTTATTAAATCTAAAAAATTTCTACCACACACCTCAATGCTGATGGGTACCTAAAATATAAAGTTAAATTACATGAAATTCTGAATTTTGCTTTTCAATGCTGATTGCCTTTGAAATGTTGCATATGTTACAATAGTTTCAGCTAAGGGCTTCTCATTTGGATGTTTCATTTATTCTTGGATACAATAAACCATACCCCTTCCTTACGTGAAAGAAAAGCAATATTGTTGAAATGAATTTAAGATAACTATAAAATATAACACATGTCTAGCTATGTAAAATGAAAGACCTTGTATCTACGAAACAAATTGGGAGATACCAATACCAAGAAATGAATTCTGACCACTCTCCCCATGAATCTAGGCTGCTACTCTTAGAACACTGTGCATTGATAAATTTATAATTTATAAATTTATGTCCCATAAGAGTGTTATTACAATTTATAAAGACTAAGTGGAGTAATTAATTCAACTTAAAGGAACTAACATATCCACCATTTCAAATATTTATTTTTTGGGGTGGTAGGAATGTTTGAAACTTAATCAGTAATTTTGAACTGCACACTAATCTATCATTTCACTATATTCATCACTTTGTGCAATGGAGTTAAAAAATTCTTTTTGTGTAGCTGAGGTTCTGTATTCTTTGACTCTGTTTTCCTCACTTCCTTCACCTCTATTCTCCAGAACACAATTCTTTTCTGTGTTTTCATGACTCATGAGTTTTGTTTTAGTTTCCACCTATATGTGAGAATGTATATTACTGGGCATTTTGTCCTGACTTATTTCATTTGACTAAAACACTACTTCTGTGCATTTTGCTACAAATGACAGACTTCTTTTTCTTAAGGTTGAATTATATATATATATATATATATATATATATATATATATATATAGCATACTTTCTTGATTCCTTTTTCTGGTGATGGATACTTATATTGATCCTATAATTTGGATCTTTATAAATATGATACAATCTATGTGGGATATGTGTATATATTTATCAAACTGATTTCATATATTTTGCTAAGATGTAGAAGATTTCTGGACCATATGCTTTATTTCAATTTTTCTTTGGTACACCTTCTGTATCATTTTTCCATAATGCTTTTTCAGTAATTTACATGCTTAGCAGTGTACAAGGGTTCCCATTTATCCACATTCTTGGCACTATTTTTGAATTTCAGTTGTTTAATAGTAATTTTAGGCAAATATATCTGGTGTTTCTTTCTCATCGTGTTTCTGGTTTTGCACTTTCCTGACAGCTAGTGATGTTGAGTACATGTTCATAAGTCTGTTGGCCTGCATGGCTTCTACTGAGCAATGTTGATTCAGGTCCCAGGTCCACTGATTAAAAAGACTCTTGTTTTTCTGCTAGAGGTTTTAGCCCCTTATTATTTTATTGGATGTATAATTGGCAAACATTTCTCCTCATGTATAGAACTTCTTTAAATACTCTTGTTTCCCTTGTTATTTAAAAACATTTTTGGTTTGATGAAATCATTTTCTTTAAAGTTTTTGCTTTTTTGCTTGTGCTGTTAGGGTCACCAAGCTCACTGTCTAGGCCAATATCACATGGTTTTAGCATAGCTTTTCAATGAACTTTTAACTTTTTAGATAAAGGCAGAGCTTTACCACATATATCTGGATCTCCCACAGTGACAGCTCTCCCTATCCTCTCCCTGCCATCCTTCTGTGAGGACTTACACGCTGAAGTTTGTGTGGGCTAGGCATCCAGCTTGACAGCTCAGCTGTACTCTCAACCAATGGCTGGCCTCAATTCCCAGGCGCAAGATGGAGACAACTGGGGCATGCCGGCTAGCAGAGAATACAACTGACACCCCTTCCTAACCACCACTTGATTGGAGTTCTTGCTTACCAAGTTTCATTGTGGTTTGACATTTCCCCCACTGGCAGGTAAGCTACGTGGTTCTCACTTTGTCAATCTGAGGTGGAGTTTGAATACTTTGATCATAGAATAGAAAATGCTGCCATGCAATCCTGGATCTGCTTTGAAAGGACCATCAGTGTTTGCCCTGTCTATCCAAGAATACTTTCTCATAAAGGGCAGCTTTCACAGAAGAAGGAAAACTATGCAAAATTCTCTGTGCTGTGAGAATCTTTGATTTTGAAACTTGGATTTTGAGATGCAATATGGAGAGGAGTTAGGAGAAATGCAGCTTGGAAGCACCAGATTTGGAGGGCAAAAGCTGTTTTGGAAGAGGATTTTAGCCCCTGCTGATCTGTTATCATGTGGATCAAATAGAGACCACCATGTCGCACCCTCCTGAATTCCTGACCCATAAATCCATGAGTAAGACAAATAGCTATTTTAAGTCAGAAAGCTTTAGGAGTGATTATTATGAAATATTAGATAGTGCAAACAGATAAGAATTTGATGCTAAAATCCACCTTCAGTCATTATGTGGGACCAAGAATTTGGGAAAATTACTTAACTTTTTAGCCTCAGTTTTCTCACCTCAAAAATGGAGTACTAACTTCATCTACATCCAAGAATTGCTATTAGAATGAAATCTTGTACATTTTATAGAACAGATATTGCCAGCCATTTTAATCAGTATTCAAATCTCTACATTGGAATAGAGTATGTAGGAAAATGCTTAACATGTAAAATTCAGGTCACTATGGGACATGAAGCTTCCTAAGATTGTCCTGTCTCTGGGGCTGGTGAGATAGCTGAGCAGACAGAAGCACCTACTCAGGCAATAGCAAGCTCAGGGACCTAAGTTTGATCTGCAGCACCACGTGCCCTGCCAGTCCCACCTCCAGGGCAGGCTGAGCTGGCCAGAGACCTGGCCTAGTGGCATAGGCTTGTAATCCCAGCACTGGGAAGGCTGAAGCTGAAAGCAGGAGGATCATTATGAGTCCAAGCTGCATAGTGAGATCCCATACCAAACATATTAAAAAAAAAATTGTCTTGTCACCATCCACTTTTAGTATGCAAGTTTCAGGTTTCAACTAGCAGATGTTCACCTTAGAAGTCATAAAACCTGGATTGGAAAAAAGACAGGCACAAATATATATATATATATATATATCTCACATATTTTACCCAGAGTAGAATGAGATTAATGAAACTCTCCATGTGCATCTGTGTCATTCAGGAGAGTCTGTGATGGAAAGGGGGTCTGAAAGAGGACTTGCCAAACACAAATTTGTATTTATAAGAGTTTCGCTGGCCCAGGCCAGTTTGCTACTTCCGGACTAATGTGAATAACATATGTGCTATGGATTAGTCACAATGATGGTGGCCAAGCCTGTCAGAGTCTTCTTACTGTGTGGTTCTAAGAATCCCATGCACAGCCTGGTTTGATATTTGCTGGTGTGCTGTCAGTGCTTTGTAGACAGAGTGTCAGTTATCATTCAGTTGAAGGAGGTTAATATTGATCAGGAGATTGTGAGGATCCACATTAAATTCTCAATGCCTACTGTTTTAGAACTTTACTCACTTAAATTGATAGTGCTGTAGTTGGGGATGAAAAGAGGGAGGAGAGAGGGAAATGAAAGGGGAAACAAAAAGAATCAAATGGTTCATGCACATATACCAACTCCCCACGATGAAATGAATCATTAAATAGTACAAATGAGTACTAATAGTTTAAAAAATAAGGACTAATAAAAATGCAGAAACCATGTCTAAGCTCTTCATTTTGCTAGCCTACAAATTTTTAACTAGAAAAGTTGCCCTGGCCCAAATTTTGCCTCACTCTGTGTTGTGCATTTACTGTTTCTTTATCTACAAAATGGGGATATTAAGAACTATAGTGAGTTTTATAAAGAAGAGCTAGTATGATACATATGCTGCAGAAATTACCATAGAGTTGCACTGTCATAAATCCACAATGAGCTGGAAATTCATTTAATGTACCCAACCTACCAAATAGAACTGATCACCACAGCACACTGAGCTACTCACAGCATGGCCTTCTAGCCGCGTGGAAACTCATGCACCTTTGCTGTCAGCTTGCTTAGGAGATATTGCAGTGTAATAATGAGTTCAGAAAAAGAAAACAGCTGAAAATCAAAAGTATGATTTCTATTAAATTAATTTCATTTGTGTACCATTGTAAAGTTGAAATGTCATAAATCAAATCATTATACAATAGGAATTTTCTGTATTTGTGATGTATTCAGAATCTAAAACACAGCAAGTGCTTCGTAAGTATTTGTTAAATAAATAATTATTAAAAATTTAACTATTAATATAAATATTTTAGACATAAGAAATTTGAGTCAATAGTGGAAATTGCCATAATTTCAAAATTGTTATACAGATTTAGTGCAATTCTGATAAAAATACCAAGAGCATGTCTCACAGAATTATAGAAAACAATGTTAAAATTCATTTAGAATCACAAGAGTCCTAGAATAGCGAAAGCATTTCTAGGCAGCAAAGAAAAGGCAGATGGAATCGCAATCCTTGACTTGAAGTTGTACTTCAAATCTACTATATAATTAGCATTGTACTGGTAAGAAAACATACCCAAGGATCAATGGAACAGATTAGAAGATCATTTACTCAACTGAAATAAAAAAAAAAAAAAACTATACTCATCATGCACTAGACTAAAACCAAAATGAGGGCTGGCCAAATAACTCAGCAGATTGAAGCACTAGCAAGCAGGTGCAGGGGTCAGGGTTTCGATCCCCAGTCCTGCTGTGCTGGCCCCACCCCCGGGGCACACTGAGATAACAAATGAGACTGTGCACTGTGGTGCATGCCTGTAATCCCAGCACTTGGGAGGCTGTAAATAGGTGGATCACTATAAGTCTGATCTAGTAGTAAGACCCTGAAC
>NW_004524658.1:3746698-3761305 GCF_000260255.1 Octodon degus
AAAAAAAAAAAAAAAAAAAGAAAGAAAGAAAGAAAGAAAGAAAGAAAAGAAAAAAAATCAAAGATCTAAATATTGAAACAGAAACACTAAATCTGAGAGAATAAAGAATAGGTACAATTTTTGATGACATAGATGGAGGCAAATATGTTATGACCATAACCCAATCACACAAGAAATATCACAAAGATTCTACAACTCGTAGCTCATGTTATTGAAACAGCTCTTGCACAACAAAAGAAGCAATGAATATGAGAAGAGACAACCAAGAGTGGGCAAAATTTTTGCCAACTATTTCTCAGATGAAAGACTAATATCTAGAATATATAAAGAAAAAGCAACCATATCCCCCCAATTTAAAGACCCAGTCTAATAATGGACATCTGAAATGAATAGACATTTCTCAGAAGATAAAATAGAAATGGCAAATAAATACATGAAGACAGTTTGAAATCATTGGTCTTTCAAAAGATAGAAATTAAAACACCAAGATTCTCTCTCACTTCAGAGAGAATGATCACCATGAAGAAATTAACCAATAACAAATGTTGACAGGATGTGGGGATAAAGAACCCTTCTTCACTGTAAGTGGTAGGGTAGTGCGGTGTAACCTCTATGGAAATCAATGTAGAGATTCCTCAAAAACCTAAATCTTATGGCTTCATTTGACCTACCTACTCCCTTTGTTGGTATCTTCTAAAAGATTTAAATGCATCGTACCTGACTTAGCTGCACCCCTGTTTATGACGGTACAGTTTGTAATAGCTATCTTGGAAATGGCACCAATACCCACCATTTGGTAAATGACCAGAGATTTTTAATACAATGGAATATTATTCTGCCATAAAGAAGGATAAGTCTGAGTCATTTCTAGATAAATGGGTGCACCTTGAGACAATAATCTCAAATGAAACAAATATGACACACGTGCCTGAATATCTCATTGTCTCACTGGTGTGAAAAATTCATTTTCAAATTCAAAGTGTAAATAAGGACCAAAATAGATGATGGGAAATTAGAAAAAAGGTTCAAATGAGAAGGAGAACAAGGAAGGGTGCGAGGGAAAGGAAAGGGAACAAGAAGAAAGAACAGAAGGAGAAAACAGAAACAAAGCTTTGGAGGAAGGGCCAGTGAAATAACCCAATGGACTAAGTGCCTGCTTTGGCAAGCTCAAAGACTGGAGTTCGATCCCTGGTTCCACATGCCATGCCCTCCCTCTCCACAGGACTCCCTGAGCCAGAGACTGAGTCTGGATGTGGTGCTGCATGTCTGTAATCCCAGCATAGGGGAGGCTGAAAACAGGAGGATCACTACGAGTCTGAGCTGCTTAGTGAGACCCTGTACCAAATGTAAAATTGAAAAAAAAAGTAGATAAAGAGAAGGGGTTGAAAGGACAGGAGGGGAATGGGACAAAAACAAGCACAAGATATGTCATGAACAGATACAAATTCCCTAGAGAGAATGTTATTATTATGTATATCTAATATGTACCAATGAAATAATTAAAAGAAACCTGAGTCTAGATAAATTATATATCTTAGAGATTCTGTATAGCAATACAAGATTAAGATATATACCAGAGAAAATACATAGTCATGTAAAAGTTGCTAAGATACATGGATGTAATAAAAATGGAACTTTATTTCAGGAGTTAAGGATTATACCAAATATTTTAAAGATATGTTTGGTACAGGGTCTCACTAAGCAGCTTGGATTCATAGTGATCCTCATAGTGATCCTCCTGTTCTCAGCCTCCCCAGGGCTGGGATTACAGGCGTCACCATGCCAGGACTCCTGGGAGCAAGGCCGCATGTCACGTGGTACCAGGGATCAAACCCCTGTCCCTGCACTTGCATAGGCAGGAACTTAGTCCCCTGAGATATCACACAGCCTGACATTTTTCAAGTGACCTGAAAATGTTATCATAGTGTGTAGTATGATTATCTATATTGACATATATAACTACGATTAACAAAATTTAGAGTTGAATAAAGTTATAGCTATTTGAAACAGCAATTAAAATTAGGTTGGATCGTCAACAGTGGTAAACATCATATTGGTTTTGAAATTTAGAATAAAATCAAACTATCTGCTTAACATTTCCAAATCTGGAAAATAAACAAATGAAGTAAATACACTGGGATACCTTAGAGAAGTGCATTATAAAACTGAATTATAGTAGCGATGGGGTACAGTACCTAGTGATTAAAAAGAGTTAAGGAATTCTTAAAAAACAGAATGATCTTTGTTTCTGAATTTAAGAGGATCAATTGAAGAATGAATGTCTTCCCATGAATCATCCCAAAATTTTAGGACAGTCATTAGGTCTAAGCAAGCACTGTAATAATTGCCTACTAAAGTTACACAAGAGATGAGGAATCCACACTTGGGGAAAAAAAGTTTTTTCATCATTATACACAGAAAGCATGACAGAGCAAACACAGTTGGAAGATTCATTGAAAAAATATATTAATGATATTATTACCCTAGAATATAGGCTGTTGGGCTGTTGAGCTTAACATAACTACTTAGATATAACATGAACAGGTATTTTCCATCAGTCGTTGATATGCTAAACTTTAAATCCATACATAATGTGAAAAAAATACAAAAACAATTACAAATTGTTACACAGAAATTTAGAAATCTAACCATATACAAAATTGTAGCAGGAAAGTCCTATGACATTTTTTTCTGATCTCTTTATCTTTTTTTAATACAAACATTTACATGAGACAGAGTATAGCAGTAACTGATATGACATTAGAAGCAATACGATTTTGGAAGACCAGAATGACAGGGATTCTAAGCATGGCCCTAGAATTGCACATTGCTAGCTTCAGTGCAGGTGCTTAGTTCACAGGTGTCAGCATATATCATGAAGCTTCTCTTCTAGAGGGTTAATAACTTAAGTTTGCAGGCCAAAAAATTGGAGAAAAAGAAACGCTGAAAGGACAGCCAACATTTTGGCCCTAGACCTTCAAGGTCAGTGAGGACTCAGGACATAGGAGAACTTGTACTGTAACGTCATGTAACTCGGTGGTGTCCCAAATTTTCTGTTCAAGAAGATTATGGAGCCACAGAGGAAAGTGATCAACAATGTAGAGTGTGCCTAAGGAGAGTCACATGGAGAGAAAACATTCTCTCAGGCTTTCACAGAGAGCAAATTGATCAAGCAATGGCCATGACTCATCCACATGGCTGACACTGACAAAGGATCTACAAACTGCTGTACAGGGTTTCAGGGTAAGCCCAGGGAGATTTGTCTGACCTTGTCAGATATGAAAGTTACGTTTTTTGTCATATAGATCTAGTTTCATCTTGGTTTTAATCATCCAGCAAAAAATATAAACATGAGGCATAAAAAGTAAAGCCATATTAATATCCTGAGTTGTAAAAGCCTCAAATCAACACTGCTAACATTTACCAGCCATGCAGATGACCCACTACTATTACAGAACACTGAACTATATTGGATTACTTTGCTGAATTCATGTATCTACAATATATGAGTTGCGATGGAATACCCATCTCTGACAAATGTAAAGAAAAAGGGGGATATAAATGAAGCACCATTTTGTAGTGAAAAAAATGTATATATCTATATATATACAAGATAGTTAGCATAGATATACAGCTACTTTCACTTAGTTCAATGAGAAGAAAGTTTTGAACTAATAGTGTTTGGACAAGATATCATGTCTGCATCGTGTACTATGAATAACTACTACAAAGACAATCATATGCAATGTATTAATTATTGTAAGTGTCCTACTAACCTGTTGTGAAGCTGTCTCATTGCTACTTCTTTCTCAATAAAATTATTTTAAAAATAGAAAAAGGAAAGAAAAAATATCAGAATACAAGTATAAAATTACGAGGAAATACTTTCTTGTAAGGTTACGGCTACCATGCTGGTCTTACTGGTTGCTTGTTTTCTACTATAGCTTCACCTCTTCTCCTCCAGTAGAATGCTTTTAGTAAAGCTGACCTCAAAGTACATGTTAATTGTCTCGTACATTTTGGATATCAAAATCAAGTCTAATGATCACATGTGGGAGTTGGCATGGAATGCCAAGTCAAACAGGTAAATGTACATGGAGTTCAATATTTCTATGTCTGAACTTATTTTCCTTTTTCAGCTTCCTTTACCACATGTTAAAATTGAATTTCCATAAGGTATCTCATGCCTACACTCACTATGTAAGAAAAGAGTGACAAATGTTAAGACATAATGGGCTAAAGATGTCAGGGTTCAGCTAGGGTAAGAAAAATCAATCAGCCCAGCCAGTTTGACAGCAGCCATTCACAGTGACAGCCATGAAGACCTAGACCATACCTTGTATCCTTTGCTCCTGAAGCCATGCAATGACACTGCAGCTGTTTCTTCCCATTGTAATCTCATCTTCCCCCTGGCCTAACTCAGTCACAGAAGACAGCCTGCTTGGCTCTGGCTCCTACATCACCTTTTCATGCTTCCACTTTGACTCACTGGGAAACACAGTGCAGCAATGTCTACATAGCTAGATGTTTTGAGAAGCCATTTCCATACACTGTGGCTTACAATTTCAGATTTTTATGGTTGTCAGGACTTTACCTGGACTATTTTAACTTCTCTTTTGCCCAGATTCATCATCTGAAAAGTGGGAATTACCAGATTATTCCCTTCAGGCCAGCCAAATAGCTCAGCAGATTTAAGCAACTGCCAGCAGGCACAGGGACCAGAGGTTTGATCCTCAGAGCCTGCTGTGCCACGCCCTGGGCAAGCTGAGACTGGGAGTGGTGGTGCAAACCTGTAATCCCAGCTCTTGGGAGGCTGTAAACACATAGGTGGATGACTATGAGTCTGATCTAATACTGAGACCCTGAACACCCTGTAGAACCTTCCCTAAAATAAACTTTAAAAAAATATTCTGCCTTCAAGCATTGTCTCGTTTTTGCTTCCTGAGAAAATCCACCCTATAACATGTCTTCTTTTCTCTGCTTTTCTCTCAACACTCCTTTCAACCTCTGGCATTATTTCACATCTATCTGAAGAGGCCTCTCTTACTAATGAAGAATTTATGCAAATCTTTTCTTTGAGTTCAACATTTTATGCCACAAGTAATTTGGAGCTGAGAGACACAATAATTGAAGTTTTTCTTTTTTAATTTCAAGATATTTATAAAAAACTCAAGACAATTTTCTGCTTCTAGTTTGTGCCTTCGTAAAACAACAGGTGCTCATGGCCCACATGAGAAAGAAATCATTGGATAAGAAGTATCTTTTATTTCTCCAACAAGGGAGAATTTATCAATTGATACTAAAAGCTTTTTCAATTATTTGTAAATCAGCAAAACATAATATTCCTGGTCATAGTCATAGCAAATTTTCAAATACATTCTCCTGTGTTCTTCCCACAAACTTTAGGTCTCTGAATAGAAATCCTTTCATGTTTGTTTGGTTGTGTGACTTGTGCTATTTCAATCAGCTGCCTGTTTTACCTTGGCAACTGCATGTGTATTTAGTGGTACAAGGTGCTCAAAGCATCACCTGTGAGTTTAGGTTGTTTAGGTTCTTACTTACAATATATTGCACTTGCAGTACTGAAAACTATCTTAACCTCGCTTTGTGCCCAGATTCATCATCTGAAAAATGGGAATAATTAGAATACCACCTTCAAAGCGTGATGAATGATTAAATAGAAAATATATAAAGTAATTAACATGAAATCTGAAGAACAGTAGTGCTAAATAAGCATTAGGTGGTTGTCACCACCTTTCAAGACCCACTCAAAGCCATTGCTTCTGGGTTGCCTTTGGGGATGCCTTTGATTTGGGCATCGGCATTCCTTTTCCATAATATTGTAACTCTGTGATCACCATTGCACGTTCTCATTCTGACATCTTTGATAGTCTTTAGAGTCAGGAGTCATGTGTCAGCCCCTGTGGGTGGAGAAAGAAGAAATAAAAGGTACAGAATGAAAGGAAATAAGATGTGTTGTTTAAAAGAACAGCAGAGCTTTGCACTTTGGGGTGTAACCGTTTGCTAATGTATTTCCTACTACAGCTTTTTACGTTCCAACTGCTGCTATGTTCTAAATCTCTCTTCTGTCACATTAGCTTACCAAGAAATGTGATGGGGAGTGAATACAAAAAGAGAGGGAAGAGAAAAGTTTTGTAGAACTAATACCACTACCACTGCTTTCCCATGTAACGATAAAAGGTTAATGAAGACAGATGACACACCCACAGTCAGAGGTCAGATTGCGCATAAATTGTGAGTCAGGGCACCTCCGAAGACTGCTATTCTGGTGCTTCAAAAGTGTAATTCTGTTTGTCACAAAAGTGTGCCTCCTCTGAGGAACACATGCAGAGTGATATCCGGACACTGAAGTCAAAGATTATGGTTCTAAAATTTGGATCCTGGCATCTCACCGTTCTATGAATCTTCCCAGCTTGTTGGTCTCTTTATTCCAGTTTCATGAGACATTGTTAAATTTATTGACTTGAATCTTGTTCCAATTGTCTCAAACCTCTTGCCACAGATAAGTCTTTTTTATCTTAAAACAAATCCTTCATTCTCTTTGTCTGCTCAGAGTTTCAAGGCCTGGATATCATCTCGTCTTGGGGTAACATCTTCCAGATTTGTGTTAAGCTGATTACATGTTGCTGAACAATCAGATTTTCTGTCCTAAGCAGCACAAAACCAAGTGATGACAGTGCTGGCTCCTGGCCACCAGTAAAGTGATGATGCAGTGTGGAGCTGTGATAGGCATGATTTGGTCTTGGGTGTTCTCAGATGGCTGCATGCTCCAGGGGTGGAGAAGAGAGAGTCTCCGTGCTGAGAGACAAACAGTGAGAGCAAGCCTTCCACATCAGTTGTTTTTGTTGACTCCTCTCTCGTACTCATCTACTTTCTAAAACTCTTGCACAGCTCCTTACCTTTTTATACAAATTTGTATTTCCTTCTAAGGGAGAAGCCTAAGTATTTCAAAATAAACCAGCTCAAAAAATAGAGTGCCAGCAAAGGGCTCATTCTGTTTAGAAGTGTAGAGAGAACTTAGTGTATCTATTTAAGAAATATCAAGCATAAATACAAAATGTGGGCTATCTTGGGTTCTGTTTCTCTCTCTCTCTCTCTCTCTCTCTCTCTCTCTCTCTCCTTCCCTGACTGTCTCTTTCTCTCTCCTCATCCTCTCAGTTTCTCAGGTGTATTTTCCAATGGCATGGAACCCCACTTGCTTATGTATTACATTGATTGTTGTAATATGATTTTAATGTTTAACTTAGAATATTATCTGCATAAGCAGAATTGTGCCCCTAAAAAACACAATTAATTTAGTTTGCTTCTCTGAATCTCAATGCCAAATATAAAATTTTGGGGAAGTCGTGATGGCTTTGGCTAATATAGAACAATACACAAAAACTTGAAGAGAATGTAGCGAACAAGAGCATGATCTTAAAGAAAATATTTTGCTTTTCTCAGTGTTTATTAAAATTAGGGCAATCTACTACACAAGAACAAAAAGAGTGATTATAAGGCAAATCCTCTGAAGAGGTTTTCCAACAAGTTTAGGGAAAGCCAGCGTGAAGAATGTTAGCTGGAAACATTGAATGCAGTATGCAAAGTGTCAGGCAATCAGCTCTAAGGAAATCAGCTGTGCAAAACATTAGATAGTAAGATGGGGTCATTATGGCTTTAAGTTAGGGGATTGACTTTGCCTTAAAAATTTGAAACATTTTTTAATATGTGAGCTATGAAGAGAGATTATGGACAAAATATTCCAGGAGAAAAAGGGCTCTTGAGTTTACACAAGATTTGAGGGTAGGGAGAGTCAAGTAGTCAGTGTGGACAAAGTGAGCAATTGATTGGTTGCAGAGATCATATGAGTTATGGAGGCTAACAATGCTGACAGTGTTAAGAAGTCAGAAACGTTGTAAGCAGAGCAGAAGGCTGATGTCACAGGGCCTTCTGCAGGTATGCTATATATATATATATATATAATTTTGGTGGATGACTAAGGATGATTTTAAAATTAATGTCAAAGGGAAATAGAATCTTAACTCAGGCTAACAATTCAGACTAAACCTTAATCTTTATCAGTTATATATAAAAATGTTATACTCACAAAGGGATGTGACTGAGGATAGGTAAATCTATGAGAACAAAGGCATCTGATTTATTCCAAAAGAACCCTAGTTGCTGTCACTCAGAACACCTGCTGTCAGGGGGCCATGCAAAAGCTACAAATGCTGGAGATGCCATTCTTTGCAGGTTTTTTAATGAAATGTAATATTATTCTGATTGGGAGATTCATAGAAAGCACTCTGCATTTTACTGTCCTATTAACTTCACTTCATTCCCACCAGGCTTTAAAGGGTTTAGGGTAATAACTGGTACCTGAAGGCTATAACCCTGGCAGCTAACAGAATGCTAACTATATATTCAGTTCCTACTATGTGTATATGTATAATGACTAAATTTGTCTGCCAGAATACCTGATGTGGTTCTTTAATTCAAACTTCAGCAAACTAAACAACCAAACAAACAAAACTTAGTCGAAGATGTCTAATGACGACAGCTAGACTGACTGACATGTAAATTACAGTTGGATGAGTGACATTTGTGTCTCCAATTCCTCCTCAGGTATGATTAAAATATTGGTATCTTGATTGGGCCCATCTGAATTTCCCTAGTACTTAGTGTAGTTTTGAGTAATTGCTGATTCTGTTGCCTGTTCAACCCCCTCCCAACACACACAGATTTTCCAAGGATTTGTAATTGCACAAAGACTATTTTTACAACCATCCTGAAATTTCAGGGCATTTTGTTCTGTCCAATGCACAATAACATGATTTTTATTAATCCCTCATTGTCCTGGAAATGACAGGTTTGATTCTCCAGATCTCCAAGCTCCACCTGGAGATAGAGTGATTATCATCTCATGTCATCTTTGTTTTTGTTACAGTACTGGGAAGAGCTAGCTATATTTTGATTCCTTGTGTGATAAACCAAACACTGATAAAAATTTAAAGATATTTGACATACTTTAGCGATCATGTAAATGTGATATAAAAAGCTTGTAAATGAAAACAATGAGAACAAAACAGAACAAAAATCTACAAAATTACTTTTCAATTTAAAATATCTCTTATTTTCTGAAAAGTATACATTTTAATTCAAAAGAATAAAAGAAAAATATGAGTAAAAACACAAAACTATAGACAAAACCAACTACCTAAAAGTGGCCATTACTTGATAAAAGGGGTCACTGCCTTAGAGAAACATAAGAATGAAAAGATAGATTTAGAAAAAGAAATATATTTTTAAAAAGGGATATATTGAAAACACATTTATTTTTTCTCAAATAAGACAAACTCAAAGTACCCTTTAATAATCATTAAAATCTACATACATTTTTAAACCACTCGTGAAAATACTAGTTATAAAAAATATCTCTCTCAAGTCAGGGAAAAGATTATTACAAAAGTTGGGAAAGTAAGCGAAATCAGCATTTTTAAGTATCCTATGAAAGGAAGCAAAAGTGTAGATGCATTCTTTGCACCTACTTCTGGTCTTTACTGTTCAAAAGATAACATATGTTGTCAAGATGAACAATTTTATTACATTTCATAGTTTAGAATTAGGTTTAGATTTAAACGTATAAATTCTTACCTCTGCTTCTTTTTTCATAGTCTCTCTATTTGTAGGCTATTTATTTATAGTTACCTCTTGGTTGGCTTGAATCAATGATTTTAATTTTCAAAAAGTGGAGTTTTTCATGTTATATTTAAAAAGCATTGGAACTACATTTAATGTTCTGAGAACTTTTACATAGTGTTCCACTATTTTTGGTACTGAATTAATGAGAAGCAAATTCAATGAGGAAAGTATTTCATCTATTTTACAGTAACCTTAAAAAAGTCTTGCTTATAAGGGGTGCCCACAAATGAAGCTCCAGGATAACCTCCCTCGTGAACATAGATGAAAAAATTTCAACAAACTACTAGAAAAGAGGAGGAAAAAGATAATTAAAAGCATCATACATCATGACCAAGATGGTTTCATCAAGGAGGCAAGGATGGCTTAACATATAAATCAGTAAGTATAATAATTACATAGAGGAAACGGACAAAAATCATGACCATCTCAACAGACACAGAAAAAGCTTTAGACAAAATATAATGTCCATTCATAACAAAAATACATAATGAAAATATGTACAGAAGCACCTTACCCCAACCTGATATAAACCACATGTGACAAAACCACCACGAAGTTCATATTCAGTGGAAAAAAACATTTTCTGTAAAATCAGTAATAGGAAGTGTGAACATGCTCACATCCTCTGTTAAATGCACTTGAAATTTTAGCCAGACCAATTAGGAATAAAGAAAAAAATACAAGTGATACATACAGGAAAATAAAAGTGAAAGTATTTTTATTAATTTTATTGAGAAACAAATAGCAATGGGACAGTTTCAGAACAGGTTAGTAGGATATTTGCAATAATTAATAAATTACATACTGTTGTCTTCATAGTAGTTATTCATAGTAGAAGATGCAGACATGATATCCGGTCCAAAAACTGTTGGTACAAATCTTTCTTCTCATTGAATTAAGAGAAAGTAGCTGTATATCTATCCTAACTATTTTATATATACAGATACAAAATGGTCCTTCATTTGTATCCCCTTTTTTTGTTTAGTTTTGTCAGAGATGGGTATTCCATTGTCATTTAAATATTGTAGGTGCATGAATTCAGCAAAAATAATCCATATGTTCTAGTAGTCCATAATAGTCATAGGTTATCCATAGGACTGGCAATGTCAGAAGTTGTTGACTTGAGCCTTTTACAGTTCAGCATAGTAATATGTCTTTACTTTTTATGCCTCGTTTTTATACTTTTCTGCTGGGTGATTAAGACCAAGATAAAGCAAGACCAATATAACAGGAAATGTAACTTCTGTATCTGACAAAGTCAGTCAAATCCCCTCAAGGTTTACTCTGAAACCCTGTACAGCAGTTTGTAGAAGCTTTGTCATTGTCAGCCATGCACTAAGATAAAGTCAAAATAGATTAAAGATCTAAACATTAAGACAGAAAACTAAATCTCCTGGAAGAGAAAGTAGGAGGAATTCTGGAAGACACAGGGTAGGCAAACAGTTCATGAACAAAAATCAAATGGCACAGGTAATACTTGAAAGAATTAATAACTGGGACTTCCTCTTATTGTGAAGCATTTGCATGTCAAACAAAATTACCAACAAAGTTAAAAGACAATGCACAAATTTGGAAAAAATCTTAACTAATAAGCACTCAGACAAAGGTCTGCTCTCTAGAATATATAAAGAACTAAAAAACATTAGGGCCCCCAAATTGAAAGACCCAATCCAGAATTGGGAATCCAAGATGAATACACACTTTTTAGAGGACAAAATAATAGAAGCAAGTAATATATGAAAAAATGCTTCCCATCTCTAGCCATTCATGAAATGCAAATTAAAACAACACTGAGATAGCATCGCACCCCAGAAAGAATAGCTATCCTAAAAGAAATCACCCAACAGCCAATGTTGGAGAGGCTGTGGGAAAAAAGGAACCCTTCTCCACTGCTGGTGGGAATGTAGACTGGTACAACCATTAAGGAAATCAGTGTGGAGACTCCTTAAAAAACTAGGATTAGAAATCCCATTCAAACTAGCTATCATCCTACTGGGAATTTTCCTGGGGGATCTGAAAACATTTGCACCTATGTTTATAGTACCACAATTTGTGATAGCCAAATCTTGGAAACAACCAAAATGCCTGTCACCTGAGGAATGGATGAAAAAGATGTGGTATTTTTATACAATGGAGTATTACTCAGCTATAAAGAATGATAAACTCAAAGCCTTTATATTTAAGTGGATGCCACTTGAAGATACACTCATAAGTGAAATAAACTCGACCCACATGTGTGAATATTGTAGTCTCCCTAGTGTAGGAACTCCAAGAAGAAATAAAAATAGAAAGGTACAACACAGTGGAAATATTTTTATGTATTGAGACAAGATCATTTACACACAAGATCCTAAAAAATTGTATCCAGTGATACAATTATAAGGTAAACAAATTCAACAAAGTATTAAGATACAAAATCAATAGCATGCTTGTGCACCAACAATGAACCACTGGAAAAAAAATCAAGAAAATAATCTACTTTCATCACCTTCAAATAATAAACATGTATGTATTAACCCGCCAAGGAAGTGAAAATCTTCCATAAGAAAAACTATAGTACTCTGACTGAAAACAAAAATGAACAGTAAATTAGAGAATGGGAAGAAATATGCTATTCTTGGTTAGGAAGAACCACTGTTGCCAAAATGGCCATATCATCCGAAAAAAATCTACAGGTTTAATGCAAGTCCAATTAAGATACAAATATTAGCCTTCCTAAAACTAGAAAAACCTTATAATTTACATGGAAAGAGGAAAGGCTGAGAATGGGAAAAGCAGCAGTCTATGCAACATGAACAAATCAGAAGGCATCAAAATCCTGGATTTCAGATTATACTACAAAGCTACATTGATACAAATAGCATGGTATTTGCCAAAACAGACACGTTGATCAAATGGAAAAGAACTGAGGATGCAGAAATAAACATAGGCATCTTAAGCCATCTAATTTTTAACAAAGAGCCCAAAAATAAACACTAAAGGAAAAAGACCCTCCGTTGCGGTTGATAGGTAGATGTCCTCTAAGAGCTTCATGCCATCACATGTGAGACTTTTGAAAGGGTTGCTGAATCATGAGCCAGAATCTTGAGCATGCCACAGCTGAAGTGATCTTAGGAGCGAGCCTACTTGGGAGAATCATGCTTCTGGAGGTGTGAGCTGGTAGGCAATTTTCACTCTGGTTCTTCTGTTCACCCTCTGCTTCCTGGCCTCCATAATGAGCAAATTTCTCATTTTTGTTTTTTATGTATTTATTTTTTCATTTGGTACAGGGTCTCACTACACAACTCAAACTCATAGTGATCCTCTTCTTTTCAGCCTCCCTAGTGCTGGGATTAGAGGCATGTGCCACCATGTCTGGACTCAGTCGCTAGCTCAGCACACCCCAGGGCTAGGGCTGGGGCAGCATTCGGGACCAGGAATCAGACCCTGGTCCCTGCACTTGCCAAAGCAGGCTTTTAGTCTGCTGAGCTATCTTGCCAGCCCAAAGAGCAAATGTGTTCTGCTCAGGCTCGTCCATGATGCTGCCAACCAGGCAAGGACTGAAACTTCTGCAACAATCTGTATATATTCTGATTCTCTATAATGAATGTATTTATCACGCATACCAAATATACATATAAAGTTAAAGAAGGGATAAGGTAAATTTCCCTGATGGAATATTTAAAAAATTTTGTGGACTAGTCAATTGAATCATGTTATAAATAATCTCAATAGTAGCTTGGCATTGCTACTGGTTAAATGTCTGAAAAAATATTTAATAAACTTTAGATCTCAATAGCTTAACTGGGATATATGATTGCATCCATTTTTCTTGTACAGTTAATATTGTAATCTAAGTGAGCTGTTCTCTCTGTAAATGTTTTCCTTCCAGATGGGGCATCCTTGTTGCACTATAAAATGTCAGAAGGCATCACATAAAAGCAGTGAAAAAAATACCAAAAGGTGTAAGAGGGTGAGTGAACCCAATCCCAAGACAGGACGCTAATGTGTTCATGAAGAACTTGGATCTGTGACCACACATCCCATGGAGTCCCACCTCTTGGCACTTAGATTTCCAATGACACTCACATTGCAACCTGAGTTTTGCAGGTGACACTTGTACAATAGCACTTAATGTTAGCAATATAGTTCATGTACACATGTAAAAAGTGTTTCCCACAGTCATTCGTGGTAATATTCTCTTAGGTAGGCAAGCTCTGTTTTCAGCTACATCCTTTGTATTTGTTAACTCAATCATCTTTCATCCTGACTTAGTTGTAATTTATATTTTTGTATAACATAAATCACTGATAGGAAACATTTGAATCTTTGTGTTATATTTTCTTTTAGACTGTGCCTTTCATTTTTGCATGCTCTATTCATGTGTTTTCATTTTCTATGATGCAGGTTTGCATACATTCCTTTGTATTTTGTTCTCACTGATTTAGCTTAACATGAGCTATTCATGGAAAATCCCAAATGGTAGACTGGATAGATGCTCCTGGGAAAGAGCTCATCTTACTTAAGTGTGGGTAGTCTTCATCTCACAACTACAGAGTGTGTCATCATCCACTTTTCCTGCTGTTTGAGAATACACTTTGGGGAGTGTGTCTTCCTCAGGGTCACTGAGGCATGAAGGGCAAAGCGAAGAGCTCCACCAAGGAAGGGGCTGTCCTGGGTGGGAGCTGGGGCTTGGCCTCCCTCTGTTGACATTTTTTCCCATACTGTTATGAGGAAGCATGAGAACTGTGACCAAGGTCTTTAAATCAAACCATTCCACTTGCTGTTCCATAAACCTAAACCTTAGCTTTCTGTTATGCAATCACATTACCTTAATTTCTTCTTCTTCTTCTTCTTCTTCTTCTTCTTCTTCTTCTTCTTCTTCTTCTTCTTCTTCTTCTTCTTCTTCTTCTTCTTCTTCTTCTT
>NW_004524658.1:3761405-3796721 GCF_000260255.1 Octodon degus
TCTTCTTCTTCTTCTTCTTCTTCTTCTTCTTCTTCTTCTTCTTCTTCTTCTTCTTCTTCTTCTTCTTCTTCTTCTTCTTCTTCTTCTTCTTCTTCTTTTCTCCTTGCAGTACTTTGTGATCCAGTGTCACAAGCACCTGCACCCTCTTAGAGGTGTACAATCTCTGCATCCCTCGGAAGCTCTTGAATCAGAATGGACATTAACACAGGGACACATTCAGATGACTACGACCCTGATACCTATAGCTCTCATGTAGCAATTAGGGGTTTTATGTGCTCTTTGCTTTTTCTACCTCTAACAATAGTTGTAATCTCTGTTCATTTGTGATTCTGATAAATTCTATTCAGCCTCTTTTGATTTCCATTTGATTTTCTCTTCCTTGGTTTATGCCCATCTTCCTAAACATCATACATATTAGGGGAGCCCTGGTGGTTGAACCTTGTCAATAGGACTTTGTTGTAATAGCAAGGACTTCTCCCAGGAACTGTTCTGTGATTCCTTTTCTTTACCCTGGCAGCTTGTGTCTATTTCTATTGGTTAGTTTTCCTTAAATTCTGTTCATCCTCCTTATCTTTGCACCAAGGTGATGAAAGGGGAGTCATAGAAGCCCAACAAAAGTGCAAGCAGCAGCAGCACTTCCTTTTCCTGTGCTTCACTCCCAAGTGCTGTCTGCCCGTTGGTTGCTGTGGAGGTCAGCATGGTAGTCACGGTTTGCAATTTTCTTTGCCCTGCATGAAGAGGAGGCACTGTGGGAAAGAAATATGGCATTTCAGTTACACACTGATATCTTTTGCCTTAACCGATAAGGATAAACTTATTCTAAATTTATTTTAGAATTATTGGGATATTTACAAAATCACAATCTTAATAAAACAAATATGAGCATTTATAACAACACCAAAATTAAAGCAACAAAAAGGCAAATTCTGAGTGCTAAATCTAAGTGCTTTATCTTTCAGTCCTAGTATTTGGATAATGGTAGTATTTTTAAGACCTGTCTTTTATGGCTGTAATCAGAACTCTACTTTTTACTTCTGTCTTATTAGTGTACTTCTTTTGGACTATTACTTAAAACTACCATTGACTAGCCTTTGCAGAGTCTGTTACATTCACAGTCTCGTAAGCTGTGAGGAGTGTGAGCTTCCATACATTTCTTTCAACCTTTCCCAGAAAGGGCCAGACTCCCAGAGTGAGAGATAATTCTGTTTTTATGATCTCTCCTGTGGAACTGTGATGCATTATGTTTGATCTGACGGGAATGGTGCAAGTCTGTAATGTGCTACTGTACCTCAAAGGCAGAGTAACAGAACACCCTTGGACAAAAAAAAAGCACGGTTTTATTAATAGAAAAATAAAAGACCCAGGGGATAAGTACTGTGGACCTAGCAGTAGCAGAACTGTAGCAATTCAGAGTCTATTTCATGCTCTTAGATAACCTATTAGGAATCTAGGAGACTTCAAAATATTATTGAAAAAGTAAAGGTATTGGGGGAGTGTCATTGATTTAGAAGATCTCTGTTTCCACGTGATTTGTTTAAAATGATCAGAGTCTATTTGGGACTAGCATTAAGCTCACATATAATTTGCATTGTAGAATTATAATGGTTTCTCTTTGGGGTAAGTTCAATTTATCAAACATTATTATAAGTATCTTATTGTATTGTTAACATCATTATTATTTTCAGAACTGAGGATTGAGCCAAGAGCTTTCACAGAAACCTATATCTCCAGCTCTTACCTCCCTCCACTTTTGGTATTTCATTATGTCTTACTTTTTAGTTAGAGTTTCCCTAAGTCACTAAATTGCCTAGGCTGCCCTTGAACTTGCAATCCTTTTGTCTCAATGTCCTAAATTGTTAGGATTAAAGCTCTGGGCTACCGAAGCTCAAGTTTGTATTTTTTAAAGTATGGTATTTTTAATTTAGGCTTATCAGGAGCATTGTGGTAACATGATTGCCTTTCAGAAATGTTTCATATCAAAGTTATTTCTCTGTTCTCTTGGGCTGGATCAATGATTTGATTTTCTTTTTATGTAGTAAAATTATTTGGTTGTCTTTTCATGTAGGAATCTTAATGAAATGATATGCGTCGTGTAGAGCAATCACAATTTTTTGTAATTATCTTATAAATCAGGTATAGGATGACAGTAAAAGGAAGAAATTTTTAGTAGATTATATGTAAAGGTAGAAACTATTTAAGAATAACTGATTTTTTTTCTTTTGGTGCTCAATTTCTAATTTCTGCTTTTCCCTAAATCGAACAGTAGCTATCTATTTATAAGCCATTTACTCAATTAGACAAACTATTCCTATTATGTAGATAAGTTGCTAAAGAAAAGCTTAACATGTGGGAGTCACTATTAATTTTCCCAACTAACCTTCCTGGTCATTTTTATATTGGAGTAAAGTGTACAGCAAAAGTCTCTTCTTGCTTAGATGTTTCAGAGTTGTAGAGAAGGACCTTTATTATCTCACAGCAAAAATGTGCAAGCACCATTTAGCAAAGATAACAGAAAGAGGTTCTCCAAGGACATTCAGAAATGTTTCAGTCTTTCACGTCATAAATATTTAGTAAGCATCTTTTAGCTACTAGGCTCCATATCAAGACTAAGGTCATCCTGGCATCATCATAAATCAAAACTTAAAGATTATAGGTAAGAACTACAATAGCTTCCATATTATTAAATTTATCTAGTTGGAAAATGTACTAGCTTAAAAGCTCATACTAAAATATCTTATCAAATAGTTGAAGTACTAGTCAGGTTGTTGTCTGTATTATGAAACTATTTTTCTATTTGCTTTACATTGTTTTCATGTGTCCCTTTGTGGATTTCTTTTTAAAAATTGATAAATACATGCATTTTGCAAAGTAAGAGTTTGAGAGAATGCCAGGAATCATGCAAACCCTTGGGGTTTAGTTTTTTCACAATGAAAAAAGAATGCTATGTAGAGTAGTTAGGAGAGGACACTGTCTAGGAGGACAGGCATGGCCCAGAATGCACTAAGCTGTGGAGAGCTCCAAGAATAGATCAGTCAGAAGAGCAAGAGATGACAAGAGGTAAGTGGTGGAGAAAGTAGACAGTCTATATACCACCTAGAGTTGAGGGTTTTTTGGTTTGTTTGTTTGTTTTTGTTTTTTTCTATTTTAGGGAAGGGTTTACAGGGTGTTCAGGGTCTCACTACTAGATTGGACTCATAGTGATCTGCCTGTTTACAGCCTCCCAAGAGCTGGGAATACAGTTGCGCACTACCACACCCAGTCTCAGTTACCATCTAGAAGCGCCCTGGGGACGGGGCCAGTGGGCAGGCCCCCGATCAAGCCCCCAGCCCCTGTGCTTGCTTGCAGGTGCTTTAATTCGCTGCGCTATTTGGCTGGCCCTTAGGGTTTAGTTTTTAAATTTGAAAAATCTATATGACATCTCCTCTCAACCTTGGTGACTTTTTACCATACTTATCTAACTGTGCTTCTAACTGCAAGTATCCCAGTTGCAAAGCCACTGATTGGGACTAACTGTATGGTCTGTGGAGATGTTCAGTGCACTGCATCATGGGATACACAGCAGCACCCTTAGCCTCTACTTAACAGATGCCAGCAGAAACCCCTGTTGACATTTTTGAGGACTACCAAAACTTATTCTAGATATTACTCCATTCCTATTGGGCAAAAAAGAAAAATCTGTTTCAAAGCCAACATTCTGAGCAAAATTACATAATCTGTAGGTATATCAGTCTCTACTTGGTAAAGGAAGAGAAGGAAGTAAAACTAGGTACCCAGTTGCATAACAAAATTTACTGAATAATTTGTAGACATTTTATAGTTTATTATTGCTGTTTTATCAATTAAGGTGATGTATATTTCTCTAAACACTAGATAGCTACATTAGTGGACAATTCTATAACCTCATTCTGGACTTTTGGAACATAAGCAAAAATAAAACTTAATGTTTGACTGCAATTATCCTTTTATTTATTTAGTCAGAGAAAGCCTTCCCAGTTCAGTAGATGACTCTCCATCACTCATTTTTCTTATGGGAGTTATTTGTTAATGAAACTTCTCTGGTTATTTTAACTTATAAGCCCAATGTCAACGTAGACAATGGAACTTTCATTCTCTGGAACAATGCTAATTCCTATTGCATTCTAGCAGTAAATCTTCCACAACCTTAGGTCAGGGCCTACTTAGGAGAGGGGAAACTGAGCAGGATGGATTTCTTTTTGACCCATTCTTGCAGTTCATTTCCCCTTCTCTTATAGCATGCTGTCATTTCTGACTTCCTAAAGGTTAAGTTCAGCAGCAATTGAGTATGGGAATAGAAAGCAGACACCTGTGGTGGATTCTGAAGTCTACTGCCTGCCGGTGAAGACCCTCTGGCTGGCAGATTCTTAAAGCTGGGTTTCATTTCATGGGTAATTTCATGAAGTCTTCCTGCCCAGTAGGATCCTTCTGACAAAATTTTGTGGCCTGGATGTTGCAGTTTTTGTTCTCTGGCTCTTGCTCCTTCTCTCTGATCCCTATTTTTCCAGTGGTCTGCTCCTTGTAGTCTTTCCCTAGTGGGTTTGATTGCCATGATGCTCTTCAGCAGCAGTGCAAAAGCCTGCACATGGGCACACTTCTCTGTGTGACCCACATCTTGTGTGTGGGGATAGTTAGATCCTCTGCCCCACCAACATTACCAGTACAGTACCTGTCCCATTGCTCCATTCTTCTGGTAATGAGTAGAAGCACTAAAACGACATTTCTCTATTGAGGACACAGGACTCTAGTTTCATCAGCAATGGTTATAGTTCTCCTGAAAGACCTATCCTCATGGAAATAAGGGATTCTTGCTGGGCATTAGGTAGAATGACCAGCACAACTTCCTCCACACACATAACAGGAGATCAGGAGGGGGCTTAAAAATTACCATAAATAAAGGACACAAGATAGAGGAAAAAGGCAAGACAGGAAAAGAAAAAAACTACAACTTAGTTATATCACTAGTAGATCTACCACCTACCTGTTCATTAAAAAGGAAGTTTTGTGCTAACATCAATTGGGGCATTTTTAATGCCCATATCATCTCCTCTGAGTAAAGGTAGCAAAATGCAATGTATTGACTATTATTGTTCTCCTATAAGTTGTTATGAATTTTTGGTTTGCTTTTTCTGTAGAATTTAAAAAAAATATCTTTTCATTTTAAATTCTTGATTTTATTTTCTAAGACTAATGTGATTTTTTTTATCAATCAGATGACTAGGTCTTAGATATACATCTTGTAAGTTTTCTGGGGACATACGTATCTCACGTTTAATTTGGCGTTCGATATTAATTCGCCTTGCTGCTTTCCGTCATACTGCTGATTTGATATCCTGATCTGGCCATATGACTGAAGATACTGTTTTTATCCTTGTTACTAAATTAATATATAGACTGTCGGCTTGATGATAAAGTATACTTAATCCATTAAATTGATATTTTTAAAAAGCCTTGTCTGTGTCTCCATCTATAGAAATGATCAAGATTTTCTAGATCATATTTGAGTTCAAATATGACTTAAAAATTTCAGTTGATGAAGTATATGCTGTAATTCTTAGAACAAGTCAATATGAAAAAAAATCCATGCCTTTAGTTTTTCTTAATTTTGTTGATTTATTGATTTAATTTCCTTATTATGAGAAAAATTACAGTCTTTTGATATCTGATCCATATAATAATTTTAATACCTCCTGGCATTTTCTTTCAATGACTATTCTCAATCCCTACAATGGGATGAGTATTTACTGTTGAAGGAGGTGAATGGCACTGTCTGGTTTACTTAACCTCTTTCTGTCTTTTGGAATTTATCCATTTGTACAACATTCTGTGAACTGTGGTAGAAAAAATCATCTGTTTTTAAAAACATCTTACACCAGTAGTTGTCTCAATAAAAATACAGGGATTTTTATTACTAAAATTCTGTGTAAATCTTTAGGGCATATGACAGTTTTTGTTTACTAACTCAATTGTCCCTAAAAATGTGATAATACCTTTATCTGTATTTGGGATTTAAAACAGCTTCCTATGATATTACAGTGTTTTCTTCTCTAATACAAACTATATGTATTGGAAAGATTTTTCTAGTTTCACCAATTTTATTTTGACTGACAATATTTGTATTGCCATGGAACAAATATTTAGAGTTTAAATATTTAATTTAAAGAGAATATGATCATTTTACAACATTTAGATGACTCTTGCATTTTGGGGAAACATGTAGAAAGCTGGCCTTCCTATTGAGGAGAAAAAGGATTCCATTGTCTTAAAATTTGAATTTTAATATATAAACTAATCAATGTGAAAATTGTCCTATGTATCTACACATTTTATAAATAAGAAAACTATAATGACAACTAATATGTATTGAATAATTTTTCTGTATTATATTATTTCATACAATGGAATTTTTTAGGTACAATTACGGTAAATTTTATTTATTTAATTCTATCTTTCAACTTCACCTCATTCATGTTTTATCATTTTGATACTTTATTTGTACAAACCCACTAGTACATATGGCAAAGCAATCAGGATAGCGTTACGAGAGAGACTACAAGTCTTCGTTCCACTGAAGAACTGCCCCCATGTAATTTTTTGGGATTCTTTGTTCCATAGAAGATTAAGGCATCCGTACACTATTAATCAACAAATGTGCACAAAGTCATATAAAGTAGTAGACATTGGAAATCTTTAATCTCATATAATCCCACAGCCGTATCTGTACCAAGCTTAGACTGTGGCTATGAGATTTCATGAAAAATTTGTTAGTGAAGGAGTGTTTATACTTCACTCTACATTCATGAGAATACAGAGGATGTTGTCTGATGTCAAAGATAATAAATAACTCTCAGATCATGACACTTCAGTCTTACAGAATCATTAGAATTTGTCTCTGTCTTTTATCACCTTTTCTCTCTCTCCCTTCCTTTTTTTTCTCAGAACCGGGGATTGAACTCAGGTCCTTGCGCTGGCCAGGGAAGTCCACATTCTACTGAGCCATCACCCAGACCCTCTCTCCCCCTTCTTCATTTAGCTTTACAGGTTATTTACTTTTTAAGTTTTGTCTTCATCTAAATTTCTCTGCTTTCATTAATTCCCTTGCCTTCCTCTGCTCTCATTTGTCTGAGACAGCCCAATTTGTTTTTGAGAACATTTTCTTCCATCTACTACTGTACTGGATTAAGCTCTATACCCTATAGAAGATAAGAAATAATGGATTTACACTGGATGGAACTGGACAAAGAATTTATGAGCAAGTAGGCAGATTGTATTAGTTTCCTCATTGCTGCGACACAATACCCAAAAACCACAAGTTAAGGAAAGGCTTATTTAATTGTACAGTGTGCAGAGGTTTTAGTCTGTAGCCATCTGCCTCCATGGCAGTGTGGCACAGCCAGAGGGCATCACAGAGAAGCAACAGTCCATCGCAAGGTAATCAGAAAGCAGTAGCAGCAAAGCTCATTTTTACTGTACCCAGATCATAAGCCTTTCTAGTGGTGCCATACATACCCAGGATGAGGCTCCCAATTATCCACACCCAAAACTACAATAAATCAATGAATGGACTAGCCCAGTACCACATAGCATAAATCCACATTCATACACCTTAGCATCTGCCACCTCTGAGAAGCCCCACCTATTACTGCACGAGGCTTTGAGGAGACATCTAAATAGAAGCCATAACACAGATTAATTCAGTTATTGAATACTTGTAGCTTGGCATCTTCTTTCCTGTGAATAATCTTGGTTTTCTTCCAGGAATTTGGAATAAAAACTCTTTGCCAATGTTTTATATGAATAATTATTCAGAAAAATGTATGATAAATATATTTCTTAATATATTGATTGTGAAATAAATAAACTGTGCACCCATGTTTCTAACAGCACAATTAGTCATAGCTAAATCCTGAAAACAACTCAGATGGCCAACAACTGAAGAATGGATAAAGAAGATGTGCTATTTTTACACAATGGAGTATTATTCAACTACAAAACAGGATAAACTTGAGGCTTTTGTTGGCGAATGGATACAAGTAGAAAACATACTCATAAGTGCAATAAGTCACACCACGTGTGCAAACATCATGTCTCTTTGGTATGAGGACCTGAAAGTGAAAAATGGAATCTGAAGGGTACAGTAGAAAACTGGGAAAAAGGAATGAACTTATTTGAAAGGAAAGAGTTACTGAGTTGAGAAAGGCAGAAGAGGGAGTAGGGGAAAGAGATTTATCTAGATATGTAAGCAAGGTATTTTGGACAACTGTACTGTGCATTTCTGCTGGTCTATGGAAAGGTGCAGATAATACTTAATTTGTTTTGTCTTTTTTTTTAAATTGTACTTTTTCTCTTAATTTCTTATACATTTTTCTTCTTCCAATTTTGCATACATATATCTTGTATGGTGAATAACTGTTTGGTAGACAACACTGTGTATTATAAGAAATTCTGTGAAATTCATATTACTTTGTTAAGTGAAATTCTGTATCCCTATTTTTTCTGTTTTAATTCTAATTTGTACTCTCCTTGAAAAATAAAACAAAAATGAAATAAGTACACTGAGACCATTTCCTATACAGACTTTGATTCTCTTCAGGATTGATTTTGTTGCTTATAGCAGAGATACTTATTCTCCATCTCAGGAGCGAAGTGATATATTGCTTAAGTGTACAATGTACACTTAAGCAAATATGCATGTAAGAAACAGTTTAAAGGATATCTTTGCAAATTAACTTGTCAACAAGTTGTACTCAAGTTGGCAGAGTAGAAATTCAACAAAGAGCTATCTCTTACCCACAATATTTAGCATTAAATGGCTATTTCAATTCAGTAAAGTAAGAGTTTCAACAGTTGCCAAGGATAGGATTAATGGCTACTGGAAAGGAAAAAATGGCAACGTAGGCATTGTGTTCAAATCCTACTTAGCAACGCCCACTTTGGTAATTCCAATTCCAAATTCAGAGTATATGAATTAAAAGTAATAACAGCATATAGAAAAATAATGGAAACCTTGTGATATGTGCTAATGTATACATGAAGCATAGGAGGTAATTGTATAAGATTAGAAAAGAAGTAAATGAAAATCAACTAAGGGCAAAACTGAGCTTTCTTTAGTTTTCACTGAAATTTAAATATATTTAAATAAATTATTTAAATTATATTTTAAATTTAGTGACCTGTTTAAAAAAATAGCACAAAATTTATACACCCAACTTGTTTATGTGATAGAGAAGTATTTACCTAAAATGTGAGTAAATATTTTAGTTTGTGGAGTAAATAAGTCATATGCCAAGCATTAACTTTTTATAATAAATAACATTGTGTCAAAGTTTCCAAAAATAATAGAATACTATTGTTAATCTTCCATATATATATTTATTTGTTTGTATGGGTCAATGACAAATAAGTTGAGTAGTTTCAATCTTTTTTAAAATTTAATAAAAGGTCTACAGGGTCTCACTACACAGATTGGATTCAGAGTGATTTTCCTGTATTCAGCCTCCAAAGCACTGAGATTACAGGCAAGAGCCACCACACCCAGTCTCAACCTCACTCTCAGTGCACCCCGGAGGTGGGGCTGGCACAGCAAGCTGGGGTTTGAATCCAGATCCCTGTGTCTGCCTAAACAACACTTTAATTCACTGAGCTATCTGTCCAGCCCTGAGTAGTTTCAGTCTTAAGCAACCTCAACTTAAATAGTCTCTCATGTTATATGTAAGATTTGTATCCTTAGTGTCTTTCTTGACACCAGGCTTATAGAACTAAAGAGATTTTCTTATAAAACAAAAAATGATTTCAAATATGGATCAGATAAATTTGTGGATAAAAGGAAAGGAGGTGTACCAAGGTCTTTGTAATCATAGGTGTAGAATGGGCATCCTAAATCATTTGGAAACTATTTTATAGTTTCTAATTTATTTTTTTCTTAGAGATACGGTTTTAAAATGGTAAAGGGGCTTATTATTATAGCTCATTTATGTGTTATTTGTGATACTCATTTTTAAAACAACATATATAATTTAAAATATGTTCAGGTGCTGAATGTGTCTTTGACTATAGGTATTAATAATATATAGATATCATGGGAAAATGGTGGCAGAAATCTCCTTTACAGTTTAATGAAATAAACAGTAATAGAGAAAAAGTAGCCTTATCAGAGCCTTTTTAAAGAGGAGGTTGTATTTTCCAAGATATTAGTGTTATTGTGCTATCCAACACTAAATGGTGGCAATTAATGTTTTTAGGCTGTAAGGTGTTTATGTAGGATAAAGTCATGGTACAATACATTCTGAAACAACTGCAATACACAATGAACAGGGAGCATTTTAATCTGGGGTTAAAATTTTAACTTTTATTTCTAGTGCAACCCCTTGAACATGCCCTATGATCAACACTCTGGCCTTCTAAGTGGGTTGCTAGAAAATCATACAGCAAAGAGGGACTTTCAAGAACACTTAAATCTGCCGACAGTTAAGTTACCTGAACAGGGTCACTTGCTGGTTGTGCTTGAGAACCTCTGTTCATCTGTTGTTTCGTACTTTCCCTGAAACTCATTTTGAAGTTTCAGACAGGATGCCCACCCATGGATGGCACAGACTACACAATAAAAGACAGGCTGCTCCTGTGGTCCAGTGCTTGACCCAAGGGCGATTTCTGTCAGCTGCCAGGATTGACTTTGCTACTTTTGTTTAAGTCATTCTTTCCCAGAATTCTTCGCTGCCAGGATTGACTATGCTACTTTTGTTTAAGTCATTCTTTCCCAGAATTCTTCTTAAGGATTACTTTGTGGTCCTTATTACCTGTAACTTTCAATAGCCATAATACTTACACATTTTTATCCTGTCATAGCGTTTTCCATCAGAATCATATTGATTTCTTTTGTGAAAAATATAATAATCCTCATAGTGACTGAATTTTTCTATTTCTATCAGAAAGAAAACTATTAAAACGCTTGCACATCTCCCTCAAACTGATACAATGCATTTATAATACTTTTGTAATAACAAATACCACAAAGACATATGTATCCAGTAAGGGTTTCCATTTTTATGACACTTGCTTCTTAAGAACAGACATATTCTTTAATGAAAGAAAAAAGTTGCCAGCTCTGAATTGATTGACGTTTGTTTACTTAACTCTCTCCTTTTGAAAGCCTGCACACCTATTTCAACCTTGAACAGTTTCCAACTGTGGTATACTGGAGCATTTTTTCATTTATTAAGTTCAGTGTTGCCAACCCAAACAAAGTATAATCAGCGATGATCCGAGCAGACCAAGCTGTCTAGCACCATACAATGTATCTGCATACTAATTTCCAAATTCCCTCACATTTCCAGAGAACTAATGGGATCATTTTCATTCTGTTACAGCAACTCAACAGTTACTGAATCACCATCTGTGTTTTCGTTAACCTGAATCAGATATGAATTCTGTTATTGCAAGGTAGAGCAGCTTGTTTAATGATTCTTAATCTTTTCTTTAATTAAATCATGCAGCCAACCTGAAAAATCTATCTTAATGCAAATTAGGAGCTTTTTTGGCATTCGCTTACAGTAATGCACTAATAAGGTTAATTTATGAAGGTTCTCTTCCAGTCTGTACAGATGATATTTGTTCACTGCATATTTTTAGCATATTGTCCCTTTTTGTAATATTTTAAGTAATAAAAACATAGTTATTTTTCACTTACACAAATGAGAGATACTGTAAGCAGCCCTCTCTGTTAAACAAAACTAAGTATAAAAATATAAAGAATTTTATGTTAAGAGGAGGATTCCTTTTATTGAATTTTAAGTGCCAATACTCTGGAAATAACTGTCTCTAACCATTTTTAGGTTCTTAGGTGTATGAGTGGAGAGGGAGCTGAATACAGTAATTAGATGAGGTATTCCCTTGAATACTTTTTATTCTTTTCAACATGAATTATTTTATGAAAAGTAAATAAAATGCCATGGAATATTTCTATCAGAATTTATCCGTTATGTAAGCAATATAAATTTAATTTTATTAATTCTTAAATGACTTTCTTAATAATTTCATTTTCAAGTAGATACTGTGATTAGTACTTCTTATATGCTAAATTGAGTATAAATAGAGCCATGGTGATAGAATAGATGATAAGAAACGGGGCAGATTAAAAATAAATTACACATTCTAAGAACAGTGGGATTAAAATTTAATATATGGAAGAATAAGTCTAACCTCACAACTTTAATATTTATCATAGCTATTTTTTCATGACTTGGCCTCTGATCATATTGTGTCATAAAATTTGTCATTCACAATTAAAACACATAATTAGCTATAGTGCTAAGTTTACTTCCAATCTAGAGTTCATGTTTGATTGAATCACACTGATAAGGATTAAAGAAGAGTAAAAGTCATTGGCGTAGGTGTGTATGGTGAGCTTAAAAAATTGAGAGCCACACATGCAAAGTGTGCTCTGCATGCAAATGTATAATCAAGGTGCAAATTTGAATGGGATGTGATATTTACTTCCAAAACTTGAGTATATATTGTAAAGTTTGTGAGTTTTGGACCCACAACATTTTCTATTATGATATCAAATAAGCTATAAGTATTTCCTCAAATGTCAGTGTTGGCCTTCTGGGTTTGGCCAGTTTGCATGATTTGTCTATGGATATATGATGGTCTTTGAGTAAAAGATGAAGCTTTTAAGAATTTGTCTTTCACATTACACTTCGAAATGCCCTATGGTGAAAAACTTTTAGCTGGTAAATCAAAGACCTGGAATATATATTTTCTGTATGGAACTCATCTTCTATTCCTATGACATTTAGATTCAACTCTAAATAATTATCTGACTAAGTACATAGTAGCATTATAATCCATTTTTTCAGAACATAATAGAGTATTTGTTATTTTTAGATACAATTTATTTGTTAATTACACAAAAATACTTTTAAGCAGTTTGTAGATTTTATTATAGAATTGTGAAGTATAAGCATGTCATCCATCCCCCAAAGCACATGGAAACACTGTAAAAGATGAGTGTGGTGGCCTTAAAAAAGTAATAAATTGTATAGCACATTAAATTTATTATAATCAGGCCCTCTAAGCTTTCCTCTTTTATGCATAGTATAAATATATGCAAATCTTGACCTGTGGTTTTAATTCTGCTAGACTTTGAAAAGATAAAAACAAGCTGACAAATGAAGTAACAAATGTACTATTGCTTTTAACTTCCAAACTCCAGTAAGGCTATTGACTCTATTTATTACACCTCCAGGTAAAATTCAGTCCAGGGGGAAGTGAAACCAACAGAAAGCATCAGTCATTTGAAGAATAATTACACAGCTTAACTATAATTAGAATCAAAGCAGGATATTTGTGTTCAATTGCCAAAGAAAGTCCGATAAAGTGTTTGAAATACTATGGGTCAGCAAGTACCTGATCTATAGGCATTAGAGAGATTCTTTGGCATGAGCAGGATGTTTGTATTTGGAATCAAGTGATAAAGAAATAGTTTTCACTGGAAAATTGTTAAATTACATTGCCTTTTCAATTCTTTGGGACAAAAACTATAAAATACTGAATTATTACCTTTAGCAAGACTGCTATTTTAGGAATTTTAAACTAATATTGACTGCTGTCAGATCAGTTTCTAGATTTATTGACTTAAGAAGTTGATATAAACTGAGGTGAAGGCAAGGTCAGGTCAATATTTATCTTGCAAATCAATAGATTTTGATACTAACAAAAAGTAAAGCTCAATGTATTTGCATGGTTGGTAGAAAAAAGGAAACGTCTTATCAAAAAGTATGCAGCTTTGAAATTATCTTAGCAAGTTAAACTTGTTAGTTTCACTTATTGTCAGTTAATATTTCCTTAAGAATATAAAGAAGAAATTCTTCTACATAGTACTACTGAGAACTTAAATTACATAGCATACATATTCAATATTTCTGTTGTGATAAAATAAATGATATTTAAGCATTGCATTATTGGTTATGAAAATTATTCTGTCATTTTAACTTCTATTTATCTGTTAAAGAACAGAGAGGAAAAAACAAATGAAAGAATATTTGATGCTCATTTGGAATTGCATTCAGTTTTTAACCTAATGGCAATTACAATACTGTCACCAAATGGTGATCTGTATTTGGCTTAGATTTCTTGTATTTTATTCATCTTCAGAGCTCATGTATGGACCAAGGTACCTGATATACTGTAGACACACAAATATTTAATTAATAAAAGAAGGTTTCTGTAGTTTCTGGAGATAGATTTCAATGATTTTTCAATCCCTTATATGATATTAGTTCCAGGCAATAGGATGTTCATCAACATTTCTCCTATAAAAGTACAGAAAAAATGTAAGAAAAAAAAATGGTGTCTGTCATCCAATTTTTTGCCTTACCTACTATGAGCTAACAGAGAATGCCAAATACTAAACAGGATTTTAGAAAGCACTTGTACAGCAAAACACAAATTGGCATGCTTGATATGTGCACTAGGTATAAGAATATGAGATGTACTCAAGAGAGGGGAAGATTTTGGGGTCTGAAATAAGATGTATTGCAGAATGTGGAATAGACCTATATTAGAGATTGTGCCACCGTAATAGAGCAAATCTAAGAGAACAGAGAAGATAGGGGAGATCACATTTTTCTCAGGAGAGAATTTCTAAAATTAATATTCTGGTTACAAAATTATCATAGAAAAATATTAACTGTTTTTGTTCATGAAGGTGAAGATTTTGTTTGGGAAAGTGAAGAAAAACTATGACCTGTAGTAACATTGCCAAAAGGGAACTTGTTTGTTGTTGTTGTTGTGTTTTTTTGGAACCGGGATTGAACTCTGTCCCTTGCTCTTGCCAGGGAAGCACTTATTCCACTGAGCCATCTCCCCGGTCCCTGGAAACTTGTTTTTGCCTGAAATCTTATATCATATTTCCATTCTTTATATTCATAGTACTGTACATGATCTATATCATAATCATGATAGTGTACTTTTTGAAGGCAGCAAGTATGAGTTACATGATCTTCCAGTTACCTTCATTTCCAAGCACAGTAGTTTTCACATAAAAGGTTCTTTAAAAAATGGTTGAGCATGTACTAAAAATTTTCTAAAAATTTCATTTGAAGACTCAGGCATGATGTCACATACCCAAAGCCTAGAACTCAGGGCAATGATGCGTTGTCTCAACAGACCAGAGTATCAGTAGAATAGTTTAGAAGATACAGATATAACTACAAACATACTCAGGCACCTTATCTTTGAAAAGGAGCCAAACATGTCAATGGGAGTAAAAATATCCTCTTTAATACATGGTCCTGGATACACTAGCTCTCTACAGGCCGAAGACTAAAATTAGATCCATATCTATCACTGTGTACTCTCTATAGTCAAAATGGATCAATGACTTCAATATTAATACAGAAGAACTAAAATTAATGGAGGAGAAATTAGGTAGAAATCTTGAAGACATAGGGATAGGTAGAGAGTTCATGAACAAAGGCTAAACTGCATGGGGAATATAAGGAATTAACAACTGGAATTTTATCTTTTTGAAAAGTTTCTGTACACAAAAACAAATTACCGACAGAGTAAAAAGAAAGCCTACAAACTGGGGAAAAATTTTGCTTAGTAAAACTCTGCATCATCTCTTTTCTTTTTACTATTTTTGTATTGTATTTAAAAATAAAATTATAAATATAAAATAAAACAAACTTTTATTTCTATTAAGTATAACTTTACTACTACATTGTTTAAAAGGAAAAATAAAGGAGTTAACTCTTATTGTTGGCCATCTTTTATATTTCCATCGGAAATTGCAAATGACTCCACTAGAAGGTATATCATAACCTAAATAAATGTTTCATCTTTCTACCTCTTATAATAAAATGTGACGTCAAATAAATAGAATATGTTTTCTTTGTTTTGGTATTATAAGACCTGATGCATTACTTTGTGTCTTAGTCCATTTTCTATTGTTTTCTAGGCTACTACACATGTGGCAATGTATAAACAAAATAATTTTAAATGGCTCATGGTTCTGTAGGCTGGGACATTCCAAAACATGTCATTGGCACTTAGTGAGAAGCTTCCTGTTGAATCTAAAATGACAAAAGTGTAACTGATACAGCAAGTCAGAGAAAAGAAATCTGGCCAAGATTACTATTATGATTTTGATCTAAAATATTTCCTGGAAGACTCATGTATTTCAAAGTAAGTTTATCATTGGGGACTGGTAATGACCAGTGGAATTGTTCACTGATGAGTTCATTAGCAGCATGTACTGTTAGGACATGGGGCCTGGTGGGATGAAAGTCCTTGGGTCATGACCTGAAGGGGTATTCTTGTTCCCTCTGCCTTCTCCTCCTCCACCTCTTCTTCCTCCTCTTCCCCCTCTTCCTGATAGCTTCCTAGCTTCCATGTGATGAGTGAATTTACTTCACTAGACCCTCCTACCAAGCCATTATTGCCTTGGAGCCAATTGACCTTGGGCTAAATCCACTGGAAACTATGGCCTCTAAATTATGGATTTCAGATATTTTGTCCCATCAAGAGGGAAGTGATCTCTACATTTATCCTTTTACCTGGACTCACTGCAGAAACAGCACAATCGCTCACACAATAATGGGATTGACTCAATCAGGGAGCAAAATTCTCATGGCCAAATCACCTCTTAAAATTCTACCTCTCAATTCTGCTACACTGGCAAATTTCAACATGGATTTTGGAGGAAACACTGAAATCATAGCATTTTCCATGTACTGAGAACTCAAATTTTAATGATATAGTTTCCTCAATTAAAAACATGTTAAATTATTTATTGTAACAAAGCATATTACATTCTCTTAGTTGTGATTACATTAATTTAATTTGTAAAAAACAGGATGAAAATATAGAAGTCTGCAAATTCCCCTGTTTTAACATAGTCTTTTCTTTTTTATTATCATTGAAAGAGTAATCAGGTCTTTTTCACATGACTGGTATACTATAAAGTAAAAAAGTTCTTATAGGTTCACAATCACAGTAAAAATCTATATTTTAGGTGGACATCACTGCACAGCTCTGTAACTCTAACACTTGTGAGGTTGAGGTGTGAGGACCACAACCTTCCCTTAATACTCCAAACCAGTATCAGAAGACAATCAACAAACAAACAAAAAAAGTACAAGCAAACAAAACACTGCTTGACTTTAGTGCTATGCTAGTATCTTTGAAGTATACTTTTATTTAAATAAAATAAATACACACTAATAGGACTTGAATGTATTGGCATTGGTAACACCAGGAGAGTGAAGGAGAGAAGAAGGAGGAGAAGGACGAGGAGGGGGAGGAGGAGGAGGAGGAGGAGAAGGAGAAGAAGAAGAAGAAGAAGAAGGAGGAGGAGGAGGAGGAGGAGGAGGAGGAGGAGGAGGAGGAGATAATTCAAGTGCTTAGGAGTCCATTGTTAATGTAAGAACTAGTCTTACTATATAATATCAGTATGCTTCCTCCAAAAGCATGAGCTATGCTTCACTCAGAATTAATAATATTCTTTTAAGTGTGTTCTCTGGGTAGGGTGATACTTTCATTATCAAAATTAAGCTATTTTCAAGGGCCACATGCATTGTCTCAGTTACCTTTTTTCTGGTTTCTGGGGAAAAATAAAATACACCCAACATTAAGGAAGGAAAACGTTATTTAGCTCACAGTGTGTGAAGGTTTCAGTCCATACTCTGCTAGCTCCAAGGCAGAGTGACATATAACAGAGTGTAGCAGTTCATGGTGGCAACAATTGGAAAAATAGCATGCACAAAAAGGGAGGAGCAGCAGCAGAGAGCAAGCCTCTTTCCCTTCCATACATTGCATCAGGCTACCCACCCCAGGGTGGGTGTAGCACTCATATCATAATCCGAGCACCACTCACACCTATAATCCCAGAATTGGATCATGAATTAATCACAAACTAGCAGTCCACCCATGATTTCAAGAGGCTTTGAGGGGACATCTAGACACAAACCATAGCATGCATGCAGTTTTGAAGATCTAGATATCATACAACGTGGTTCTATAGACAGATATTATGTATCCCTGTAATATGATGATTTTTTAACTTTCTCTGTACCTAGGACAGTGATAGCTGGGTTAGATGGGATATCTACTTTTAGATTTTTGAGACATTTCCACTGACTTCCATGGTAGTTGTACTACCCTACATTCCCACCATGATGCCCACCCTACATCCTCACCAGCATCTGTTCTTATTAGATTTTTTTTGGGGGGGTGATATTCATTCTTCCTGGTGTAGAATTGTATCTCTGGGTAGTTTCAATTTACACTTCTCTGATGACTTTCAGTATTTGTATACATTGAAGAACTACATTTTTATAAAGAAAGATAAACTTGATGCATGCATAGATAAATGGAACACATTGGAGAACATAATGTTAAGTGAAATAAGTCAGACACACAAGCTCCAGTGCCACATGATTTCTCCCATATAAGAAGAACTTAAACTTTGAGATGGATAGATGAATGGATAGATAGGTGTAGACATAGGACAAAATAGAAGAGACACAGATGGGAAATAGGAAAAAGTTAAAATAACTCCCCAAGTTATTCATTTTGTTGTTTTCCAAAAATTTATTTATTCTGTTGCTTTAAATATATTTAATAGATAATAATTTATTTCATGTATATTGATATTTCATATTTGTTGAAAAGAAAGTTTGTGTTTTTGTTTGTTTCCTTTTTGTAAGAAACTTCTTAGTTTATGTCTTATATTGAGTAACTACTTTGAAGAAAGTACCTACAATGTAATAACTATTGTTATTACCCTATTAATCATGAAAATTCATTTAATTTTCATAAAATGGAAAAGGAAAAAAATAATTTAAAAAGAAAATAAATAAAAATAGACACAAAAATTAATGTGCTTCCAATTACTACTAAGTGTGTTTCTAGGAGTACCTGTTCAAACTTGGATGCAAGAGTGGGACACTTGGGTTTGAATTCTTTGGGGGTTCTCACCTTAAGATGTTCACTTGGGGCTCTGCAACAGTCTCAGTGAATCTGAATCTCTAAAGCTGGGTGAGATTCCACACTCTAACCAGAACCAACCATGGCACCAATGCACAATGGCTCCATGGATATTAGAATTGAAATGATGGTTCTAAAAGGGTGATCACAGAGTGAGGAGGCAATTGGTAGCACTTCATTGTTCTCTGCAGGGGCATAAAGCCTTTCCTTCTCACTGTACTTGAGTATGCTGTCTCATGACTCAGTAAGATTTAGGAGATTTAGAACATAATTTTACAATAGGACTTTGAACATGTTTGCTATGTAACAAAATCTGCTATTTTAAAAATGTGACCAACAAAATCAGAATGAACTGGAGATGAGATGTCAGGCCTTCATATGTGTAATGTTTCTGTTCTGTGTCATTACAACCCCCATGAAAAAAATGTGGGGCCAAACCTAAGCAAACTGCTTTATGACCAGTTTGATACCAGGAGTCCCAAGAAAAATAATTATAAATTAAAGAGAAAAACTCCCTTAGAAATGTATAATTACTCTTCAAAGCTTACTCTAAGATCACATTTTGAAGCTTTAAGAACTTTCAGATCATATTATTTAACTTAAAATATGTTCATTCAGGCTCATTGAAATGTACTTTTGCCCATAAAACATGTCCAGGGTCTGACTGTTGCACCAATGAATCCTCCTTAATACAAACAGTGAACTTGGGTCTGTGAAAGGTGAAGAACACATTGGCCAGAATCAAGGAAGTAATCATCCCAATTTTGTATTTGATTTTGCCAAAGCATGGTTCTCATATTGTAGTTTTCTAGAGAAGAGTTATTCACCAAGATATTGCTTCTATAGGGTAGAAACAATCTCTTATAACAAGAGAAACTACTTTTATAACACCAATTATGACATATGCAGATTTCTTTATTTAAAATTGAGACATTGAAATTATAGGCTAAATGATTAAATATTGTTTGTTCCAAAATAAAAGAAATAAATTCACCATTTGTAGTTTCTCAAAGCTGAAAAGGCTATTTTTCATGTAGAACAAAAAAAGGCAGCATTTGTTTGATATCATTTTGATGAATTATTAATTTTATCACAGCCAAGATGACAGCTAATATTAGAACATTGAATTATTAATTTTCAAATGTGCAATAAAATGCAGAATAAACATAAACAGAGATGTGTTTTACGTATGGGTTTCATTGCTTACATATTCTATTTAAGAAAAGTATCAAAGGAAACAGAAGGAATTAAAAATCTTGTCAACACTTCTGATGAATTCTTTTACTGAGTATTTTATATGCAATTTTGAAATAGAAGGCACAAACAACATTTTGTGTTATCTGATAATAAATGTGATTATTGAACACAAAGATATATACATTATCCATATCACAGATCAGCTTTGTACAGTGGTAAGTAGGATGGTTAAATTACAAAGTCATAATAAGAGTGAGAAACATCTGTGATCTTAAAAGATTCATCTCTAATATTCTCAGGATGATTTTTATGGAAAGATGCAAACTATGTCTTCCAAATAATTTCATTTTATCCTTTTAGCATTTTTCCAATGTTACTTTTCCTACTTCACAGATAACACTCAAAATATGCTCAACTGTCTTCTTCATTATACAGTGTTGATGAAGTTCTAGTCCTAACACAAAGACAGACTACACAACTATTTTTGCATTGAAGGGAATTAATGTCAAATAAAGTCAAACATCTTCTGAAGCTTTGACCCTTTAAAGCCTTCACCTTTGATTCCTAAACAAGCATTTCCCTCCTTTTGCCATAATAACTACTCAATGCAAAGCTAGGTAACTAATCTGAGCTTTTAGAAAATTGGAGGAGATGGAAAGAGGTTGATGACAGAGAGATGAAGAATTTTAGGGCATATTTCTTTGGCAGAAAAAATAAAGTGGAGAGTCTTCACGAAGAGCTAGAGTCAAGAGCACCACTCATTAAGGTTTTCAGGTACCTGGATTGGAGATAAACAGAACCCCAACCTTAGGAGGCAACTTGAAGATGAATCCCATCAGATGAAATCTAGTAACATGAGTATTTAGAGGAAGAAGTAGGACTATTTCTCTATCTCAGCATGTTGCTGCTTACAGATTAAGTCTGCAGAATACTCCATTGGAGAAAACTCAAGTCCCCATGAGAATAGAAGCAAGTGCCAAAATGGCTGTCAGGCCATCAAGCAGTACTCAACTTAACAAAACCTGCCAGGGCTCACCTTTCCTAAGTCTCCTTTCCCATGAAGATAAGGTCTGGCCAGTGGTATATTCATAAGACAGGGCTTTCTCAACTCAGGACACTAAGGAAAAAGTGCAAGAAAGGGAACCACTCAGATAACTGTGGCCGAGTAGTACCAACAAGACAGAGAGGCAAAGGGCATGGTATATGACCACTCCAATAAGGATCAAGAACCAGACATTTCAAGGATCCAAGAAATGGGGCTTGCAGCAGCAGAATCAGGTATGGTCCAGCGATGAGGAAAATATATTGGAGCCACCATTCTGCCACTGTGCCCCAACTAGCACTGAGCTCCCTTGCCAGTGTGAGCCTTTCCCAGTTCCCAACCCAAGCACAACAGAAGCCCTGCAGAATAGCTCTCCTGACCAAGACCTAAGAGCCCCTGAGCTTGAAAACTGAGAAGAGACCCTGAGTGAAGTTGAATAATTTGGATTCTGGGTCACTGGAGATGAGCAAAACAATTCAGATCAGTGACCATGGGGGCTATTTCCTTCCGGACCCAAGAAACTATTAAAATTTCAGGTCAGGCTGAAATTCAAAAGTAGGAGTGCTGTTTTGAAAGATTAATAAAGGGCACAGAGAAAACCATGGGAATGGCATGCACAGGTGGGCCTCCTGCCTCCTGCCTAAGTACATGGGCCACTGAAGTTTCAGCCCAGTAAACAGCTAGGAGGAACAGCGATATAACTGCAAGGGGCTGCCACAGGAAGCTGAGAGGCTCAAACAGAGAGAAGCTCAGGGCCGTGCCTGGGGCAGAATCTCATCTGAGAAGCTGACCTGTGAGTAGGAGGAGCTGCTTCACTCTGCAACACTCTGAGAACACCAGACACTCCTGGGCAATGAGTGGTGTATGATTTTTTGGTGTGTGTGTGTGATTCTTCTTTATTTTTCTTGTTATATTTTTGGAGTGGCAGGCCTTGGTACACAATTGTGTATGATTACAACGATGTGGGTAAATTTTCTACCATTGCTTGTAAAACATTCCACATAAGTTAATCCACATGGACCACATTCAAAGGTTGTTTCTTGGTGGTGTCTGACCCTGTTGCTGTGCCTCCAGCAGCTGGACATGAGCCCCTTAGTTTCTCTCAGCTGCAATCTGTAGTACCACCCTTTCCTCACATTCATTATTTCCTCACCTATATCTTTATTTGTCTCTCAGTATGTTTCTCTTACTTTTTAATTTTATTTTTAATGTTTTCCTCTCCCTTTCTACCTATTCCCCAGTTTACATGTAGTCTTCAAAGGGTCATTTTCAAGGTTTTCCACAATGTGTGTCTCTGTTGAGTTATTAATTAGACTCAATCTCCCTGCATCCTCTTTCTCAATCTACATGAAGTCATCCTCCTTATTTTATTTCTTCATCTCCCTTTTTAAGCTTTCACAAGACTTCTCACCTTCTTCCTTTTTTGTCTGTATATATAAAAAAATCATGTCTGTATATAAAAATAAAATCAGTTCAGCAGATTAAAGTGCCCATTTAGGCAAATGCAGAGCCCGGGTTCGATCCCAATCATGCTGTGCCATCCCTGAGGCTGTGGCGAGCTGAGCTGGTGGCTGAGACTGGGTGTGGTGGTGTGTGCCTGTAATCCCAGCACTTGTGAGGCTGAAAACAGGAGAATCACTACAAATCTGATCTATGTAGTGAGACCCTATAAACTCTGTAAGAAATACATAAAAAACTAAAAAATTAAAAAAATAAAAAACTCATAAAAGCTCTTTTGTTCTCTTAGAGAGTATGTGAAGTGTAGATGTTCATGAAAAACTTTCAGTACTCGGTATCTTACATCAAACTTTCACTTTTATTTGTTTATTTATTATTTGATCACCAAAAGCCATTGCTTATGTCCTGAACAAGACCACAATTGCATAAAAATAAGAGACAAAGACTGAAAATTGAATAATAGGACTACAAAATGTTCTGAACATGAAAGGATAAAACAGACTGAATAAGTAACCTGTACAATGGGTAACTATCAGCTACAGTGCTTCACTGATAGAGGATGAACATCTAGGATACGTAAAAACTTGGACAATTTTACATACTCATAAGAGTAGATGCTAAGGAACAAAACACTCACTCTAAAACAGGTAATTGAAATGAATAGATACTTCTCAAACTAAGACGTCAATGTACACAGAAAATATTCAGCATTTTGATAGTGAGGGGAGTAAAATTTAAAGCAACAATAAGATTCGATCTTATATCAATAAGACTCATGGTTATCGATTCAAAGAAACATCACATGCTGACAAGGTTGTAGTTAAAAAATAACCTTTTCATATGGTTACTAAGAATGCATACTAGCACCAACCAGTATGGAATCAGTATGGATACTCTGCAAAATATAAAAATAGAAATTCCATTTGATTCCACGCCACCTCTTGTGTCATCAGATTGCTATGATGCATGACTACCCATATTCATAGCTATTCGATATAAAATGGCTATGCTGCACAAAGCCTTGCTACGGCCTGTGCCTCGATGTCTCTCTGAAGCCTCATGCAGTGATAGGTGGAGCTTTTTAAGAGGCAGCTGAATCTAGAGTGTGGGGTGCTTGGCTTATGGGTCTGTGATTACTGAATCAGCCCACTGATTAGATTGGTGCTGCCCTAATCTTGATATACTATGTAGAACACAAAGGAGCAGAAACAAGCTTATAAGGTCCCTTGCTTGCTCACACCTTCCTGCCCTCTGTGGGCTATTTCCCTTCTGTGATTCCCCTTTGCCATGCCATCCTGCCTTGGAATGAGTCAACTAGGAACTGAAACCTCTATGTACCAAATAAACCTTTCCTCCTTTGACTTGGGCTGTAAGATATTTTGTCTCCACAACAAGAAAAGCAATACCAGCCTAAATCCCTGTTAACAGGGGACTATGTTAAGCAACGTTATCATGTATAAAAAATCAAATATTATTCAAACAAAAAGAAGGATAAATTTGAGTCATTTGCAAGAAAATCAATGGGTTTTAGGTTTAGAAAATTAAGCAAAATAAATCAAACAAGACTAAATATCCCATTGATTCTCTTATATAAGAAGGCTAAAACACATAATATAAAGAGCAAAATAAAGGAGAAATGGTGATAAAGTAGGGAGGTCGAGTTTTGGATATGGGGAAGAAACCAAGGGAAGGACATCAGGTAGAGAGGTAGGGAGGAGAATAGATGATGAACAAAATTAGACACCAATTATATGTTGATGCAATGTATGTCCATATACATCCATATTTTTACTAATTATATGCATACCATTTATATGTATAATATGATACATATTAAAATTCATAACAATGTAGAATAATAAGAATATTGTTTCTTCTTCCCTTTTTTATCTCTTTTCTGAAGGTCTGCCTTCTAGCTTTCAGCCATTCTTAATTTAATTAGTTAATTCATTACTTATAGGAGACACTGACAATCATTGGGTCCCTTCTTTTTCCCCTACCTCTCAGGAAAGACTTTCTTTTGTTGTCTGACGTGCTTTGCCTTAAAAACCACCGATCCATCCATATATTTGTTCTTTTGGGGGAGATGCTACTTCAGGCAGAAGCTTCATCTGGCCCCTGTTGTTCCATCATGGACAGAAACAGAAATCATTCTTATATTATTTGGAACTTAAGGAATTGTTATTTTGCTCATAAGTACCTTTAGTACACTAAAGGATAAGTGTTGTAAAACAAGTAACTTTAAAATAAATAACCAGCTTTAGTATCAAGCACTTAGCAATAAATAGTAAATGGAGAGATTTGGAAGGACCACTCTTGCCTTTTCTCAACAACCCATTTTTGCAGGCGCAATCTCATGAGCACTCTCTGAGGACCACGCCCCCAGTTTCTGACCACCTTTCACTAGTTCCACCTTTTACACATGCCACCATTTCCCAACGTCACTGAGCTGAGGACCAGGCTTCCTATATGTGGACCTGCAGGCAAGCATGCAAGCGATACACAAAACATAGCAATGCAATATACATTAAAATTACATACCACAATATCATTATTTCTTTAAGAATTTATAATTTAAAAATATGCTACTAAATTATTTCAAAAAACAGGTTTCTCATATTTAAAAAATGCGGTATTTATTTTCTGAGCCTGCTTTTTTACTATTAATCTGCTGTTTTCCAGTTCTGTTTATGAGCAGGCCAGCTAGGCAGCTTCCACAGCTTGGTTATGGTGAAGTGCGTCATGATAAGCATGGAAATTCATGAGTCGTACAGGAGGCAGGCTTTCTTTCTTCCAGGAATATACTAAGGTGGTATAGGTAGATCAAACTGTATACAACCCTTATGTTTAATTTTGAAGAATTGCCATACCTAGTTCCACAGCATTATAATATGTTATATACATGTACCAGTTTCACAGATTCAAAAGTCCCTCAGATATGTGTACACATGTGCACACACACTTGTGCATACATAATCATATATACATATGCATGATAATACATACTTATATCATATATATATATATATATATATATGAAAAGTGCCAAACATGACTCCATTTTACAGAATTAAATTTTTTAGTTCTCACCAAAACCTATAAGTATCCTTCAGAATTGGAGATAATAAAACAAAATACATCAAAGACACTCACCTGGGCCTGAGGAACCTCATCAGTGCCTAAGCTATGACCACACTCTGAAAGGGCAGTAATATTTCAGAAGAAATGCGAGGTGCTTGGACGCTTGTGAAGCAATAGCCAAAGCTCTCAGGCACCATACAGTTTTTGTGAGAGCAGTCTGACACTTACTTCCTCAGATACTTTCACGACAGCATTCTTAGAGCTGAGGAATTCTGGCCATGAAAAACAGGATATTGTTCTCTTATATCTGCTGCCAAACGGACAAGAAGAGCAACATCTTAAAGGAAGTGTAAACATTTTTCATTCAGCTAAGTGGTGTGTGAACTAGCTGAGCTATATTTAAGAAGGAGCCAAGATACACACACACAACACATACACATACGCATAGCCTGGCTCTATATTTTGTGTCTGAAAACTTGGAAGATTTAAATCCTCAATTTTGTAAGCTTGCCTTACTATGAGGCATAGCTCACTAGAATTTACTCCAGTGTGTGACCGTTATATTTTATATTAGAAAAGAAAATAGCTCTTACACTGAAACTGTTCTGGACACATTATTAGAACTAATTCACTTTATTTTTAAAGTAATCCCATAATTTCTATCCAATATTAATAGCATATACATTCTTCTCACTTGCTACCAGAACATTCTCTACAATGGATGTCTTATACCCCTAAACAGGTCTCAATAAGATGGAAATAATATCAAATAAATTTTCTTTATTTCATGGAAAAATCTCAGACAAAATTTCATACAAAATAGTAGGAGACTTACAAAAAACAAGTTAATAACTTTTAACTGTCAATGATCCTAAGTAATGAAAGTACAGTGTGGCAGCAGAGAAAATAATGATAAAACCTATAAAAAATGTGCTAAGGGGCAGTCAAATAGCTTAGCAAATTAAAGCACCTGCAAGCAGGATCAGGGGCCTGAGGTTTGGTCCCTGGGCCTGCCTGGCCAGCCCCAGCCCTGAGGCACCCTGAGACAGCAATTGAGACTGGGCGTGGTGGTGCATGCTTGTAATCCCAGCTCTTGGGAAGCTGTAAACAGGCAGATCACTACCAGTCTGATCTAGTAGTGAAATCCTGAACACCCTATAAACCCTTCTCTAAAATAAAAAAAAAATTTAAAAAAATCACACAAAGGAAATGTGCTAGATTACTTTTAGATTTCCTTTACTGAGATCCACCTGATCGTCTGGAGATAAAATGTCATACGACACATACCAAGGCCATAAGTAACTATACTTACTGGTTTTTCAGTGCCACCATAGCTGGTCTCTGTCTCCTAAATGAAGAGGTAAAATTAACAAAACAGGCCACCCTCCAAAATGAGATGGCATTAGACATTCTAAGAACAGTGACACAGGGGAATACTGATGAAACTGTGAAAACTAAATGTTGACTTGCATACCTGACCCTTCTACTAATGTCTCAATAGCTGTTCAAGATATTAGACAACAAATCAATGGTATTGAGACAGTGAGGCCTCACGGATCCTATCTTTATCGTCTTTATGGATAGCCATTACTGACTTCTCTTGGTAAAAATCTTTGACTATATTCAAAATTATCCCATTGATGTTATTATTTGGCCCATGCATACTTAACTATTTTTTTGGCTCTGTCTCCTCCTGATATAAAACTATTTAACTACCTAGGATGAAAATGCCTGATGTCTATGAAGGGCCTTTAGATAAAACCTCTGGAGAGCATCTCTAACTGCCAGTCAACAACTACAACCCCTTTCAGCCTGAAGAAAACAGGGTGATTATCTCCCATGATTCCATCACAGCAGTTGGGGTTACTTCTTTAGAGGGGGGAATGTTGTAGGCAATTTAATTAGATAGAAATTATAGGCAGTCAGACAGGGCTAGGCTTTCAAAGGAGACAGCACAGAAGACAAGATACCTTGCAACTGTAGGAGAGACAGACACGCTCACTGTGGGCCAGACCTCAAGAACAAAGATCCAAGAAATGCTTACCTCCCTAAAGATAAGCATCCAAGATTGATAATCACATTGAGCAATCCAGGAAGAGTCACTAATCAACCCCCTAAAGGATAAGCCCCTGTTTTATATTTTTCCCACTTGCTATGTGACTCGCTTCCCCATTTTGTCCTGGATTTAATCAATTTTACCTGAGCAGTTTTCCTTTGAACATTATTGGTTGACCATAGTTTCATTCTGCCTCATGTGCAAGTTCCCATGTTTCCACCCTAGACCCACCTTGCCTCATGGTTTTGGCCTGTTTAAAATCCCTACAACCTCAGAGTTTCAGGGCAACCCACTGGGGTCTCTTTCTGTCCTTCTCTTTGACAGAAGTTTTCTTTCCCTCAATAAATATATTCTGCTCTTTTAAAAAAAAATAGCAAAAGAATAACAATAGTTAATACATCACATGTTGTTATCTGCAAAGTAGATGCTCAGTGCTCAAGATATGGTCATAAAAATTTCTCAATGAATGTAGGGCAAAACTTTTTTTAATGAACTAAAAGACACATAGTATAACTAAGTTCCCACTGGCCTTTGCCCTTTTCTCCATCGTAGTTTTCTTTTCCTTTTGAGCAATTTCTTCCCACCTTACAGTATCTGTTGAGCATTTTATTATTTATTTATTTTATATTTTAGGGAAGGGTCTACAGGGTGTTCAGGGTCTCACTACTAGATCAGACTTATAGCGATCCACCTGTTTACAGTCCAAAACAGCTGGGATTACAGGTGTGCCTAACTAGCCCTAGTCTCAACTGCTGTTTTAGCGTGTCCTGGGGGTGCCCTCAGACTAGACTTGTGTGGCAGATCCAGGGATCAAATTCCTGGTCCCTGTGCCTGCTTGCAGGAGCTTTAATCTGCTGAGCTGTTTCTTAAATAGATAACATTTTAAGCATTGAAAGTCACAAGAAACATAGGTGATGAAATTATGAGTTAGGTGAAGTCTAAGAAATTGTTGCATCTTGTATAATGAATAACCACTAAGACAACAATATGCAATGTGTTAATTATTGAAACTGTCCTACTAATCGGGTTTGAAACTGTCTCATTGCTACTTGTTTCTCAATAGAATTATTTTTACAAAAGAAATTGTTGCCATTATCTTTCAAGTCATTAATAGATTTTTAGCTCTAAAGACTGAGTGAGCATCCTATAAGCCATATGTTTATAGGAGGTGAGACATTCAGGATTTCAGCAATGTTAGCTTCTTGCTCCACAATGGGCAACTCAAAGATAATCTTATTTGGTTTGGTCATCCTAGATGCTTTTAGATCTTTCACATCTGATCTTTCATCCCTTGCTGGATAAGTAGATGTTAACACTCCATGAAGACTGAGAAATATTAAAAAAAAATAACAAAAATTGCTAAGATCTCTTGAAAACTCTTGTATTCTGAGCCCTGTTTCCAGAATGTTCCTAATATTCTCTCATTCATTCTTTATCACAACTCAGCAGTTGTTATAAAGTGTTATTATAGTTTCTATTATATACATAAAGAAATTTAGGCTAAGTGAAATTTAACATGATCCTAGAGTTAGTAAGAATATGCATGCACTTAATCTTGTTCCAGAGCCTGTGCTCCTATCAAGCAATACTCTTTATTCATAGCCAGAGGGTCTTCACTCTTCAGTGACAATGCTTCACAAATAAGGGAGAGAGAGTTTCATGTTGAATGCAGCTGTTTCAGTTGGGAGGAAGTTGAGTGATCAGCATGCCACACCCTGGTAGTGACCTGAGCCAGATGAAGGAATTGAGGCAGCCAGAGGGTTTCATCGAGGCACCAGAATCACAGTTATTCCAGGGCCCAGATAAGATGGGAGTGATATGCACATGAGAACAATTGGTAGCTCTCCTTGTCCTATAAATTCCCCATGATTGACCTTAGCAACTGCTACAGGCAGTGATCTTTGACTTTCCAGGTTAGAAGCACCGTCTTCAGTTAGCTTGGTTTTCGCTTCATCTCTGTTACCAACTGCAGTGACTCTTTCGTCTGAGACATATTGACTGTACCTTCGAGGAATTCAGGACACTGTCAGCCAGCCAATGGGACTATGAATGTTCCCTTGAAATCACTCTACCTTGCTAGGATCACACATTTTTATAAGTTCATTTCTCTCAATTTTCGACTATATTCCAACTTCATTTCTTTGTAAATGAAGCATTGCATTGAAGACTGAATTTCTTAACTGGTCCAGATGCTTTTCTAAGAATAACATGATCACTTTTGGCTGTCTCCTCTATTTTTACAGTACAATAGCTTCCAGGAATGTTCTCCAACCTCTCTCTGCACCAGCAATCCCAACACATGGGCCCATCTTAGACCTAAAACTTTTAGACTGCTACTGCTTAGCAAAGATTATCATCTGCATAATCATTGCCCTTGGAAAACACTACCTGGCAGGTAGTACTTACCCAAGGACTATAGACTACACTTCTCAGGAGTCTACCATGGTATGATCCTATTTTTCTTTTATTTCCATTTCTATGATGGCTAGCCTTTAGTTGTACCCAAATGTACCTTAATTGCCAAGCGCACACACGCTACAACAAGCCTTGCTTCTCTCTCTAGCTAGAAATATAAAAAATCCACAAGGAAGAGAACTCTCCAAGTTGCAGTTCTGTCAAGCATGTGCCAGAGCTTGGGGTTTTGTGGTACTGTTTGTCAGAATGAGTTGTACAAGTGGCTAAGTGCTGAGAGTCATAAATGACTGTGTGAAAGGTTTTGGCTCCTTACCCATCGGTTTCCATTCTCTTCCGCCCCTCCCCCAGTTTCCTTTCTGTAGAGCCCAAATAAGGACTCTCCATTATTCAACAGCAAAGTCCCAAGACACTTTTAATTTTAAAAGTTACATGTTGAATAAAGGTATTACGAGTTGTTTAAAAGTATATATTTCCCATTATTTTAGTATATGTGTGTGGTACATGAAATTTGCATTCATCTTTAGGAATGAGTACATGACATTCTCCAGTTTATCTCCTTAATCTCCTTTTCCCCCCACCACTCTCCCTCCACCCCTAGGTTCCTTCTTCCCTGTTTTATTCTTGTTTTCATTAGTGTTAGTTCATGCTTATGCTACATAGCACGTACATTCATTGAGGTTATTAGGCTCCACTACATGGCATGTCTCAGTTCTTAATTCTTCTTTCCATCCCCCTTCTTTTTCAGCCTCTTCACCCCTTCTATACTGCATGAGATCCATGCCCTTGTCCCTTCCATGTATCCTTTATTCTCTTTGAAATTTGCCTTACTTCTATAAGAGTGATCATATGGTATTGAATCTTGTATGTTTGGTGTATTTCATTCAACATTATATTTTCTAGTCAGATCCATTTTCCTACCAATGTCTCAAGTTTTTTCTTCTTTATAGTAAATTATTATTTCATTATGTAGAGATGCCACATTTTCTTTATATATTCATCTGCTGATAAAGTTATAGATCCTTGATGAAATTGTTTTCAGGGAAACTAATAGACTGGCACAGACATTTTTATTAGAGTATTTCTTCTGTGATTATCCTTCCTCTTATAGATGAACTCAATAAACTTTAACAGTTACTTTTTTAAAGGATTAGACTAATTTTGGTTTATACTATAGTTTAAATGGTGACAATTAGAAAAAGATAAAACAAGCAACAACAAACAGTAACAGATATGATATTTCAAAAGGCAAAACCAAGTTTTAAAGGACACGTAAGCAGAGGAGACCTTGTAAATAAGCCTTTACATGGCTTATTTACAAAATTTTATATGGCTACCACAAGAGAGAAGAATGACAAACAATGGCAATCTTTCAGAGACAGAGACAGAGAGACACAGAGATGAGAGAGAGAAAGACAGAGACAGAGAAGAGAGAGAGACAGAGATACAGAGACAGAGAAAGACATGAGAAGTAAAAATGAATAAGTTCTTGGGACATTTTCCTGGTCAATAAGAAATTATTTTAGAATTTTTAAGCAGTGAGTAGCATGTCATGATTGATATTTTAATCAATCTACTAAAAGGATAATTTGGTTAATGCAGAGGGAGTTTGGGATATAAAGACCATCGAATTGAAAGAATAGGAAATTGGAACAAAATTGGCAATTGTCATAGAGTTATGTACAATACATCTCCATTTTCATGATCTCATCAAACTTACTGTACTAGTTTCAGCTAAAAACATCATGATCACAGTGACTGTTTTTGTTGCTCTTGGTCCTCAAAACTTCAAACCAGTGTCTTTCTCACATACAGTCCTTCTGCCTAACATGTCCTCCAGTATTTCCCTCCAGTTTCAGTTTTCTTTTCCTCAGAAATTATCTTGGTGACTATTCTAGGTATGATGTCACTGCTTGTTGAGTTGTGTTTTTGTTAGTGTTAGTGTTAATTTCACTTGAGTATTTTGTTTAGAAGACAGCTTGTTTCTCCCTCTTTTTTCTGTTTCTTGTTTTCTTTTCTTTTTTAAATTAATTTTATTGAGAAACAAGTGGCAATGAGAAAGTTTCATAACCGATTACTAGCATAGTTTCAATAATTAATACATTGCATATTGTTATCTTTGTAGTGGTTATTCATAGTATAAGATACAGACATGATATTCTGTCCAAACACTATTAGTACAAATTTTTCTTCTCATTGAATTAAGAGAAAGTAACTGTTTATCTATCCTATTTTGTACACACAGATACAAATTGTCCTTCATTTTTATCCCCATTTTGGGTTTAGTTTTGTCAGAGATGGGTATTCCATTGCCATTTAAATATTGAAGGTGCATGAATTCAGCAAAATAATCCATATATTCTAATATTCTATAATAGTAGTGGGTTATCCATAGTACTGGCAATGTCAGAAGTTGTTGACTTGAGCCTTTTACAGCTCAGCATATAAATATGGCTTTTTTTTTTGGCTGAACTGGGGATTGAAGTCAGATCCTTGTGCTTGCCAGGGAAGTGCTTATTCTACTGAGCCATCTCCCTGGTCCCTGGCTTTACTTTTTATACCTTGTTTTTGTACTTTTTCTGCTGGATGATTAAGACCAAGATAAAGCAAGACCTATAGAACAAGAAGTGTAACATTTGTATCTGCTAAGGTCAGTCAAATCCCCTCAGGATTTACCTGAAACCCTGTACAACAACTTGTAGATACTTTGTCTGTGTCAGCCACGTGGATGAGTCATAGCCATGGCTTGACCAAGTTGCACTTTGTGAAAGACTGAGAGAATGAGTTTTTCTCCATGTGACTCTCCTTAGGAACAATCTAAATCGTCAATCACTTTCATCTGTGCACCATAATCTCCTTGATCAATAAATTTGAGACACAACTGAGTTACAGGATGTTACAGTACAGGTTCCTCAATGTCCTGAGTGCTCAGTGACTTTGAAAGGATAGGGCCAAAATATTGGCTGTCCTTGTAGCCCTTCTTTTTCTCTAATTTTTGGTCTGCAAACTTAAGTTGTTAACCCTCCAGAAGAGAGGCTTAATGATATTACCCTATAACATTGGCAGTTGAACTTAAGCTCACTATCTGTCTGAATGTCAAACATCTTAGACATACTATTGAACAGGTATTTTCCATCAAGTATTGATAGGTTAAAAATTAAATCCCTACAAAATGTGAAGAAAAAAAATGAAAAAAATAGGAATAAACAATTACATATTTTTACACAGAAATTTAGAAATCTAACCATATACAACATTGTAGCAGGACAGTACTATGACATTATTTTCTGGTCTGTTGTTTTCATTTATTGCCCTTTTTTTAAACAAACATTTACTGGAGAATGAGTATGGCAGTAATTGGTATGACATCACAAGCAATATGTAATTACCAGACCAGAATGACAGGAATTCCAAGCAAGAGCCTAGTATTACACATTTGCTATCTTCAGTGCAGTTGCTTAGTTCACAGGTATAAGCATATATAGTCAGTCAGGATGAGACTACTACGAATTAACTGCTAGTTTCAAAACCTGCTGAAGATTCTCAGGATCATCGCATTAACCATCTTGTGCATATAAATGTATGGCTTTGCCCCTGTCATGTTTCCTAGCTTTTCCACTTGCTTGCCTTCCTTGTTTAATCCTTAACTTCTAGTTTTCCATTTAATCATGTTATACTTTTCTATTTTTATTTCTTCTTTTGAGTTCTTATAGAAGGGAGACTATACAATATTTACATATGTGGGTCTGGTTTATTTCACTTACAACTTCAAGTGGCTTCCACATAAATATAAAAGCTTTGAATTTATCATTCTTATAGCTGATAATACTCCATTGTATGAAAGTACCACATCTTTTACATCCATTCCTCAGGTGACAGGCATTTTGGTTTTTTTCCAAGATTTAGCAATCACAAATTGTTCTGCTATAAACATAGGCACACATATATCACTATGATATGATGTTTTCAGATCCTCTGGGAAAATTCCCAGTGAGGAATAGCTGGTTTAAAAGGGATCTCCAGTTCAAGTTTTCTAAGGTGTCTCCACACTGTTTTCCATAATGGTTGCACCAATCTACATTCCCAGGAGTAGTGGAGAAGGGTTCCTTTTTCCCCACAGCCTCTCCAACATTTGTTGTTGGGTGATTTCTTTATGATAGCCATTCTTTCAGGGGTGAGATGATGTCTCAATGTTGTTTTAATTTGCATTTCATGGATGGCTAGTGATGTGGAGCATTTTTTTCATACATTTATTTGCTTCTTTAATTTTATCCTCTGAGAAGTGTGTATTCATCTCAGAGCCCATTTCTAGACTGGTTCTTTAAATAATACTTACATCTTTAATCTATTTTGACTTCAGCTTAGTGCATGGTGATAGACCTGGCTTAAGTTTTAAATTTCAGAATGTAAAGAGCCAGTTTTCCCTGCACCATTTATTAAAGAAGCTATCTTTGTTCCACTAAGCATTTTTGGCCCCTTTGTCAACATAATATGGCTGAGTGTGTTTGTAAAGGCTTCTGCATTTTCTAATGTATTCCACTGATGCTCAAGTCTATTTTGTTCCCAGTACCATGTTGATTTTATCACAGTAGCTTTGTAGTATAATTTCAAGTCAGGAATGGTAGTGCCTCCTGCCTTTTCTTTGTTGACCAGGATTGCCTTTGCTATTCTACTTCTTCTCTGGTTCCAAATAAATTTTAGGAACAGTTTCTCTAAGTCTGTGAAATATGTTGCTGGTAATTTGATAGGGATTGCATTAAATCTATAAAACATTTTTCAGTGTATGGGCATCTTCACAATGTTGGTTCTTCTTATCCAGAAACAGGGAATATCTATCTATTATTTGATATCCTCTATGATCTCTTTTTTCAGAGTACTGTAGTTTTCCTGGAAAAGATCTTTGACTTCTTCAAATTAGAATAATTGCAAGGTAGTTTTTCGTTATCCATGCTGCTATTGCAAAAATATTGTTTCACTAATTTCTTTCTCATCTGTTTTTATCTGTGTAGCGGAATGTGATTGACTTTTGGGTATTGACATTGTATCCTGCTATGCTACTGAATTT